>NW_010973443.1:976036-976796 GCF_000737465.1 Haliaeetus leucocephalus | reverse complement strand
GCGAACGTTACACCGTTCGGGAGGCGGCTGGGGAGGAAAAGGTGGGGGGGACACAACGTCACTACACCGCCGCTCCGCTCTCCGTCCCGAGGGAGAAGGGCACGGACGCGCCCCCTCCGCCGGGCTCCTCGCTGCTGGGCGGGCAGAGCGGCTCGTCCCCCTGCGCGCGCCAGCGACAGGGAATAACGGACTCGCAGGGTGCCAGGGGATGGGGGGGGCTGTGAGGGAAGAGGGTGGCGACGGGAGAACACGAGCAGTGCGCCGGCGCTGCCGCGCCCTTCTTGGCCTCGGCCGCTGGAACTTTCTGGAAGTGGCGGCGGCGGCTAGGCTGCGGCGGACCCGGTCGCGGGGTAGGGACGGGGTGAGGGACGGGAGCAGACCTAGAAGCACCGGCATGATCCCACCTAGCCGCCCCCCTCCCCACCCCCGCCGCTGCACCTGTGGCGGCCGCTCCCTCCCCCGGGAGGGGTTTTCCGGCGGCGATGGCGCAGTGAGTTTTAACAGGCGGCGCAGTGCGCGTGCGCGGTGGCGGCAGCGCCTCCAAGTGAGCCGGGTGGGGTGGGGCGCGAGCAGTAGCGGTCAAGGGGGGCTCGCTGCCCCCGCCGGGCAAGCGCCGCCTTGCCGCCGAGCGTACGCGGTCACACAAGGGCTGAGATGGAGCGCTGCGTGCCTGCAGGCTGCAGTTAGAGGGCCCGCGGCTTTTGGGAGAGGCCCCTAGAGCCAGGTGGGTGTGGCGCGGTGCCGGAGAGCCCGGGGGGGG
>NW_010973443.1:970313-976026 GCF_000737465.1 Haliaeetus leucocephalus | reverse complement strand
GGGGGGGGGCGTTCGCCTTCGGGGCACCCGCGTGGAGCGGCTGTGGGAGGAGGAGCCCGCCGCGTCTGGTGGCGCGCGCGGTCAGCGCTTCCGCGCCTCGCTTAGGCGGAGTCGGAATCCGCAGCCGCCCGCCGCTCGGTCCCAGCGCTTCGCATCCCGGCGGGTGAAGGCAAAGAGCTGCAGGACCTTCTGCGGGAAGCATGCGACCCTTAGCCCCGCAGGCCGGCACCGCCTGCCTTTTGATGGTTGGCCCCGCTTCCAGGTTTCAAAACAAAAAAAACCCTGTTTTTTTAGGGTGTCTCGTTTGCACCAATAAGCCAGACGTCATATAAAGGCATCAAAAGGGGTTACAGAAGTAGACTGATGTTAGTCCTAGTTGCAACCTTAAAAATGGGTCATTCATCTGCATTTGTGGAAGGTTTCGCATCTGCTTATTAAAATAATATTATGTGGTAAGGCTTAAAGAATCTGTGTGGTTCTGTACGTGTGGATTCTTGAATAATATTCTCCAGGTGCTAAAGATAGGTGGGCTGTCAGGTGAATTTTGAGAAGGCAGCTAAACAAAGCCCTTCCATTTGATGTAGTCTTAATTGCCATGCTCAGCCTGCTACTGGATTACTTTGTTACTGTGTAGAAAGCAAGAACTCCTTAATATTTACTACGCAAGTCAGAAAGGTGAATTTTTCAGAATTAAAAGATTAATTTGATTAAGACCATCTAATAGTGTGGACTTCCCCCATAGACTGATCTCCACCCATCGTGTTCCAGCATGGGTAGAGAATGGCATCACAAATCTCGAATACTCCCATGCTACACAACATCCTATTGTTTAGGCAAACTTCTTACTTTCAGAAATCTTACTGTATAAATGCTGGTACAGATCATTTGTGTTGTAAAGCAACTGCCTGCCTTTTCATTTGATTCTGTTAGTGTACTGTGAGTACTGTCAGCTGACCAGGAGCAAGTATGCCAGCACCCGTCACCACTTAACAAAGGGAGCTGCATTCACTTCATATTCTTTCATGTCAGGTTGATTACAGAGGTCATCACTTGTGGTGGTGAGCTGATTGCAAGCTATAGACTGTCAGCATAAGTGAAGTAAGAACTGTTTCCCAAGGTAGAATATTTTTCCTTCACACAGTACTATATAGGATGATACTGATGATTCACCCTCTAAAACATGACAGGCTACAGGTGTAGTACAGTGGTGTAATACTGCATTCTGGTCCCTGTGCATCAGCACGAGTAGTGTGCAGTTCTGAGATTTCACTGTGTGTTGGTAGGTGCTCACAGCCAGCAGCTGAGGTAACAGGGAAGGATTCTCATGAGCAACACCTTCTGAAGTAGATACTAAGATTTGGTAATATCTAATAGTAACTAAAAAATATGGTTCCTTAAGCCTTTTGTAAGAACTACTGTTTGGACTAACAAAAATCAAGTGTCAGTTAATTGTTCATTGCTAACCCCACATTAATTTCTTCCCCTTGTCTCCAGAAGCCCCTCCCTTTTACATACAGTACAGCTGCAAAATGCTTTTGTAGCTGCACTGTGTTGGTATGCGTAGTACTTGCCTTGATCTGCCCTCCCTAGTGAAACGTCAGCTGTGCAAACTACTGGTCTTAAGAAACGTGCACAGCATCTGGGTGAACTGTGTCATTGCTGAGTTCAATCTAGTAATTGAATAACTGAGAATTTCAAGACTGCAATACAAAAATAATAAGAACTTTACCCTAAGAACTTGCAAAATGTCATGCTGGTGAAAGCATATGCACTAGCCTGTGGCAGGTCAGCTGGTGAGCCTGGCTAATGTACTGCACAGGTGGAATTGAACTTCATTGCTGCTTTCTATTTAATGACAGAACATGGTTCCAGATAACATTTTTCTAGTGGTGTGTGGAAGTCACAGAAATCCTTTCTGTTATGCAACATTGAACACATCATTGGCTATCTAGTGGAGTTTCTCATTACTGTAGATTTTCTTCCATCTTTACCAAAGAACAGCCACCACTCACACACTCAGTCCAGTGGATTCTTTGTGTGTCTTCTGCTTCCATGTTGTAAATCTCACTTCCTTTCCCAAGACTTTAGCTATTTTTCTTAAAATCTTCTCTAGGTAGTCTTCTATTCCTCCCCAGTGAAAGGGTGTTCTTTTACCTATTTTTCTTCTGCTTTTACATTTGGAGAATTAATATAGCATGTGAATTCTTTCATTTTTCTCTCATTCAGGGAGAGGGGCAAACGAAGACCACCAAAACCACATCATTGGTTCTGTTACTGCTGCCTTCCCAGTTTAAGGAATGTGTTGACTGTTGCTATAGTTAACTCATTTTTCATTTAACTTGCCACCTGGTACTCTTACAATCCAAGATACTAACCAGTAGATTGAAACTGCAGAATTTTAAGTGTTTAATTATTTGACAGGTTAGTGTCAGCTGCCCAGAATTACTATTAGTAACCCTCTGCTATTGAGGATTGAGAATAATGGAAATTATGTCCTGTTAATATTTGTTATCTAAAATATTCAATACTACCAGTAAAAGCAAGCACAGGGTAGTATCTGCAGCTATTCAAGAACAGAAAAGAGAACTTGGATATATTAATTCTTACACTATTCTGGAACTCTTCCATAATGATCACCTTGTTAACTTAAGCAGGACTGTGATGAGGATTATCATTGTGAAAATAACTTTGTATATAGTAAACAACTACATGTAACAAATAGTGCAGAATCTGTATTTCTAGTTGAGATGTTTGAAGTTTGAAATGTTCAAATTTGCACAAAACCTGAAGTAACAGAAGATGTGAATTTTTTCATTAATCATTTATCTTAATAAAATGATTGCCAAACTTTTTTGATGTAAAACCCAGGACCATAAAGCCTCATATAATTGATGAATGAAGTGGGTAAGATGAGAGAGAAAAGTAATGGTTAGTTGCTTATTTCTCTTCAAAATATTTCAGTTCTATAGCTGCCTACAATATTCAACTTAAACAGTGGTGTATCAGATTTGTATCATGCAATAACGATAACGTCAGTTACCCTTTTCTAGTCAAGTGATTGGCAGACTGTTACGTGTTGCATCAAAATGACTGACATAATTGTGGAACATCACTAACAATCTCCAACAAATGGGAAATTGTTGAGATCCATGTTCTGCTCATGAGACAGACAGCAAGATTTTCATGTACAGATGGAATGAATGGGGAAAAAAGTGGGACAAGGCAACAAATCCTCCTGTCCAGGTTTATGAATGAGAGGAGCTTTGTTTTTGTATGCCTCAAAGTTTCAAATGTGGCAGGTCTAAAATCATGTTTCCCTTCAAGACAATTATGCAATCCTATCAGAGTTACATAAAAAAGTGAATAATTGTAGCACATGATAGTTCCACAATGCATGCAAAATCCTCATTTATATTCAATGTATAATTTAAAAACAGTTGCCTGCTTTCATACTAGGTTAGAATGAGGTAATCCTATACAAACTAGAATACGGCTTTGTTGTTATAGTGAAGCAAACAGCTTAGTTACAGACTGGTATATTAAAATGAGTCTCTCTGCATCAAAATGTAATATGCTATCTCATGTCTCTAGAGAAGTGCCACATAGCACCAGATGCCTGGCCTGCTACAAGGTGTGTGGCTATTAGAAATACTGGAGTGACCTTTCAGAAGAGCATTCAGCAACTTTCAATTACAGGTATTTCAATCCATGTACTATTTTCTCATATGCATAGTGTTCCATAGCACTTATATAGAAGATTTATTTCATGCTTATTGGGTGACTGCTTCACTCATGACTTGTATTTATTTATCAATTTACTTTGCCATTTGTATGCAATTCAATGATTTCATTTTATAAATTTAGTAATGTAGAAGGGATAGCAAGTTTTACAGGCAAATGATATACATATTTATCTTGCTCTTGGAACTACCAACAGTAACACTACTTGTTTAACAATACATCAAGGAACTTCAGAGAGCCTACTGAAATAAAGGTGGGGCACAAACAAACTCTATGAGATAATCATTATGCAGGGAAATCTGTAGATACAAAATTTGACTCAGAAGAGGGAGGTTAGTTTAAGGAAGTACTGTTAATCAGAATATCAAAACAAACTAAATATAGAATACAATATAAATAATACAATTAAGCTCCGTCTATCACATTAATTGTGGTAAGAATGTAAGTTCCACAGCAGATTTTTGAAGAGGCAGACACAATATGGTCTCAGGTGACTGACATGTTCACATTTCCTAGTTTACATTGAAATGCATGTATGTGTATATATATGAAGCATTTACCATATTTTACAAGCATATGTATTAAGTGTGAATACGCAGGTTGTTTTTTTTTAAATTATCTTCAACTTCTTTCTGTTAGGAGAAATACCTCAATTTCACACAGATTTTAAAAGTAGCCGATACACTGCAGTAAGGTCAAAGAAAGATGTGTCAATCAAATAACTAGTTTCACATATTGCACTTAGCCATGTATTAAACTGTTGTGGTATATTCTGTTTTCCCCCAACTGCATACCTTGGCTGTATTGCATAAATTTGTACAGGAAGTGGTTTCTTGTTGCTGTTCACTTTTAGTGGAGTACTCCCGCCATTTGGGTCAGGCTTGGGTTTTTTTGGAACATGATAAAAAGATATTTTTCACATTTTTCCTGGTCACGGAATGGTAGTAAAGAGAGTTAGACTCAAGAAGAACCACTTACTGAACCGACCAGATTTTTTACACAACACAGCTTGGATCACCTTTCGTGTTTGTTTGTTGTTTAATTGCAGTTAAAAGTAACATGCTATAAAGTTTTGTCAGATAATCTCCTTTCAGTTTGTTTCCTTGTGCATTTGCCAGACTTGTAATTCAGTCAGTTTTGTTGCTTCTCCAGTGAGTCACTTTACAGAATTACTTTTCTTAAGATCTAGAATTATGCTTTGCAGTAGTTAAAACAGTGGTTAAGTTAGAATATCTAACTGCTGTTGCTTCCTTCATTTTTTAGAAAAGTATTAGAATGTTCATCATTTTACTGAGATTAAAGTCACTTTATTATTTTTCAGACAGTTCATACTATATTACAAAAATCCTTAGAGGTCAGCTCGAACTCCAAAACCTGGTCCTTTGGGTGGTTCAGTCAGAGAAGTAAGGCCACCAGCCGGCTCACAAGAAAAACGTCCACTCCTGAAAAATGAAAGCATTTTTATCCATTGCTGGTATTGTTATAACCTCAGATACTGTTTAATCACTGAATAGAAGACAGTTACAAATCTGACTTAAGGCTTTTTTTTTTCATTCTTCGTGTTCATCCTTCAGAAATATGTGGTGCTACTCTAAAATCAAAAGGATTCCAAATTCAGGTAGTAACAAATAGTTTCATAACTGAAATGCAAGATAGGACCACTAGTTTTCTCTTTATTTAAAAGTGATGTTGATCCCAGTAATACCAAAAGCAGTATCTAATTTTAGGACTTACACTTTTGTTAAAGATGCTTCCCTGTGTTTGGAAACTATAATTGTTTTAAAGATTATTGTTCTTGTATTCAAAAAAATCGTTATAGAAACTATATAGGAAGAGGTAACTGTTGTGGTTTAACCCCAGCTGGTAACTAAGCACCACACAGCCACTTACTCATTCTTCCCCCCCCCCCCCCCCCGGGGGGGGGGGGGGGGGGAAAGGGGGGAAAAAAAAAAAAAAAAAAGAAAAAATTTGG
>NW_010973443.1:957259-970303 GCF_000737465.1 Haliaeetus leucocephalus | reverse complement strand
AACCCCCCCCCCCCTCCCCCCCCCCCCCCCCCCCCCCGAGTGGGATGGGGGAGAGAAATGGGGAAGAAAAAAAAAGAAAAAAGGTAAAACTTGTGGGTTGAGACAAACAGTTTAGTAGAACAGAAAGGAAGAAACTAATAATGATGATGATAATAATAAAATTACAATAATAATAAAAGGACTGGAATATATAAAACAAGTGATGCATAATGCAATTGCTCACCACTTGCTGACTGATGCCCAGTTAGTTCCCAAGCCGCCACCCCCCAGTTTATATACTGGGCATGACGTCACATGGTACAGAACATGCCTTTGGCCAGTTTGGGTCAGCTGTCCTGGCTGTGTCCCCTCCCACCTTCTTGTGCCCCTCCAGCCTTTTTGCTGGCTGGGCATGAGAAGCTGAAAAATCCTTGACTTAGGATAAACACTGCTTAACAACAACTGAAAACATCAGTGTGTCATCAACATTATTCTCATACTGAACCCAGAGCAACACTATACCAGCTACTAGAAAGAAAATTAACTCTATCCCAGCTGAAACCAGGACAGTAACACACCCAAGTCAAATTAATTCCTCCATTCACACCAACATAGGTGTAGTTGCACTAACAAAGAACAGTGGGAAACAGGTAAGAAGAGTTCAGAAATAACCCTTTCACAAACTTGTGATCTTCCTGGGTTTCATCAGAAATCGGAAGAAAAAAAAAAATCAAACAGGCATTTGTTGATTTACATGATCTAGACAAAAAAATGCCAAGAGGTGATATCATTCACCTATTAAAGTACTAAGCCAAATGAGAAATGCCTTTTCGACATTTCATGCACATCCTCTCTAGTCAGTCATCAAGAAAATGACAATTCTCTTCTCAGTACTTTCAAGTTCTTTTTGGCTTTGAATATATAGAAAGGCACTGAATGCATGCCATTGTGTTCAGTAAACTAATGAATGCTTTTTAGCTGTAGGTTGTGAACTCAAATCCCTAGAACAGGAATAGAGTTTCTCAAAAGGATCAGCCTTCAAGTAGTTGGCCAGTATTATACCAATATAGCATACCTTGGGCCAGGTTTGGGAACTTTGCCAGCCTTTAGCTCATCAATTATGTCTTCAATATCTTTGGGTGTCAAATCTTCCTGTAAAAAAAAAAAATTATGGACAAAACAGAAAAAGAATCAGCAATTCTGTTAACTGCAGGATTCAAAATTCATCACATGAGTGGCTCTCTTGGGTGTGATCCTAGCATAGGTAATTTTGATCCTGTCCATAAACACACATACTGGTTTAAAGAATTAGGACAATTAAAAAGCCTACTGTCATTTTAATGTTAAAATTTTTGTTTTACATATGTGTTTTCAGCTTCCTTGATACATTAGTGAGCTGATCTCTGCTGACCCACTATACACATGCCACTGCACATCCTGCAAAACGGTGTCAACTGTGACCAAAAAAAAATTGTGGGTACAGATCAAGACAACAGTTCTCAAAAAATTAATCAGACTGTGATAAAATATTTTAAAAATAAGTTTTTTTTAAAAAGCTGGATTCAGTCAATACATTAATTCCTTTGGTCTATGGCATCCCAAGTAAACTGTAATTCAGAAGTCTAAAAGTTCAAAAATAGTGTTAAACCAGTCCAGGCTTTCCAACAGACTTCTTTAAAGTACTTTTAAAAGCTTATCAAATACCTTTTTACAAATTCCAGATTTAGGGGCAGACCACTGTCACAAAAATGCATCACCCCACTTGTATAAATCAAGACAGTAACTGAAAGGAAAAATACACTGCTACGATGTGATACAGATGGCAGCAAGAGGCCAAGAAACTAAAAGATGCTCTACATTGTAAGTTGTCTCTGCCAATAGGAATTTAAAGTAACTGACCAAAACTTCAGAATCTAAAACAAGTGAAAATACAAGTAACTCAGCAAAGAAGTTTATTCTTTTAAAAGGGAATGTAATACTTACATAGTAATTGTCATTTATTTGTACCATCGGTGCGTTTACACAAGCACCTAAACATTCCACTTCTGTCAGTGTGAAGAGTTTATCAGGTGTTGTTCCCCCAACTTTTATACCTAAACCAATAAATAATACTAGGTTTAGCAATGGTTATTGAACATGATTAATAAAACATGAGTCTAAGTACTCCACAGTCTTCTCATTACTTGTATTTTGGCCTTAAAAACATTTGCATAGTTAAATCCTCTTAAATGAGTCCAAAATGTTTCTATTAAACAAAAGATTCTAATAAACTGTGAAGTCAGTCTTCAGATAGCTTTTGAGACCTCATTTACAGGTATGATTTATTAACAAATAATCATGAAATGACAATTCCAAGAAATGTAACAGCTCTAAGGAACTTTTTTAGTTATCAATAGAATGGAAAAACCGGGAAAAACACAGCTTTCTTGTGCTGATACAAATGTGTTAATATACAGTGGTGAATACTGAATTCCCAAATTAACCAAGATCCAAGCATTAGCAGTTAGCTACAAACTCATAAATGACTTTCAATTTTATACATAAAGGCTTATTTCCTGAACAACTCTGTACACATACTTAGCTCCTATGACACATTATTGTTCTAGTGATACAGATACAGACCTTCCCCAGAGGGCACGTTAGCCAAAATAACATCTTGGACTCTGATCTTCAACAAAATTCTCCATGGAAGGAAGAATGCTGAAAAGCAGTTCTCCTCCATAGTTATTAGAAGGGGGGGGGAAACTAATAAAGTCTAAGTAAGGCCCGTGTCTCAGTAAGAGCTACACAATCATCCTTAATGCTTTTATTTCTCAAGCTAAGAGTTTCAGTTAAATTAAGCTATCTTTGCAGTAACACATGAAGACAAATTTCATCTAAAATTCTTCACTATGAGGATTGGTGAGATACTGGCACAGGTTACCCAGAGAAGTTGTGGATGCCCCATCCCTGGAAGCTTTCAAGGCCAGGCTGGATGGGGCTTGGAGCAACCTGGTCTAGTGGAAGGTGTCCCTGCCCATGGCAGGGGGGTTGGAACTGGATGATCTTTAAGGTCCCTTCCAGCCCAAACCATTCTATGATTCTATCACCTTACTTAAAAAAAAAAGCCTCACAAACAACCTTCATATAGCATATACCTTAAAAATCTTATTTTGCTTACAAAAAAGTGCCATAGCATTCAGAGTCTTCTCATATATATGGGATAGGGCTTAATTTCTCAGTCCAAGAGTCATATTAGAATAATGCATTTCCTGGCAAATTACCTTTAAAACCACTTTTAAGACCACTAAACAGCACTCCAGTCAATGGCCTTTTCTGCTCTACTGTACCGAAATCCTTAAAGAATACAAAATCTGAAATTTGAAGTGCTTAGTACCTATTTGCCAATGATTTCACTCCATATTTTCCATACTATTGCTCTGTCCCCATCATACAAAAAATTTTACTTCAGTATCATTAAACAAAGGTAAAAAAAATGTAAAAAGTATATTACAAATTTGTATCCTACCAAGTTTCTTCTTAATGGCTTCTAAAATACTATCAGAGTCTCGTAGCATGCAAGGTGTGGTAGTGCAGACCTGAATATGGTATTTCCCAACAGGTTTGCGATTATACATTGTATAGAAGGTTGCTACTTCATACACTCTCATGGAAGGCATTTCTAAAATTTCAGCAACCTGGAACAAGGGGAAAGCAGACACTATATTGAATTCTTACAGGGCATCAGTAAAGCCATTTAACAAACCATTTCAGTAAGTAACAGGGAGGGGATGGGTATCAAAGCACAGCTGTTTTCAAATCCCAAGACACCTGAGTTACTCTGATTGGAGTCACCCTTCTTGAGCGCAAACTCCAGTAAGCCATGGATTAGCACAGCAAGGAGTTCAAGTCAATTCCCTTCCAGCATCTAGCATCACACACAAGCTAGATGCAAGAAGTCAGCCGGGTTCCAGCTTTCATTGTCATTTCCAGCTCATATTGCTCTTCTGCTGTATGAATGAATGAACTTCTACACATCTGCCCATACTAACCCACATAAGCCTTTCGGTAAGGGAATACTTATAGGCAGGTACTATGCTCACCTAATTCAGATAAAGCAGGTCTGTCTCAGGTTCTGTGACATACCAGGGCTGGCCTTAGAAATGCCACGGCTACATGTGCAGATTGATGTCACAGCTAGTAAATAGGGAGTGAAGCATGATCTCCATGGAGCCAGTTCCAGTGCAAATATCCCTGACCTCATTAACCTAGAACCCTGGCAAACTGCTCAG
This sequence comes from Haliaeetus leucocephalus, assembly GCF_000737465.1. Lineage (NCBI taxonomy): Eukaryota > Metazoa > Chordata > Aves > Accipitriformes > Accipitridae > Haliaeetus > Haliaeetus leucocephalus. The sequence goes on along the minus strand of NW_010973443.1, from coordinate 966,053 downwards.
GTTGAGAACTGGCTCTGTTTTCAAAAAGGTGACTGTTTTATGTTCCAGTCTCTGTTGCAGGCAAATAACAAACCATGGAAAATATTTGCTCATTTAAAAATCTTAAGATAATTTTAAACATAGTATGAATCTGAAACTTAAAGTAGCCAAAAATACTTTTCTCATTCAGTATTAATGGAGATTTGAGGCTTTATGCTACACTGTACAAAGGCCTTTCTCTAAATGTGCACTTAAATCCTTCAGTAATTTCTGTAACGCTCACAATCCTCACTTAGCATATCTTGATTGAATTTAAAACTTTTCACTTTAAAACTGATGATATGACAGATTGTAACACAAAATATGTTAGATTTATTCATATGTATATAAACCAGAATTTTTTATTTCTTGGTATTTGATTACTGTCATGCAACCTATCACTTTGGAGCAGCGTAGTTGCTTACTTGCTTGTTTTGAAATAATTTTAATAAATAACTTGATAAGTCTACCGAGCATTTGCTATAAGGCATTAACTGCTCTGCAGAAGTCTTTACAGGCCTAAAGATTAGGTACAACACTGGGAATATGTGTAGTACCACTAGTCTGGGAGGAGAAAAACCCCACCATCGTCGTTTCTTCTTTCCCCAAATTCAGCAGTGAACAAAATCTTTCAAGTTTCTGTTCCTACTTCCAGGATGATTCTGGGAAAAGAGCCTATCTAAATAAGGCTCATATTATTTTTGTTTTTTTCTGTTTGTAAATGGGCTAACATTACGTAGACAATGGAGCCTTGAGTTTTCTGCATTAGTTTTCCCTTTTATTTTTTAAAATGTAGTCTCAAAGGGAATTCTCGCAATTCTGTGCCACATGTAACTTCCCACGTTAGTACGCTTTGATAAATAAATGCTAATATTCTAGTAAGATATTTAAAGAAAACCATAATAAGATAATTAAGTACTAAATACCTTGTTCATAGCTGATATGGGCAACCATCCATGCTGTCTTTGGGCCAAATCTAGTACTGCCATGACAGCTGCAGACTTGTGTCCCCCTGGGTAGTTGTTTATGATTGCTTCTATTCGCTTTTTAAAGGGAAAAGGGGGGGAAAAAAGTATCAGTGTTGATCTAAAGACAAAGTCTGTGTATTCAACTTTTTTTGTCCGCATACCTTTTGGTTTTCAGGTGTGAACTCAAATGGGGTGTCTGGATTATTTTCAGGACTATCTCTGTGCTTCAGGAAAAGAAAAAGGAAACATGTAAAAATAGGGCTGTCAGGAGATTATTCAGGACAGATTTACTGTTATAAAACATCTTCTCATTAGACAGTAACAGCTGAGTTGCTTGAATAAAACTGATATATTCCAGATAAAAATTTCATAGTAGTCAAATGATTAAATATGTCTGGGAATGTTATAAAAAATATTGGTAATTATTTCGTCACTCTTAAAAATAATTACTTATTCCTGTTATTTCCTATTAAAAACATTTCTTGAGGAATATGGTGTTATGAAATTTTTATTTTTTTTTAACACTGTTAATACAGTTTAGCAATTATGTTCAAACTCATCACAGTCCTCTGGTTAATACCTTAATAAACAACACAGGACTTAAATAGCAGCCCATTTTTTTTCTTTCACCATGAGACATTAACTGTAAAAACCTCAAAATTCATCAAGAAGCTTGCTATACAACTAAAACATTTGCACATTGAAACACACATTAATCCATTTTAATATATTCTTTTGATTTGTAATGGATTTCAACATTTTAATTTTAGATACAACTCTGAATCAGAATGGAAGAAGCAGAATTTTGAATTAATATTTCCAAAATAAGGTATTCTATTATATTATTTTTAAGGTGGTCTTCTAGGGAAACATCGAATTGAAATTAGTTCTTCTATTTTCAGAAAATATAAATTTAGAAGTCTTGAAGAAAGTGACATTTTCCTATAATAAAATCTTTAGTTCTGATGAAAATCCTTATCCACCAGAAAAACTTCCTGCCCAAAATTTTCAGTTACCTCTAAGCAGCTCATTATGGTATCCTTGAAACACTCATAGCTAAGTTTCATTCCAAACTTTATACAGTTTTCAAATTGAGAAAGTTTCAAATTAAATGGAAAGTTTGGGGGAAAATGCAAGCTATACTTGAGGCTTGATTTTAAAAGTAATCTACAACCAGCTAATGATAAAAGCTTTAAAAATATATTTAGGAGAAAGAAATCCACTCCACTGGCTTTCACTTTGATCATTGTCTCAAGTAATCTAGGGTGATTTTGTAGTTTCCACACTGTGTTCATATTAAGCAGTGACGGATTTAATGAAAAATCTTAACATTGCAAGATACTTGCATACTGAAAGACTGTCATCAGTGCAGAACTTAAAATATGTATGGTCCATAGCTATTCCTGGATTTAGAAATTAATATGGAAATATTGAAAAGCCAAAACTTAAATTATATCTGTTAGTCTAATGAGAGATTCCCTTTGCTTATCCTGTCTATATCCTAGAGCAGACAGTACTACTGCTCCCATCAATCTGAGAGCTTGTACCCCTACCAGAGTTCCAAGTCAAATATAAAACTACAGTCAATATATACTTCTCCACTAAGAACGACTTTCCCCTAATAAAAGGCATTGCAGAAAGATAATATCCTTTGAACACACTAATATTTTATTACATGTGAATTTATTGCTTATTGTGTGGTCTACAAGGTAACATAAAACAGCTTTTAGGAACACAATTGCCACTATTTTAGACTGACCCTTCCAGATACAGGATTTGACTCCTCATATGTAGCGTTGCTGAGGGTTTTCTACCAATTTTAAGGAAAGTTCTCAAAAAGAGGCTGATGGAGGAAAAACTAATTGGGAATACCATGCAACTTTTCTCTTTTTTCCCTTACAGACCTGTTCTATGTCTTAGCTGCACAAATCAAATCCATGATAAGTACTTCCATAACTTAACTTTTCCCTCTCAAATTTGCATACCCATTTTATTTCAGTCTGCTATTTTGCCTTCCATAGATATTTGATAGTTACAGTTGTACTTCATCTCAATTTCTTTTGCAAGTAAGTATATTTGATTTATTAAAATCTCCTCCTTTGTCTACAACAGCTCTTCTTTTCAGTGTATCATCTCTAAACTGGTATCCTTAAATACCCTACATGTGAGGAGGAATAATAAAGACTTTATATCTGAAGCTAGTTTGCCACATAGTCAGCTCTGTGCAGCAAGGCCCCAAAATATGTTTTAAAGGCTACAACACAGGTGAATACTAAATAAGATCATGTCACCTTTTTTTTGTTTTCCATTTTCCTAAATGAACTTCATCTCATTCTGTGCTGTGGAGAGTTTGATAGTTTTCATCAGTAGCTAACAGAGTTCTAAGTCTACTGAGCTGTTAGGAATTTGTCAGTCACATGTTCCCTAGTATTCCATTTGTCTGATGACGCACCATTTATCTGAGACTTGCATGAGCTGATTTGCTCCTAAATGATATCGGTGCATTTCTGCCTTTTCTTAGGACACAGATTCTGGAGAACAAGATCAGAATTAAGGACACGGTATTGGAAGGAATACTATGTTAAATCACTGAGTGGTTGAGGTTGGAAGGGACCTCTGGAGGTCATCTGGCCCAACCCCCCCTGCTCAAGCAAAGCCACCCAGAGCTGGTTGCCCAGGACCATGTCCAGACAGCTTCTTCTGAATAACTCCAAGGTGGGAGACTCCACAACCTCCCTGGGCAACCTGTGCCAGTGCTTGGTCACCCTCACAGTAAAAAAGTGTTGCCTGATGTTCTCTGAGGCCATTGTCTCTGGTTCTGTCACAGGGCACCACTAAAAAGAGCCTGGCTCCATCTTCTTTGCACCCTCCCTTCAGGTATTTATAGGCATTGGTAAGATCCCTCCTCCCCCAGTCTTCACTAACAGTCCCAGCTCTCTCAACCCTTCCTCATATAACAGATGCTCATAAAAAGAAACTGATACATTAAGGCTTCCTCTATACACAAACTAAGTACAATTATGTCTGTACCAACTACAGCAATTTGTAGAAAAGCAAGGTCAAATTCTAGCCATGCTTTTTTTCCCAATTCCCTTCTTGTGCTCCCCAATTTCCTGAAGTCTTACACAGTATGTTTTCATTCTACACATAGCTTGACTGTATCACATTTCTATTGCAGCATTCAGCCTAACCTATTTAAAGTGTGAACAATTGCACTGTGAAGGCCTACCAAAGCCACACTGCCCGCAAAGATGATGGTATTCTCTCATGGAAGGTACTAAGGCTGCTGAATGTTCATCTCATTCTTTTTGCTACATCAACCTGGGCCATTTTATTATTCTTTTTCAGTGATTTAATCATCTGTCTTTCTTGACAGAGAGAATTATTAAAGAGCACTGAAGAATTACAGTAGAATAACTAGAATAATTGAGCTTTCATGTATACTGCGAAAAAGTCGGCCTGAAACTTGACCTATGCCTGTTTGCCTGTGGTAAACATTAGTCCAAAACACTGTAAACCAAAATGAGAGAACTGTGTGGTATGCAGGGGAATAGATGTTTAGGGCAACAACCTGTTAAAAGTCCCAATCAAATCAGCAACTGAAAGAAATTTATTACTTCCCCTCCAAGAGTAAAGTACCCTACATTCACTATTCCAGCAAAACTCAAGATATAAACCTTCTTAAGTTAAGAATGGTAGAAGTGCTCTCAGACCCAAGTATTTCACTGACCATCTTCACAAGTAACTAAAACTATAATATAGCAATTATCTAACCTTCTGTACTGAAGCCTGTGCAGCCCTATGACAAAGCCCACATCAGGGCAGTCGATGTGTTAAGGAAACTCGGTCCCTGTGTTGAAAACCACAAAGTAGAACAGTTAAGTTTTAGCTGTTAAGGAGGCTAAAGACAGATAAAAGTTAAAAATAGAGAAGGCATGTTTAAGAAATAAAGGTAACTATTGTAAATAAAAGTATCTTTGAAATCAGGCCTTCCCTAGCCATCAGAAACATGATATATTTGGAACAGCTCTCTTAGGTTACAACGGGCAAACAATCTACCTAGTTTTAAACTTGATACACTCTTCTGGGCGTGATGGCACCAGAATGAGTTTAATTGTTGGGAAAGTCTCTTCGCTGTTTCAGAATAAAAAGGAGTTTCAGTAGAAGTTTTTTTATTTCTGTATGTTTCTGATAACATGTAAAGAAAAAACTTGCATGAAAAAAGTTTGCAAAGGGATACAAGGGCGTGCAAATCAGCACTGCCTTTTAATACTAGATTTTAAGACTACCAGGTCCTCTGCCAGCATGTCCCCTGCTGTTACAAAACAAATATGCTGTATGCATTTTTCTTCCTCACCTACAGATTTCCTATACGGAATGTGCAACAAGAAGCACCAATATGCTTTGCAAAACAAAACCAAGACACTCATGTAAACTGACATACAAAGAGAACCACCACAACAGGTTAGAGTTACTCCTGGGTAAGCATACTACTCCTCCACAAGCAGTTTTAAACAACCTTTGACACTTCATCTGCTTGTAGTAGTCCAGAAAACTAAAACTTTTTCTAATGTGTTTTCCCTACAGAAATCTGGGGAAAAAAGTGCCCCATTTTTTGACTGTATACAAACACTTAGTGTTGGTTACAATAATGCCTTCAGCTCAACTCAGCAGGAAGATTTACCCCGGAAATTTGCTGTGTTAAATAACATCTGAAATTTGCTCTGAAGGTTTTTACTTATATTTAGGGCAAACAATTACATGCACACACAGTGACATCCAACTATCTTCTTCCCATAGCCTTTTACTTCACGGAAGAATATTACCCTATTAAAAAAAAAACCATAAAATAACCCCCCACACAAACAATTTCCTATGCTCTACTAGCAAAAATTCTGTTGTGGAATAAAAATAAAAGGAGTGAATGATGCTATTAAATAAGAGAGCTGAATATCACAAGTAGCTAAAACACACACTTTCTTTCTACTTCCCTTTCTCTATTTTCAGGCTCCTCCCTCCAGCAAATAATTTAAGCAGTTACATAAATCTTGAAAAATGCCTGGAGAATTTAGAAGGCTATCTAGCTTCATATGCCAGACACCAATATCCATTAGGGTGCCAACACCACCTTTTGCCTGTTTTCATTAACCTCAACTACACTTGAAGTTTCCTAAGTTGTTGGCCTACACCACTTCCTCTATTCGTTGAATACTAGCTCTCACTCCATAAATCATCAATGCCTGTTCAGTTTTCTGGAAAGTATACAAAGCATGTACTGTAATCCCATTAACTTCATCTTATGAGAAAAGCTGTAGACAGCTGCAGAAAGGCAACAACAGCAACACAAAAAAATCTGTCTAAAAATGCTGAGCACCTGCTTCCAATGCAGTGGTCAATTCTCTAGTGAAGTGCTGATTTCTACTACATGCTGGAAAAATGCAAAATTATTCAGCTGTTGAATTGCAGACTAGATAAAGCTCTGAATGGAGCAGAATGGGACAGAATACACCTCTGAGATGCTTCAGGTTCTCTTTAGAGGCAGACAGAAAACACATCTGCTTTACACATCTAAATTTGAGGGTTGGGGTTTGGGGTTTTTTTGCAATCACTATTGCTATTTATACATATTATGATAACGCCTAATGGCCTCAATTATAAATCATTATGCAACATGCTGTATGACATATAATATGAACAAGCACTACACTTTTCATATGCTAGTGAACAGGGCTAGACCTGGATGTAAGGGTAATTCTGTCGCAAATTTTAGAAATCAAGAAATTGCACCTGCAAAAAGTTTCATGGGCTAAAACTACAAACTCAATTAACTTCAATAAAAAAAGAAAACAAGAACTGTTTTATAATGAAATAAGTTTAAACAATGTCTTATCTTCAATCACACACAAATGCTGCTAATATCACCATTACTATTAATAAACAAGAGTCTTCACTGTGTAAGAAACACAAGGCCAAAAAACTAAAATAAAACCTTTTGATACTCTATCACTGCTCTAATAAGATGTTCCACTGAAAAAATGCTTTTTTGTAAATTCCAGCAGGCTTCTAGAGCAAGCTCTGCCCATCAGAATCTTTTAGGCAGATTAAAAAAAAGTGTATGCCAAACTCTTGTTACACATCCCCCTTCCGGTAAGGTAGAAAATTACTTACCACAAATAAGGTTCCTCCACTGGCATTGCACACTGCTGTTCTATGTAAGTATCGAATTTGTCTTATCTACAAACAAAAAGTAGATAGTATTAATAGTTAATAATTTACATAACTGCTAAAGACTGCTTTCAGAACCAGCTTGATTTCTACTCTAATTGTAAGCCATTAATTCTAATGTCATCACTAATAATTTGAATTAAGTCAAGAGAAGAATATTAAGGGCTCTCATGTACTAGTACAAGAGCACATCTCTTAACTCATCTTGATCTTTTCAGACAGTGTAGAAGTTAAAGGAGTTAACTTCAGAGAGATACTCTGCCACAGTTTAACTGCCTTGAATACAAATTCTCATCAAATATTTAATGAAGAATTTTCCAATTTGTTACTTTATAGCACATCCTTTAAAAAGTCTGCAGAAAGTACCGTTATTGAGGTTCTTCTCTAGTAAGCATTTACAAGCTTCTTCAGATTTTATCTAACTGAACAGTGAGATCAGGCATAAGAGAAAACAGGCATGAGGTCAGATCTGAAATCGAAGCCCAGGTACCAGTGAACTACAGCAACCTAATCAGCTCAATCTTTTCAGCAGCAGATCACGTAGCTTCACCTGCAGCGTAGTTTCATATGATGGCTGCAGTCTTTCCCCGTGATATGATCAGCCCTTCCAGGAAGGGCTGGATTTTCTATGCAGTTATGTGTATTATGTTGTATGCACGTACTTCCTCTTTGCTCTCCGCTTCTGGCTCATCTGAAAGCAGCAGCCAGGAAAGCAATTTATCTCCTGCCATTCTTTGTCAGAGGCCAAAATGAACTGTGGGATACATGAACAACTCTGTGGATTGCAGATCATTCCTGTGTGCCACCCCTTCCAGGGGACCCTCGGCCTGTTGACCTTATCAACTAACACGAAGCACATCAAATGAACTGCACCAGCATGCCAATTTGAGTGTCCTCTGTGAACCAGACAACATGTAAAATTCAGACAAAAGACTAAAAAGTGTAAGTAGAGCATGCAAATACAGCTGAAATTCTGTAGACAATGCTGAAAGGGGCATATAAGTAAGAATTTGATGCTCTGGTACAAGACCTACTAAATGCTAAGTAAACAGAACACATGCAGTTTTGGCTGTGAAGGGACCACCACCACATTGTAAGCCTCAGGTTTGTAGCTGTAAGAGGCAGTCTCCTACCAAGAGTAGCACTTCAGAAGAAAATCCTTTATTCTATCGAAAGATGCTGTACTGTTTCCAAGAACCAGAATCTGTAATTTCAGACTTCGAGAACTAGGACAAGACCCCATTTTTTGCACTGGCCTAAAGGATTTCAATTGGTGTGAAAAACAATCGGACTGAAAAACAAACTTAAGGGTTTTCCTTCCAATGGTTAATCTTACATACACGGGCAAGACAGAAACACTATTTCCACTTGTGAAGCTTCCCAGTAACCCGCAGTAAGCACCAAGCAGTTACTGCTAGAGCCTTTTTCACTTGAGGCAAGCAGTGCAACTCTAGAGCCGGTCAGGCAAGTCCGGCAGGCCCCGGGGCCGCGAGGGAGACAGCCCGTCCACCGGCCGCGCCGGGCTTTCTTCCCCGAAGCCGGGCCCCGCCACGGGGCCCCGCTGCCCGCCCACCCCCTCCCCG
>NW_010973443.1:942503-957249 GCF_000737465.1 Haliaeetus leucocephalus | reverse complement strand
CCCCCGCCCCCCCCCCCCCGCCGCGGGCCCCCTGTTCCCCCGCGCTCTCCTCCAGCCGAGCGGGCGCCCTGCCCCGACCGGCGAGGACAGACGCGTCGCCGCAGCACCCTCCCCCTTACCGATCGCGCGGCCGCGGCCCGCAGGGGAGCACACAGGAACATGGCGGCGACGGCAACAAGCGGCGACCCTCCGCCCGCCCTCCCTGCCTTCTCCTTGAGGCCTACGCTCGCCCTCCGCGCAGCAGCAAGGAGACCCGCCCCGCGCATGCGCCGGCGACGCCCGGCTGCGCGGGGGGCGGGAGCGCGCTGGCTGAGCGGGGGCGCGCGGCGGGCGTTGGCGGTTCTTGGCTTCCCTTGTGATGGCTGCTCGTCCAGAACGAGCGGGTCGCCGCACGCCTTACTCCGCTGCCAGGTATCACGACTGCCTGCTCTGGAAGGAGACGTTTTGCGGACTGTCCCTCCTGCAGATGTTGGATTCCTGTCCTCTCAGACGTACAAGGTTTGCGTCGAGTAACGGAAGCAAACCACGAGACCTGTACCAGTGAGTTTTAACCTTTTGTGACATACATCAGCGTGAAAAAACAAATTCGTTTGGAAGGAAGTATCTGGAATAAACGGGGGGAAATTGCAGAAACCGGTGAGGTTTTTTTGGTCCTCCGTTTACCTCGTTTCTACCCAGTTTTGTTGACCGGGGTTCAGGTCTTGCGACGAGGAATGCAAATGTATCTTTTTCACTGTAAAATAAATTCACATTTTTTTCAAATAACAGCTAAGAAGGAAGTATTTTATATCAGTGAGTACTCGGCATTTCAGATTCGCAAAGCATCAGCTGATGTTCCAACATCTCTTAACCATATCCTTTCCTCTGAGGAGGCTCTCCCCTGTGCTCACCACCCTCTCGTCTATCCTGGCTCTCAGTGATGGAGTCTTATTAAATTATCATAGAATCATAGAATCATTTAGGTTGGAAAAGACCTTCAGGATCATTCAGTCCAACCGTTAACCATGCCCACTAAACCATGTCCTGAAGTACCCCGTCCACTCGCTTTTTGAATACCTCCAGGGATGGTGACTCAACCACTTCCCTGGGCAGCCCATCCCAATGTTTGACAACCCTCTCAGTAAAAAAATTTTTCCTAATATCTAACCTAAAACTCCCTTGCCTCAACTTGAGGCTATTTCCTCTCATCCTATCTCCAGCCACCTGACAGAAGAGACCAACACCCACCTCACTACAACCCCCCTTCAGGTAGTTGTAGAGAGCGATAAGGTCTCCCCTCTGCCTCCTTTTCTCCAGACTAAACAGCCCCAGCTCCCTCAGCTGCTCCTCATAAGACTCATTCTCCAGACCCCTCACCAGCTTCGTTGCCCTTCTCTGGACGTGCTCCAGCACCTCAATGTCTTTCCTGTAGTGAGGAGCCCGAAACTGAACACAGGACTCGAGGTGCGGCCTCACCAGTGCCCAGTACAGGGGGACGATCACTGCCCTGCTCCTGCTGGCCACACGATTTCTGATACAGGCCAGGATGCCGTTGGCCTTCTTGGCCACCTGGGCACACTGCTGGCTCATATTCAGCCGCCTGTCAACCAGCACCCCCAAGTCTTTCTGTGCCGGGCAGCTTTCCAGCCACTCTTCCCCAAGCCTGTAGCGCTGCATGGGGTTGCCATGACCGAAGTACAGGATCTGGTGCGTGGTGAAAATATGTACATATATTTTACTTTTGCAAAAATTGTAGTGATCTGCTAGCTGACACTATGAATATCAAGTACTTTTAGTAAATACAAGATAAAACAAAAATTCAGCTTTCCTTACAGTGTTTTCTTTCATCCAACATGTTAACTTATTTTTCATCTGCTTATTTATGTTGAAAAGCCCTTTTTTACTTCATATAAACATTCAAAAAGGCAGGATTAACTACACTAGAGCAAAGTTAATTTTATTAAAAAGATTTCATGATTACATCATGGATTTGTACTGATAAAATGATCTATCAGGGCACTTGTTGGGACAAAAGGCCAGGTTAGACAGAACCACAGTGGCTATGCCTATGTAGTTGCACCTGGAGGGCACCTGTAAAGAAACCTGTGTGTATGGTGAGACAAGAGCCCCAGTACATCTCAACAGATAGCTCTAGACAAAGCCCCAAACACTATGCAAGTGCACATATTAGAACAATTAGAACAAGGTCCTTACTACTGTTTCAGATACCTGCATATATACATACAGACATACACGAATATGCGTACGTATATATTTGGCAACTGTTACTGTGATTAATGTCCTTTTAACAGAACACTTTTCATTTGCACAGATCAGGTAGGATGTGGGACTAGCTCTCTGGTTAGAATACTGCCTTTTACATTCGGGTTTAATGTAGTCAGTGGTTGTCTTCCTGCTCCTTATTCTTCATTTCCTCAATGCTGAGAGCTACTATCAGCATTTGTAATTTAAGTGCTGCTACCAGTATTTGATATTTTCATTGATTTGTTTTCACTAATTATTTAGTCACTTATAAACCTCATTTCTGTACTTGTATACTACCCTGAGATTAATTCTTAAAACACTTGAAAGACTGCCTAAAGCAGAGCAAGTATAACAGTGCAGCAATGTTCAAGCACAGATTACAGATTCCATTGCTAAGCCAAAATTTTATATCCTGTTGAGAATCTGCCCTAGGCATACAGTCTAAGAATAGCAAAGACCATGTATGATTAGATTCAGGGACTGTTCCTGTGCAGATAAATTAATAAACATTCATTTTTATATTATAAAATATATAATCACAGTAATTTATTAGTTATATGTTAGCCCAATACACATTTTTCAGTTGGACTTCGTAAGTGTGTTTGTAAACAAGCATTTGGAAGCATTTGTAATTTAAACTCAGTCTATTTATCAGATGACAGTACTAAAAAAACAGCGTGGCCTTGAATGGGAGTCCAGTATCAGCAGCGATCTGCAGACTTGCCTGTTGCTTTGTGTGTTCTGCCTTCTGCATGCACTGAATTGAAGTGCCAAAGTCTGTTTCATGCAGGGCCTGGTGCAGCACCACGAAGCATGTGCATGCAACCGCTCAAACTGCCAGTGATACCTAAGAGGGTCTTTTATGGACCACAATGATTTCAGACAACTACTTTTCCAGTGTGACCCATCAATAAGGGAAGCTGCATTAAGGAGAACAAGTCCCCCTGTGTTTACTTTTTTGACAAGGGTCTGGAAATGCAGCAGATGATGTACTTGTGCCTATGTCTCCAGTAGGGCAGGTGTGCAAGGACGGGTGAGAAATGGCCAGACCACCTGTTTCCATAACCTTGCACCCTGTCCCCAGCAGCCTCACAAGCTCTAATTCCATGGGCTAGTAAGGGAAAGATGGAGAATGCTATTGTTTTCTGCAAATGTAGGCTAGGTAATTATTCTTGCAATCAAATAATTATTTTCTGTGACATTGGATTTCTTTATTAGTATGCATTATGCCAAATAATTGCTTTCAGGCTCTTGTTTTAAATGGAAATATACTAGGGATATTTAATGACTGTTACATTGCTCTGCATCCTGAAATACAAAAATAAACAAATCCGCTTCCATGAATCTTCAATCCATTATTCATGTACAGGCATTCAGTGTATATTTTCTGACATTCAAAAGTAGTACGTCCAGCCATAGCAGTACAAGTAATATTAACCAGTCATACTTGAAAACATTCAATTTTAATTATTTTATGATACATGCTCTAACATTAACTAATATAAATAGTAATTTGCAGTGTAGGGACTGTGAATGTTGGCAAGCCATTTGAAGAGATTCTTCTGAACACAGGTCATCTGGAGAGGACATAAATACTATCAAATGGTATCACAGGCTTCTTATCACATTAAAACACCTTCAATCAGCTCTGCTGTCAACTATGTAAAAAAGAAAAAGAAAAAAAGGCTATTAAGACCTTTCTGAAACTTCAGCGTTATACATTAGTATGTTCGTATTTAACCAGCACAGTGATCTATTTTAAGAAGTGTGAAAACACAGGGGACAAACAGAAGAGATCATATTAAATAATTAAGACCTAAAAACATTGGAAAACAAAACATTCTCAGTTGCAATCTTCACATTGCAACACTGTACAAAATACTGGCTTATATACCCAGGAGTGTTTCAGTTAAAAAGTGTGGTCATCTTTGTGATAGATTAGATTTAATTAATCAAAAAATTATATGTACTACAGAGCAGAATTAGTATAAAGTATGATCTGAGACCTATTTCTGTAAGCAAAGTAGAGACAAAGCAGGCAATGAACTGCCTGCTTAACACACTCACCCGAGAACTGTAAATATTAAAATGGATGTTTATTAGCATCATAGAAGGAACTCTTCCAACAAAAGATGACTGTATGGGTAGTGTTGAGGTTGTACATGGAACCACCTTTGCAGAACGTTTTTCTTCAGAGAAATAACTGCAGAAGGATAGAGACTGGAAAGAAAATGAGAAGGCACATGGAACATTGGAAAAAAACCCAAGCCACAGTTACTTATCCACAGTGCTGAATAACAATTAAGAACCAAACTGGAAGTGAATGCCAGGGAATACTGCTGTAGGAGGAGGCTGTCTGGGATGATAATAGTCCTTACTATACCAGAAAAATCTGGAAGGTGTAGTAGGTGCTAGAGCATCTGAAAAGACTTTTATAAAGAAGGAGCATGACACTGCCATAGGTAACTGCCCATACCCTCTGTGCTCATGGAAACTGGTATAGCTCCACTGAAGGAGAGAGAACTGATCAGATTTTCCTCATCTGAGGACCAGGCCCACTAGCTTGTGAGATATGAGCTTCCACAACCCACTGGATACAACAAATATATTTCAGTTCCTTTGTTGATGATCACTTTGCTTCCATGGCTTGAGTACTAGAGATGATAAATTTGCATCTCTGTTCTACAGTTTGCTTGAAGCAAATGGTAGCAGTACCAGTAAATGATGGAGAATGACAATGAAAATAGGCTCAAGCCGTGTTGTGTACCTAATACAGATAAAATGCTTGTAACCTCAGCATCCTTTATACAATACCCACTGAATGAATAAGAGGAAGTTTTGCATTAGCTGTGGGGACATGAACTCAGTAAAATATTGATAAATGGTTTAGCCAGTTATTTTGTTTTCTATCATGAAGTTTGATATATATTTAAATATAAAAGTAATCTGTGCTTAACTTCAAAGATGAATTGTTGGCATTTCTTCATGATATAGTCTGTACTGTATACGGATGGCATTACAGATTAGCAACACATGATAAGTTTTTTCTTTACCAGGTACTTCTTTTATGACACACTGTACTTTATTCAACGTGCCTACACATTGCTTATGTTCCTAGATGTTGCTTTAGTGTTACTGAGGTCTAACGACCAAGCTTATACATTAATATGAAACATTTTTCCACTGATAGAATAAAGGATGATGAAAAACATCTTAATGCTGTTTAATATTTGCACAAAGGCATTGTACAATTTCATAAGTCCCTTGATTAGATTTGTACTTTCTATAAATGCAGTTGTTTCAATATGCTGCAGCAGTTTAAATTTCACCTTTATGTGGAAGTACATTTCACATTATGTATGAAAGTGGAAATGCAATGCACTTAAAGTTTAGAAAGAATCTTAATTTAAACTGTCCTTTATTTCTACTACTCACATTATTTAGAAATATGTAACAATAACTTAAAATGTGCCCATACAGATAGATATTTGTGCTGGGGATGACATAATTGTAGTTGGTATATAATTAAGACTTTGTTCTCCAGAGATGAAGACCTCTTTTAGAATGTGATTAGGAATTACTATATTTATTTTACAGATAGGAAGATGTGAGGCAAATGTGTACTGACCCCTGGTTAGTCACAAGAAGTCACCAAGAGCTGGAAAAGAACACAAGTCCACCGACCTATAACCTGGCATCCTATTCCATGGACCATGTTTTTCCCACTAGTCTGAGAGAAATTCAGTTCCCAGTGATCAAGCATTCATAATCCGTGGTTTGCAGCATGGGAAGGAAACTAGGAACAAATGCTTCTCAGTTAAACTATTAATAGAGAGAGATGAGGAGGTAAATGCATTCACACACTTAGCATTGGACACTTAAATGCTCAGGCTAGGAACTTGCACTCCTTCTGTAGTTAACTGACTCTCTCCTGCCAATGTACAGAGCCTGAAGAGCTACTTTCCTAAGTTAGTGTCTCAAGTCAGGTACCAAAAACTGTAAGGAAGAGGAGCTTCCAAATAGTCTACACAATTTAATTTTAATTCTTACATTGCTTCTGTATTCAGGCTAAATATTAATTTAAGCTTAAGAATGTTTTGATGTGCAAATAAACTGCTGTAAGAGACGCTGCTTCTCTCTTCAACAAGGCTTTGAAAAGCTGGTGTGACTTCCATTGGCATCTCCTGACTTTCTCGTGTTAATCATCCGTGAAGTTCAAACACCATTAAAAAAGGGGATCAGCACCTTTTTGCAGCAGCTTTGAACTTTAAGGGCAGCTAGAACTATAATTAGGTACAGCTAGTCTTCATTATTTAGCTCATTTATTTTTTATGTCTTCCTCCCACAGTGCCTGTGAACCTCAGATCTTGTGCTGGCAGAGATGGGAGTCTGAAATGTTGCTCTACTTGCTTTAACAAGCTCCAAATAACACAGCAGTCCCTGTGGCATGGCCCTTGATTCATAAGCTGGGCTTCAGGGTGCTGACCAAATGCAACCAGTGATGTTGCAGCCTCTAGCATCCCAAGTCAAAAATTTATCAATGCACTCTCTCTACCTTTCAGGCAAGCAATCAGAGATGAACCACCCTGTACAGTTACTACTTGCATGTATCTTAGTTCTTGTCACTCCCTCACTGCAGTCTCTCCCCACCTCATGCTGGGTAAATTTTTTTTTTTTTTTTTACATTTTGTGGGTTATTTTATTACCAAGTTCTGCAGGTCTGGGGGGTGAGAGGAGAGGTAACTGTAAATGGAGATAAATGCAGGAAGAACATCATGGGATGGAATTTTAGTCTGTTTTCTTTTAAGCTCCTGACAGTCAGTGTGTTACTGTCATTTTACAAAGATCATGCTTGACCAGAATGGTGACAACTTTAGTAACAAGTTGCATTGCCTCTTCATACTCTTTAAGAACAAGTTTCCTCTTTTCTGCAGTATGTAGCCTTTCATATTTCTGGGATGCCTTCCTCCCCAAATCCTTATCTGTGAAGGACTAGCAGATGGAAAGGCAAGAACTTGAGAGCAGCCTGGTGCATATTGAGTGGGTGAGGTTGAAGTGGAATAGAGTAGAATTGCTAAAGTAGATTTGAAATTTCTGCAGAGATTCTAAAGACAATAAAGGTTCAGACTACAAGCTGTTTTAGAAGGAGGGCAGTGCAGAAGAGGAAAACCAATGACCTACTGTTATGGGTTTGTGTGGCGTGGGTTTTTTTGGTGGTTGGGGGAGGAGGCTGCAGGGGTGGCTCCTGTGAGAAGCTGCTAGAAGCTTCCCCAGCTCCAAGTCGGACCCAACTCTGGCCCAGGCCGACCCCATCAGCGATGGTGGTAGTGCCTCTGGGAGAACAGATTTAGGAAGGGGAACCTGCAGTGAGTGGGGAGAGTGGGACGTGAGAGGAACCCCTCTGCAGACACCAAGGTCAGTGAGGAGGAAGGAGGGGAGGAGGGGCGCCTGAGGCGGTGGATGCCCCTGCAGCCCGTGGTGGTGAATGGTGGAGCAGATGCCCACCTGCAGCCCATGGAGGAGCCCGCGCTGGAGCAGGTGGGTGCCCCCCAGGATGGCCGTGACTCCATGGGAAAGCCTGCGCTGGAGCAGTCTGTGACTGAAGGACTGCAGCCCATGGAAAGGACCCACGCCAGGGAAGTTCGTGGAGGACTGTCTCCCATGGGAGGGACCCCCCAGTGGAGGAGGGGCCGAGTGCGGAGTCCTCCTCCCCCTGAGGAGGAAGGAGCGGCAGAGACCAGGTGTGGGGAGCTGACCCCAACCCCCATCCCCTGTTCCCCTGCACCGCCGGGGGGAGGAGGTGGAGAGAACCGGGAGTGGGGTTGAGGGCTGGGGGGAAGGTGTTCTAAGGTTTGGTTTTACTTCTCAGTGTCCTTGTTTTGTTTTGATTGGTAGCAAATGAACTTGATTTTTCTTCCCCAAGTTGAGCCTGCCTTTTGCCCATGACCATAGCTGGTGAGTGATCCCTCCCTGTCCTTAATCTCGACCCACGAGCCTGCCTTTATATTTTCTCCTTATCCCACTGTGGCAGGGAGCGGGGCGGGGGGAGTGAGTGAGCGAGCGTCTGCGTGATGCTTTGTTACCAGCTGGGCTGAAACCACGACACCTACTTAAAAAGAAATTAAAATGCATTAAACCTCTTGGGGTTGAGGTTACAAAAAAAGTAGTAACAAAAAAATGCAACACAATGAATGTGTGCATGAAAGGAGACAACATCTTCATTTTTTCCCTAGAGGCAATAAAGTTCTGCCAGGAATGAATTTGACTTCTGATCAAATTATTATTATGCAGTTGTTATTATTATGCTGTTTAAAAGGATGTTTTTACTTTGCCTAGTAAGCCTTTTAGGGCGCTTTCTAATGTGTTAGTTCCTTGTCTGAAAACAAATGCTTCTCACCCTGTCAGGTAACCTAGGGCATGAATATGTTTCTCCCATCCTTGTCTACTATCCCATTTATTATAACAGTTATACTGTATTTCAGTAACTTTTTTTTACTTATTTTTTTTGTCCTGACTATTACATAAACCATCCTGGATGACCAGAAGCTGTTTTTTATTTGCACTTTAATCTTTGATCTGTTCACCTTGGATAGTCCTTCCAGGACTTAATGCTTCTGTTGGCATAGCTCTCACTATCACCAGATCATACCAGGCTTTCCCTTGCATCAAAGTGGGTCCCCAGGGAAGGAGTCTGTTCTACCCAGTGTAAATCAAAACATGCAGACCTAGTCAGAGCTACATCCACAGCTCTGTGGATAATAATTACAAGCACAGAAATTACATTTGTCTTGTATCCAAAGCTTTGAGAGTAACTAAGTCTGTTGGGAGCAGACAGGCTGATTTGATACCTTTGTGGATTATTAGGATCTAGCTGTTCCACACTTTGATACCTGTGGTGCAACAGATTGCTGTCAGGTTGACAGGAGCATCCTGGTGCACAGGTCCTGCTTACAACATGAGAGCCTCCCACGGGTGTGTCCCCTGCACACTTACACCTTCCCAGGACCCAGCTCTGATGCCTTGAACAAAGGCAGACGAAGGAAAATTTTACTGTATCGCTGTACTAACGAACTTTTGCTTGCTTGAAAACTTCAAAATTAGTACAGGTATGTACTAATTAGATAAGAAAAACCTTGAGCCTTGTCAATGGTATGTGCTAAAGGCGCCAACAGACAGGAGGCCTCGGGCCTGATGTGCCTTGGGCCCTGATGATAAGCTTTGAGTTCTGCTGAGTTTTTGTAATTAAAACTTGCCAAGGCCAGTTAACTAGGAGAAAGAGATGACCCACACTGCACATGAGCAAAGGGTGGGCACTATGTAAATGATAATATGAATATGTATGACTGGAATAATATAAATTTCTGCTTGTTGTAGGTAACGGTGTGCATGACAGGTGGAGCGATCTTCCGTGCACCCAGTGCTGAAATAAAGAATGTCTGCTTTCTAAAACTCCAAAATCGAGTCTTAAGAGAGTTTCTTTGACCGGGTCTTTTGGTAACAGCACCAAGCCTATGTGCCAACAGTGTGACTGCACCAGAGTCTGGGCCAGTCTTTCGCCACCAAACTGACATAATGATTCATGATTGCCACACTGAAACAGTAGACAGAGGAGCTGTGTACGAGACCCAAAAAGATATATGCCTTTACCCATCTGTAACTAGCTATTCCTGCCACCATAGACTTTGAGGTTTCAAATTTGTCGTTTGTTTTCCTCTTCTGACCATGTTCCTAAAGATTTAATCTAATCCTTTCTTTTAGTTTCTGATGCCTGCTTACCACACTACCTTTAATCATCTTCAGTCTTCTCCTCACTCTTCTTTGCTTTATCCTCTTCACAGATCCACGCATGATTTAACCTCTCCCATCTTAATCAAAATAGTGCCCTTGAACTCTCCTGCCTCTCCTGTTTACTGCCTTACCATCCTTTCTCTTTTCATCTCTCGGTGTACTTAACAGTTTATGATTGCTATCTGGGGTTTCATCAAAAAAAACACTTTAATGAAGCTTCTGCCCTTGTACTTTGCTGACACCTGTCTATTATTTATTTCAATAACTGTCATGTCCTTTTCTCTCTCCTGAGTAAATGTCCTAGTGATTTCAATCTTTCCCCATTCACAGCCATTCAGAACATTACTGCAAACACTGTTTCCCCAAGTTTGGCCACAAAATAAAGGAAAGTTCTGACTTTCCTTTATTCTCCAAAGGCTTTTTTTCACTTTCAAGGCCTCTCCCCCCTTATAAAGCTGCATTAGTAACATTTTTTATTTCTTCTATTCAGTCCCCATAATTATTTTGATTCAATTGTACAACAGCTATTTCTCTTTCAGAAACTGGGTGACAACAGGAACTATGGGACCAACAAACAGACTTGGTATCATCTTGCAGCGTGGACCCTGCCTGACAAAAATCCATGGTTCAATCTGCACTACAATGCTGTCACTCCTCAGAGGTAAACAAGGATCTACCTTGGTACTACCTCATCAACAGAAATGCCTGTGTCCACTGCAGGTGCTCTCATACAGAATGCTCTCTCCATCCTGGACGTTGTCCTCATAGAGAGTGACAAAATATTGCCTGGCTTGGAATTGCCAGCTCATGTTTGGCATGAATTCAGCTGTCTGGGCTATAGCATGGTGAGCTATGCCCCAAAACCAAACACATGGGAGCTCCTGGGCAGGCCCATGTGCAGGTCTGGTGCTGTCAAAGTGTTAATTTGATGGAAAACCTCCTCTTCTATTACACTATGATGCCAGTCTGCATTACCCACTTGTTTCATGCTCTCCCTGTGCAGCTCACTGTAATGGAGAGAAATTTCCTGTATGTATGAATACCTAAAATAACCTTTCAATTCCTCGTTAAAGTTCTTTTTTGCTCTGATATCTAAAAACCCCATGACAACAGTTAAGACTGCTGGAACTAATACCAGTCATGCTGATAGTATTGGTTGTTGTGTCCTTTGTTTGACGCTGTTGTGTCATTTACTTGCACATCTGTCCCATAAGTACTTCTGTCCTCTCCTGTTTAATGCTTTGATTTAACCTCCTGGAGACAAGAATAGGACATAAGAGGGCCTTTACTCAGAGGAACCGTTCCAGTGACAAAACTAGTTCTAATACGTGGCCTTGCAGAAAAAGAGCTATATTGGAAATTACTGTAAAGGCTTGACTGGAAGTGTGGTGTAAAGGAAAGGGGAACCAAAGCCCAGTCCTGTTCTCTCTCACAGTTTCTCATCCATTTATGGTGTGGATGATTCTAAACTGTCAAATGTAATATCTATAATCTCAAAATCTGCTCAAATCAGTAGATGTTCAGTGTTTAGAATGCTGTCTTTCCTGTTTTGCATGATCTAACTGTAATTGGTGTTAAGTTATTCCTATTTATTCTGGAAATACAAAATGTGTTACTTTGCTCTTAATCTGCATAGACTGAAACCATCTGCTATGGTTCACAGCTGAAGAACAAAAGATTATAAATTCTGTCTAGGATTTGTTGTGTTGCCTAAAAGCTGAGCATAAATAGATGCATGCTTGAATAATTGACTGGCTCATCCTCTCAGAACTCTCCCATTACAGTGGTCCCCAGGTCTCAGCTGCAACAGTTAGCAAAAAGCAGTTTCTGCTACCCACGCCTATTTACCAGGCTTTGCAGGGCCTGAAAAGAAACTCCTGCTGGGAGGAGTAGTACCACACAGAAGCTGAGGACAGGAACAGGATGTGTGTGAATCCAACGGACAAGATCTCCTGTGCATGTAGATACTGGAGTGCTTTTAATCTATGCATTGGACACCAAGTATTCTCATCGTGTTTAGATATTGCATGTATATAGATAGAATTGTATCCCGCACTTTATCTGTCCCCACTATCTGTCATCCTCTGGCAATCAAAGTACTGATTCAGTCTTAGCCTTAGATCCAGCTAAATTACACCAGAGGTGAATTTGGTCCTGTCTGATTGATAAGTAGATTTTGCTTCTGTCCTAAATAAACTAGAGAAAGAAATAAGAGCAGCAAGGCTAAATGTGTTTAAAGCAGATTTGAGTCCTTATTTAGCTTTTTTTCCATGATGCAAGTCTTCAGCTCACTATCTACCCTTATGTCTCCTAGAACATACTTTGAATGATGCTGCTGCACACTTTCTGGAACTGTTTACTCAATTTATTTGTTATATTTGCACAACATTTTACAAATGAGGTACGTCAAATTTTTTCCTGTTGACATAATTCAACAGGCTTCACTTAGGTTTGGCTAGAAGGAATTTGGTCCCGTTAGTTTTATTTACAGATTTATTCAAAATTAGGAAATGCTTTTAAACTCGAGGTCTGCACCTAGCTTTTTGGCTGACCTTAGGACTGGAAAATGCCAAGGCCTATTTTTAGCTTATGAAAAAAGCCACTTATGAATAAATCTAGGAAACTTCCAGCTCCTTATCTTGAGATTTTTATTGTATTTTCTGTATGAAATCTTTCAACCACCAATCTTTAGACTGTTTTCCAAGGAAAAGTTCTTTTTCCCATCCTTTTAAGAGAGCAGGTTTCCCCACAATTACGTGGTCTGACTTCTAGAGGAAGCAATACACTAAGATCTAAACTATTGAAAGGAGGAACTACAGAGCTTCTTGATGGATTTAATCTACAGTCCGGTTTAAAGAGACTGAACCTTTTGCTGTCTTTAAATATACGACATGTATTTCAAATCATAGAAAAGGTTTTAGCAAGGTAGTGTTGTGACCCTCCGAGTGCCCCAGAGAGATTTAAACAGCATAAATTAGAGGCAGAGCTCCTCAGTCACAGAAACACTCAGAACTGGGTAGGTGTAAAACTATCTTAATATCTAAAGATCTTGTAGGATGATTCAAACACAGCATACAGTATCACCTCAGTGCTTTATGTGACTGTACTTCCCATATGTCATTATGAATATAACCCATCTCCCTCAATCTGGAAAGGCCTCAGTTAATGAGCTTTATCCTCACTGCATCTTTATGCCTGTATTAAACTTTATGCTAGTTTGGTTCTAAAGCTTTTAGCCTTTAGAGCTGAGCCTTATAGCTGCTGTAATCACCTGACTTCAGAGAAGACATAAAAATAATTTCAGCTCCTTTCATCGTGTATGTCTCTTTTGTTAGGCAGCCCTCCTACCTAATTTAAAAGTGTAAAACTTCTTCCCTTGTGTATAAAACTGCAGCTTCGTACTTGCATCCAGCAATACTCTTTTGGTTCAAAACAAACAAAAAGGGACACCTTTTCAAGCAATGCATCCTTAAATATGGAACTTACTGCCATGCAGAGTGATCAATGCCAAATTGTATGCATGTTGAGAAAATGGAAATAAGACAAATCCATTAAAAAAACCAACCCAAAACCACCAAAGGCTACTAGGCACAAACATCACCTCTGGGCTGGCAAGTGCCTGAGCTTCAAGCTGCTAGGAACTGGAAGAATTTGCCATGATTATTTATTTGCCATATTACAATGTGCCCCATGCTCTACTGTTGGCCACTGCTGGACTGGGTGGATCTTCAGTGTGACCTCCTGCAGCCATTTCCATGGTCATATATTATGGGTTTTTTTAACATACTTGTGCAAAACAGAGGCCTATGCTGATACCATGTTTTAGAAGGCAAAAACATAAATTCTAAGTCCCACTGAGGATTTTTTTCAGATGTTCTGTTCACTTCAAAACACACAAAAGGGAAACTTTTTAAAGCCCTAAGATTAGTGTTTGTTAAAAGACTAGGTTTAAGTCCTAAACAATGTGCATATGCTTGAAAGGTTGGCATTTGTGAGACTGCACTATTATCTGCTAACAGCTACTGCCTCTTCTTGCAAGCCTTGCCTTTGTTTCTTTATGGTGAACACTGTATTTAAAACAGGGTTTAAGCAACAACTACATTAGAGCTTCTTTGCAAAGGTTTGGCAAATCGATTTAGTCTGGCTCGTTATCATGAAACAAAAAGATGAAGTAAAGGGCAGGCTTTAATAGAAGAGATGGACAGTCACTGAGCAAACTGCTAATTTTTGTTGGAGACAATACCTTGTTTTGTCACAGCTTCTGTCTCCATCTTGTGATTCTTTTGCATTACAACAAAAGAAGAACAGTGCTGCACTTGTGAATTTTAAAGGCCAACTCGATAGAAAACTTACAGCTAAAATTCAGAATATTCCGAGGAATATGCACAACTACACAGGTAGCATCTGCTAACCTTTTAGATTAACACGGTTTTAGATAGACAGTGCCGAGACAGGACACACCACGGTGTCCTGGTTTCAGCTGGGATAGAGTTAATTGTCCTCCTAGTAGCTGGTACAGTGCTGTGTTTTGTTGCTAAGTAATGTTCAGTCTGAAGTCAAAGATTTTTCAGCTTCTTATGCCCAGCCAGAGAGTAACCTGAAGAAACACAAGAATTTGGGAGGGGACACAGCCAGGACACCTGACCCAAACTGGCCAACGGGGTATTCCATACCGTGTGATGTCACATCTGGTATATAAACTGGGAGGGGGGGG
>NW_010973443.1:919542-942493 GCF_000737465.1 Haliaeetus leucocephalus | reverse complement strand
GGGGAATCGCCACTGGGGGAGTAAGTGGGTGTCGATCGGCGGGGGGGGAGCGATTGCACTGCGCATCATTTGTACATTCCAATCCTTTTATTGTTGCTGTTGTCATTTTATTAGTGTTATCATCATCGTTATTAGTTTCTTCTCTTCTGTTAAACCGTTCTCATCTCAACCCAGGAGTTTTACTTCTTTTCCCGGTTTTCTCCCCCATCGCACTGGGTGGGAGGGGAGTGAGTGAGCGGCTGCGTGGTGCCCTGTTGCTGGCTGGGGTTAAACCACGACACACAGGCTTGTTATTTATTGCCACCCAGTGGACGTTTCTGTCCGCTGCGCAGGTCTGTGCTTCTCCGGACAAGGTGCCACGTTTGAGCAGAGCAAACGAGCTGAGCCGGTGCCTTAGCTGAAACCCATCTTCAGCATTAGTTTAACCACAGCTATTGCACTGTGTGCTGAAGGTGAGGAACGAGCACCGGTTTTATTTAGCTGTGGGGGTAACAACTGTTCCAACTGTTTTCTAAGTAAACGTGAGCCTTTACGCTTCAGAGCTGTAGAGAAAGAACAAGCCGTACATAAGTACCTGTAGAGTCAAAACATATTGGATTGTTAGAGCCGACTTTACTGATGTTTGGATAGTTGCGTTTTCATGAGAATACAAGTAGCAGAAGTATGTGTCTCGCAAAAGGCTCATTTTACTGCCCCAAGTTTGTGATTGAGGGAGCAATATATACTTATAAATATATAAAATAAGTTGCAAAAAAAGTGTATACATTTACTTATAAGTCCAGTGATTATACTTTACAATCAAATAATAGCACCATCAAGACAATATTACTTGAAATATCCAACTTCAGTCACAGCATTGGTATCTAGGTATAAAAAGACACATGGAGGTGTTTCTTCTGAAAAATTGGATGTTGACATAATTCCTGGTCAGTTGGAAGGACTACAGAAGCATCAGTCTGCATGTAAAATCCTAGTGAAATACAGCCCCAAATAACATAAATATGGACCATATTGCAGACAACCTTAGTTGCAAAAATTATGGTGACCATAGCCTAGCGATACAGCTGTTTTCTATCGCAACAGGGAGTTAGCTGTTTTGGTTTCAAATTCAAAAAATCCGGATGTTTTGTTGCTATGGCAGCATCAGTCCTCCACTGCAGAAGTCCAAATACATGACATACCATTCAAGGCCTTTCACATTGTGCCCATTTTATTTCATAATAAAAACTTGGAGAGCCAGCATTTAACCATGGTAACACAACCACTATGTTGAATATAGTTAAGGGTATTGCTTTTAGGAAATACTTTTCATGGCATTTAGAAACATGACTCATAACACTGAAGAATGTTTTCATGGCTAGTAATAGCCTGCAATTAGTATTTTTCCTGGAAAAAAAAAAATGTTTTCTACTGTTACATAAATCTAGTGATGACCTCAGGGGCTATATGATATTTTTATTTCACAGTCACATGGTAGAATATTCTATAAAAATTGAACTGGGTTTTATTTATACTTATGTGAGTCTTATTACTAGAGGAGCACGTTACATCTTCAGTGTAGTCATTTTCTCACTGTCCCTATGAGGCAGGACAATGTTAATTAAAAGCTCTTTTAAACCTGTGGATATTGCTTGCCAACATCTAAAATATTTTTGCAGAGACTGGCATTGATGAATGAAACATACATGTTATGTCTGTCGGATTAGCCAAGAAAAAATAGACCTTCTTTTTTCAGATTGCCACACTATTAACCTTTTTCCTGCATCAGGGCAGTCATAGATGGAGATTAGAAGAGATATTTACATGGTCACAGAGGCCTGCGAGCAGGAAAATTATTCCCTGATTTCTCAGTTTCCCATGTAGTGCCATAACACAAGGCTGCTCTGTTCAAAGACTGCAGCTGGGTGCTACTGTGCTGTCCTTCTACTTTACAAGGAAACCAGCAGAGCTATGTCACGTTCTTGCCATACTGTACTCCCTAATTAGCGTAATTACTTCAAGGGCCCACCTGAAGGAGGAGCAAGGACGATAAAAGGACATAAACCAAAGCTCTACGTGCACATGCCCACCAGAACTGTGGACCCCTCAGCTCACTGAACAAACGACCAGTGAGAGTTTTCTGTCTTCCCTTCTCTCTCTCTGTCTTGTTCTCTCTTCCCTTTTCCAGAATCCACACACCTCATCCCTTTAAGACATAAAACCGTTAACCAAGTACGGGACTAAGAGTGGATCCAGCTGCTCCTGAGCTCCTCTCTGAGAAGGAGTCTAGAAAGTGAGGTGGGCAGCTCTGAACTTCATGACCCAGCCGGAGGGCTCGCCTCATTCCCTGAATCGATGTATATGGGTAGCACAGGTTAGACGGTTTACTGTGGTAGTTTCATGACAATTCTTGCAAGAAACCGCGCCGCCTACTGTTGCGCCTCCCGAGTTCAGTTTGCTTCTGCCATGAATAAAATGTTTTAGTCATTTTGTGTAGTTTCATCTTAATTTAGCCCAAAGGAATTCCGAAATCAACACCACTCCTTGGTCTGTCCATGCCAGATCATGACAAGGTGTTGTCCTTTCCAGGGGTAAAAATGGGATGCTAATCCTCACTGCTTTTCTCCTCAGGCGGTTTTTAAATGCGGACCATGTATTTGATGTATTTGTTACTGCTGACAAATTAGCAAAAGGCTTCAACAAGCATGCTGTCCTGTTCGGTCTTAGCTTAATTTACATAAAAGGCTTTAAAGCAAAATTCCTTAGGTTTTCACATTGATAAAAGTGACTCAGATAAGATCTTTACCCTTGGGCTGCAGACTGCAATTCAGGCTGCCAGTGTGCAGGTAACATAAAAATCAATTATTCTTTCTGCCTGGAAAATAAAGACTAATGTGTATGGCAAGACCTGCAGTGCCATTGTAGAACAAGGCTAGGAGCTGAAATAATTCCTTCCCCTTCAGTTGTTAATCCACAGGGTAGATGCACAGCTAATCCCTTGGTCAAGTATAGTAGTCGCAGAGAGGAGATGTCTGATTAGCCACCTATTTCTTCTGCTATAATGGTAAAAGACTCTACCAAATGACAAAGGTATAAAATGTATCTATGAGAGGAAGAGCTAGGCTGTAAGCGTGCAAGACAAAAAGGAAGTGTTCTGTTTCACCATGGAAATAGGTACATGGATAAAATAATGGGGGCTGAACAAATTCGCTACTTCCATGGCTCTTTCAACTGATATTCCTAGTGCATTTGAAAAGAATTCTCTCTGACCTGTGGTGCACAAAATCTCGCAGGACTGAAGCACAACTCAGTGCTGCCCCAAGATCCTCTCCGTCTCCTTTTGCTTCTTTTGCTGTAGTCAGAAATGAGTTTGGAACTTATCTGAGCAGGAATCTTAGGCTCAGAGATATCTGCCATGCTTTCTGAAACTTAAGTAAAATAGCTAACATCCTAGACTTGGCTTGAACCTGCCGTTATCAAGAAACAACGCTGCTTATGCTAACACAAAGGTGAAGTGATGAAGTGAGTGTAACGGATGAAATTTTCCTTTCAGTTTCATCTGTGTGACCTCATTTGCTTCATTGAAAAAGTATAAAAATGTACCTTAGGGTCAAACCTGTCTCACTGTGAGGAAAGAAGATGACTGGGAATGCTAAAGGTTTTTGGGAGTTAATGAAGTCCTGCAGAGAAGGGTGATGGATAGATATTCACTCCGTAGCTTGCTGTGGTGATAGCAGGCCATGATCAGGTTTTTTAAGCTACTCTAGACATTGTCCTTCAACAGGCATGCTATGATAGGTATGTTAGCCATACTCGGATGCCTCACACACACTGAGCTGTTGAAGGAATGCTCAAGGTTGCTCAAAGCCCCATCCAACCTGGCCTTGAAAGCTTCCAGGGATGGGGCATCCACAACCTCTCTGGGCAACCTGTTTCAGTGCCTCACCACCCTCACAGTGAAGAATTTCTTCCTTACACCTAATCTAAATCTGCCCTCTTTCAGTTTAGAACAATTGTGGTTTGTCCTGTTACTACAGGCCTTGGTAAAAAGTGGGCCCACTCCTACAGCCTGTCCAGGTCTCTCTGGATAGCATCCTGTCCCTCAGACATGTCAACAGCACCACTCACCTTGGTATCATCTGCAAACTTCCTGAGGGTGCACTCAATCCTACTGTCTCTGTCATTGATGAAGACATTAAATAGTATTGGTCCCAGTATAGACCCTTGAGGAACACCACTCATTACTGGTTTTCACTTGGACATTGAGCCATTGACTATAAGTCTTTGGATACAACCATTCAGCCAATTCCTTATCCATCTAACAGTCCAGCCATCAAAACCATGTATTTCCAATTTAGAGCTAAGAATATTGCGGAGGACGATACAAAAGATATTCTAGAAGTCTACGTAGGTGACATCCGTAGCTCTTCCCTTCTCCACTGATGCAGTCAGTCCATCGTAGAATGCCACTAGGTTAGTAAGGCATGATTTCCCCATGGTGAAGCCATATTGGCTGTCTTTAACTTCCTGTCCTCTATACGTTACTGCATATCTTCCGGGGCATCTTGTCCATGATCTTACTGCACACAAAGGTGAGGTTTATTCATCAGTAGCTCCCAGAGTGCTTCTTTTTACACTTTTTAAAAATGGGCTTTTCTCTTCTTCCAGTGACTGGGGATTTACCTGACTGCCCTGACCTTTGAAATATGATGGAGAGTGGCTTGGCAACTACGTCAGCCAATTCCCTCCATACCATTGGATGCATCTCATCATGTCCCAGGCACTTACATATGTTCAAGTTCTGCAGGTGCTCTTGAAGCTGATTTTCGCATAACCATGAATTCTGAATCAGCTTCTGAAGAAATTAACTACTTTTTAAATTTGGTATTTATTCCCAAATCAGATAGGCTTCTGAAAGAATAATAAAAATCTTTATACTTTTCAGATAGCAGGAGGATCAAACCAAAACTGCAATCTCAGAAAATACTAATTTTCTGGCTATGTTTAAATCAGATATTCTATCAAATTCTATGATCTTTTGGAAATTATGAAGGTCGGTCCTTTACTTTTCATATTGGGTAATGGCATTATACTGTCTCAAAAAGTTAAATGACAGCAAAGATAACAAAGTCTTAAGCAGTGATGGTATAAATATTTTATTGAGGATTTTTTTGCTGTCATATTCCTGTCATTTTAAAAAAAAGATGGCCAGCTGAAACCTGGTCAAAATCAAGTGTGTCAAATAAAGCAATATGAAAGAAAATTTAAGATTCACTAGCTTCACCAACTGAGAATAAAGTCAGGGGCTCACTAGAAAAATATGACCATCAAAATACATCATGCGTTTAAAAAGCAATGAACAGGCTTGTTAGTCTCATCATCTAGCAGGTGGGAGAAGGATAAACAGAGGCTTAAAAACAGGTTATGTCACTTGAGAGAAGGCAATCTTGAGAAAATGTGAACATTCTCATCTGTTTTCTCCCGTTATTTCACTGAAAGTTTATGGCTGTAATCTAAACCAGAAAAACCAAAAAGTAAATACTAAGTATAATTTTTCCATGGTAAAACCCTACTCATTAGAGAAAACACCTCAATATCAAAATGTCGATTTCAGAGTGTATGCATGCCCAGGGTTAGTGTATGCCATATGCTACAGAGGAAAGCTATGATAACCTTTCATCAGCTAGCATTAGTTATTCCCTAGGCAGGTGCAGCAATTTCACCATAAGCATCTCAGGCAATGTGCTTTCACCGTAGTGAGAACAGTTTAAGAGAACGTATTGTTTGTCTATAATTCCTGTGTGACAATAACGGATATTTTTTCCTTCTGTACTCTTTAAATCCTTCTTCCCCAGTGTCTTTTTAAGTACTTTCCAAAGAGCTCTTCTTCCCTTGGTATTTTTATTCTTTCTAGATGACACTGTCAAAAATGGCTTATTGCTATTCTTACCAGAGTCAATACCTACAGCACTCGGTGTTGCAGCTTTTCCTGTGTTGAACTCAGTGGATGTGACTACTTGCCTGACACATGCTATGGAAAACCAAAAGTCTTCTCAGATTCAACTTCATGTGAGAGCTTACAATTGCACACATTTCTGGCAACTGCACCAGCAAAAAAAAAAGCAACTTGCATTTGTGTGCAGAAAATTTGCTCTGGGCTTATTTTGGAGTTTAAAATAGAATAAGACAAGCTTGACAGAAAAAATACAACACTCTACATCTGCATTCCTTCCAGACAGTTTCACAAGCAGAAAACGCAGCCTTTCTGACTGTGGGAGTAAGACAAATATATAAATTAAGTAGAGTAACACTTATTTTCCGCCAGGAATGCTCCTCTTGATTTTCAGTCAACACTAACTATCCCAACACCATGCATAATTTAGGCATTGTGAAAGTATTGACCTGTATTAGATTTGCTTCCATGTAACTAGTTAGATTACCTCTATACATTCTGAACTCAGCCCTCTCTGAACTCTGCCTGAGAGTGAAGCTATTAAAAATTAAGCTACTACAACAAAAATAATTATTTAGACTGCCAAGGAAACAGCCCTCTGAGATAAGGCCAGCTTCCTTTCAACTGCCTTTTCATACTGTTTACCACATTAAAAGCAATTACGTCTAAGATGGGAAGAACATAAAAAATTAATACAAACTACGTAATCTAAAGGCCTGCTCCCACAGACATATACAACAGATTTAACCTTATTCTCAGTGAACTGCTTGGCTCAATCAATTTTTTTACTCATAAGAATAATTTCTACCTTGGACTACCTCCTAAAATGACAACTTTATGATTACTTCAACAGTAACACAGACTTTTTTGTTACTTCTACTAATGACTGACATATTTCCCAGAGACCAAGAATCCCTTTTCATACTAAGTTTTCAGGAAGGAATGAGAAATTTGTTATAATTGCCTGCAATAAACAATGTACCATGGATAGAAATCTGCATCAGTTCATCAGAGCAGACTGGGAGGATTCAAGGACTATGCTAGCCCAGGAACTTGGTGGTACTCGTCCCTGTGCTAACTTTATGACCCTACTAGGCACTTCCATAAGCAATTTGATATTCAAGTACCACTTTTTTTTAAGCACATGTGATCTTGAGCATCTTTTGGAAGAAAAGCATCAATATATAAATGTCAGGGTCCTGACTGCAGTAGAGTGGCTCTGCAGTCTCTTCTAGCACCACTCCAGGGATTTAGTTGCCTGTCCTGATATGGTGTAGCTGCGTATCCTGGGACCAAGCTGCTGTGAAAAGAGCTGTGTGGCAAAGCTGTTAGAAATCTTCCCGGCCTTGGCTCAGAAGCCACATTAAAGTTTAGGTGCTCACCCTTGGCCGTTGCCTGAGCTACGTTGTAGGTACACCTGTGCCTGCTGTTGTGCCTTGCTGCTTCCGACCCTTGCCTACTTGGGTTCTCAGGCTGACATCAAACGTGCCTTGTCACTACAGACCTACCTGGCATTCTGCACTGTCAACTGACTTGGGTTAATGTCACTGAACTTGCTCTTCTTGCTTTTGCACACTGTCGGACTGCACTCTTGCTAGCTATGTCCCCGCTCCTGCCTACGTTGCTGTCACTTCTGGCTCACCTCTTCCATTCCCAAGCGGAGCAAGCCACTGCTGCTCTCTGACAGTGATGGCTGTAATATACCAGCTTTACCCTAGCAACATCATTCCAAGTAGCAATACCGCACTAAGGGACCCTTCAAGAAATGACGTTGTCCAAGGCAGCTGAACAGGATCACCTGGTGCAAGCTGGAAATGAACAAGACCGTCTTGAACAAGACAATGGCAGTCTTCACGGAGACACTGCTCCAGTCACTAAAGCTGTTGTCAGTAGCATGGGGCAGAAGTCTGGCAATAACATCTATGCTAGGAAGTTGTGTCACAGCCGCCGTTAGCCATGCAGAAAAAGAATCCTGCCCATAGTTACAATGGCAGGATTTAGTCACATATTACCACTGAAGAAAGACGTCCTACAGTCTCTGCATTTAGCTCTTTGGAAACATCACTGGAAAGCAGAATGCAAATCAAACAGCAGGAATTATTCAGGAAGGAAGAATGATCAAAACAGTAAGCATCATTATGCTCCAGCAAAAATCCAGCAGTAGTGTCTATGGTTTTGGTTCCCTGACCTCTAACAAGAGACACTATAACTAAAAGAAGAAAAAGAGGTGATCTTTTTTCTTGCTTTAGCCTTTGTATGGTAGCAAATATCTTACATGGTTTTTCAATGGCCCATATATGCTTTTTAGCAGTTTTAATCCATTTGAAGCTCTCTGTTACAGCAGTGTGTGGCAATTTGTGTTTAGTTTCAAGCACTTGGGCTCTTCCTCTCCAGGCCATTAGATACCAAGAATTACAGTGGTCTTGAGGAAATTCTCACTAGACTGACTTATGATTATTGCTGATTTTGGAAAAAGAAAGTAAGTAAGTCAAGCATATAGCCAGGGAATGGTTGCAACCGTCTGTGATGTGTCAGCCACATAAATAAACTTCCTATTTTTCTTTTCTTTTTCTTGGAAAACATCATCAGGACACCAACTCATGCTATTTCATGGCAAAATTTCTGAGCACTGCTAGATAGGTGAAATTTCTTAGAAACACTCTTGAACCAAGTATGAAATCAGCATGCAAAAATAAATGCAGAGTTGCAGCATCTCAAAGTTTGTGCATTACTCCAGTCTAATATTTGTAACATGAAGTAGCAGGGCTATTTGAGGTCCCAGTTGCAAGCCACTGGCTTGCTTTCTCCTACTTATTTGAAACCTCAGTTGAAATACAGCACTTATCTTGCCAGATATGTAGCTTACAAGAAACAGTATGACACATGGCTAGAGAGCAAGATTAGTAGGTAAAGCCAAAACTGTGGTGGGGATTTCTTCTTACATTGTCCCTCCAACTGCTCAGTGTTTCCTACAAATCCTTTTATTCCTTATAAGTGCCAGTCTCATGCAGAAGAGAAAAGCAGGGCTGCTTGGATTAACGGGGCTTGGAACACAATTGAAATGATAATCCTTTCTCTTGTATGGAAATTCTGATTTTATTGCAAGACAAATGTACTCAGGCAGTTTATAAACATTTTAAGTAAATACATTCCAATATTTGTTGTTCCTTTTTGACTCAGAAGCCATGGTGTGATCTCACAAAATTATAACAGGTGAAGTTCTTTCTTTTAAAATTTAAGTTAATTCTGATTTATACAAGAACAAGAGAGAGAAGACCAGAGCCACAAATTTTCAGCTGGAGGATTAAATTAAAGTTCTCATTCTAGCTTTCTCATTCCCTTTTTGTAAATTTACCTGCAACAGTTGCACTATTAGTCTTTATATAAGTGTTTGCACAGCATTGCTGAAGCTTCTGATAGTGACCTACCAAGAAAAAAGGTTGTCCTTTTGTGATGTGCAAACCGTAACATTAAGCAAGTGAAATTTTTCATCAGCTGCCACGCTCCCTTATACAGCATCTCTCTAAAGAAATCTAGAAGCCAAAAATGGGTATTTCTGACAGTCAAAAATCAAGTTGATTTAAAACCATTCTGGGGAAAGTATTTTGTGAATGCATTACTCTGGTAACTTGTGACACCCTGAAGGAGTTAATGTCTCAAACATTGTGATAAGGCAAGTTCTGTCTTACTATGAAGTCTGCATAGTGGTGAACTCTGCCTAACAAGGAGCCACAGGTAAAGAGAAGTCCATCACCATCCATAAAAAAAGGAGAGGGAGAGTGCACAGCTCCGTGCTCTGATAATGCTGCTTTGTGTATGTTGAGCATGGCACCTTGGCATGCATGGCAAAAGAGCACGTCTGCATGCAAGGGGAAGTTACTCCCCAAATGACCCCCAAGCCCACTGACCCATTTCCCAAAGGTTCTGGAAGCACAAACCGTTCATGACACCTAATTAACCTAATGAGTTTGAGTGCCTGCCTGAAGGAGAGGCAAGGAGATTATAAAAAGGCACAAACTGAAGCCCCACATGTGCACGCCCTCCAGAACTGGACCCCTCAGCTGGCTGGACCAATGCTGGACCCAGGACTGGTGAAATCTTTCTCCTGTCTCTCCCTGTCTTTTTTTTCTGTAATCCCTACACCTCATCCGTTTAGACATAAACCGTTGACCAAGTCTGGGACTAGGACTGGATCCAGCCACCCCTAGGCCTTCTCTGAGGAGGAGTCTAGAAAGCCAGGGGGTCTGCTCTGAACCTCGTGACTCGATGGGAGGGATCTTCTTATTCCCTGAATTGACGTATAAGGGTTAATGAGGCAGTTCCATGCCGAGTCCTGTTGTGATAAACTGCACCACCTACGGTTTTGCCTCCCAAATTCAGTTTGCTTCTGTCATGAATAAAATGTTTAACTCATCGTTTAGTGTCATTTCACCTTAATTCAGCCCGAGAGAATTCCGAATTCAGCACGACTTGCTGGTCTGTCCACTCCAAGTCATGAGATATGTATGATAGCATGGTGCATCCTTTGTTATGTATAACTGTGTGGAATGTGTACCTACACGGCGTTAAAATAAACTTCTAATAGTAATGAAAAGCAGAATAATAACCATGCATATGCCAGAGATAGCTGTGAAATGTAAAGTCAGCAAGACCTTTGTTTTTTCCTTTGTGAAGTCTATTTTGCATGGCATATTAATATATTCCATACCATCTTGGTAAATTCTATGTATACTACAGAGTACATCCCCTCCTTTGGGAATGCCATCAATTAGCAAGATGCTAAGAATGACCTGAAAAAGGATCTACCATCACTACTTCACTATTTTTTTTCCTCTCGTTGTATATCTCTGTGTGTCATAAATTTGGCAGCAGCCTTGGAAAATCTACTGTACATTTTTCCTCATAATTATCTTCCCCTCTCTAATTTTTTAGAACCATGGGTTTCAGAAAAATTACGTCCTTGTAGGGAAATAGCCTGTCTGGGTTCAGGTGAGATAATACTGAGAAAGAGGCTTTTTTTCTGCTTACAGCTACTGGTACTGCCAAAACCTACTCCATCTGCTAGACTTAGCTCAGCAAGAGCCTCCAGCCATTTTCAGACATTGAGGGAGTCACTGAGTTTGGCTTTCTGAGTTAGAGCAGTGCAAATCTGGAAGCATTCAAATAAATAGCAAGTCCTGAGGGTCATGGCCCTCAAAAATACTCATCTCTCATATTCAGATGTCAGAAATGGGTATTACTAGATACATGTAAAAATTCCCCTGTGAAAAAAGGTTTCAGATGGGAATTCAGTCCTTATTCTGATACTGTCACATCATCGAAAAAACATACAGATTTATGTCCAAAGTAACTATACTAGAGTTTTCAAAAAATTGAAGTGGAAACAATCTAATGGAAAATTATTTTTAAAATTATTAAAAATACACACCACAGTTTTTGTGAAAACTGTTGCTGGTCTAAAAATCTCTAGTTTTTGAAAGTACATTTCAAAGTGGACAGATCTGAATTGAGAGAGCAGCATCTAAAGATAGCCAGCCACTATTAACAATTGCCAAATATGCCTTGGAACTGTAATGTAATTCAGCCTGGCCTGGAACAGAACACTTCCTGGAAATGTCAGACCCCAGGTGACAACGTTATAATGACATAATTTAGAAACTGTGCAAAAAATAAAAAAAATCAGGTTATACCTTTGCCACAGTGAGCAGTGAGCAGAAGTGTATTTAATGACACTTGGAGGAGTCCATCTGACGCTACTCTCTCTGCACATCAGAGAACAACTCTTTGAAACCAGTACTCCGTGAATGAGGTTTTCCCCACATTTTGTCCATTTTCAGGCACATTCAGTTGAACCAGTAAGGTAGGGAAAACTTGGGAGTTCAGCAGCAGGAGAGCCTTAAATCGGTTCTTGAAGATATTTGGAAGTTATTAAAGAGGTAAGAGTTGGAGGAAAAAGTTAAGTGCTCCTTTCCCTATGGCACTGTGATCCTGGGTGTTGTGGAAAACTTGAAATAGCACCAGGGAGTTTCCTCTTAGGCATTTTCCCTGAAGGTAGATTGGCTCAGCATCAAGAAAATAGTTTTGTTATTCTCTCAGTAGTGACATGTATTTTACTTTCTACTTGTAAGAGTAACTGTAACTTATGGGGCCAGTTGGCATCCACCCAAGGGTACTGAGGGAGCTGGCAGAAGTGCTCACCAAGCCACTTGCAATCATTTATCAGCAATCCTGCCTAGCCCGGGAGGTCCCAGTTGACTGGAAGTTAGCAAATGTGATGCCCATCTACAAGAAGGGCCGGAAGGAGGATCCTGGGAATTACAGGCCTGTCAGTCTGACTTTGGTGCCAGGGAAGGTTATGGAGCGGATCAGCTTGAGTGCCATCACACGGCATGTGCAGGACAACCAGCTGATCAGGCCCAGTCAGCATGGCTTTATGAAAGGCAGGTCCTGCTTGACTAACCTGATCTCCTTCTATGACAAGATGACTCGCTTAGTGGATGAGGGAAAAGCTGTGCATGTTGTCTACCTAGAGTGTAGTAAAGCCTTTGACACCATTTCCCACAGCATTCTCCTGGAGAAACTAGCTGCTCACGGCCTAGATGGCTGGCGTCTTCACTGGGTTAGAAACTTGCTGGATGGGTGGTCCCAAAGAATTGTGGTGAATGCAGTTAAATGCAGACCTGTGCCATATCTTCCAGTCTCGTACACACCTGGGATTTGCCAGGGTATCTCAATTGGTAGTGGATGTCCATGTGTGACCAAGCCAATGGAACACCTTGTCTAAGGACATTCCACCTGGTGTCTAGCATGGTGTTTGCCCTGCAGCAGGACACAAATTCCCTGTGAGCTCTGTGTAACAGCTGCCCTTGGAATTTCAAATAGCGCAGGACAGATAGTATTTATGAAGCTGAACTGACCCTTCAACCTCCTTTCTGATAATGGTGCCATAAATAGCTGCCTCATCATAGACATCTACATTGTACACAAATAAATTTAGGTGCCTGGATCACGTCTTGTAGATGAATTGTAAGCCCATGACTAATGTTGTGTTCTTTAGTTTCCTGGAAGTGTTATTTCTTCTGCTGGATGGCATCATATCTCTCATGGATGAGAATGCCACTTGTTGAAGTACCAAAAACTCGCCTGTCACAGCTTGAGGAGAAAATGCCCAAAACACTTTCTGCACTATCAGGAGATTTAGCTTTCACAGCGAAGTGCAACTCCTCACAGAACGTCTTACAGAACGGAACGACTAAATACTGCCATCACCTCAACACCATGGGATCAGGTGTACCTGCACCTATGACTGCCCAACTATACAGGAACGACTCAGACCTCCACCCTCTGCTATGGGGGGGTATCTAGGCTCTCCTAATTACAGCAAGATGGGTCTTACTAACCCAAATACATCTCAGAGCAGAATAAACAAGTTAGTCCCTCTTATTCGCTTCGGTAGTGGCCAAAAGGACTCAGCCCAGCAAGGTGTCTTACTGCAGCTGCTCCCCTACGTTAGTGCCACTCCCCCAGTGTTTGGCAGCTGGTCTGACAGTACCAAAACCTGTTCTGACTTCCAGGTGTGTCTTTGGTGGTGGGTATCTGCTGCCATGCTACCCGTCTCCAGACACTAGGTATAACGGAGCAGGAACTGTCCATCATCCAAAGTTGTAAGATGAGCTCCGCAGTGGCGAGGTAAGATGATCAGTTAAGTGTCTATGGCAGCTTTGTGCTGATGAATGGAGCAGTGCAAAGCCTTGCTGTGGGACAGCATCTAGCCTTTTCTGTTAACTTGTCCAGATGAAATGTATAAGTTTTCTGCAGTGAATGGATAGCATATTTATTTTGTCCCTAACCTGTATTACATGTGTCTCCACCAATTTATGATCTTCTAAACAAGAGATCACAAATGTACAGTGACAATATGTGTGAACTGGTTCATATGAAGCCACAATTTGTACAACTGAAATTTCTGGAATCAGTTCTGGAAAAGGTGGGCTGATTTTTCTCCCTGCTGCTGTTCAGTATTGAACAGTGGCAGGTATGTGTTACAACAGTCTAAATTAATGTAAATTTAATGGAATTCTGCTCTTGAAGTGATTAGAAATGACAGGAAAAGAAGTAAAAGAACATCTATAAAATTTCTGTCACCCCGGTATGGACACCCCAGTAGGTTTGGAGAAACATAGAGGACTTCTGGCTCAGTGAGCCTCAGAACTTCTCCACATTTGTTCATTAGGTATTATTCCTCATTAAGACCCTTTTACTGCATTAAGACTTCAGCTGCTAGTGGAGCCCATTTTATTATGAATCATATAGAAAGAAAACGTCTCTTCTCTGAACAAATTGCACTTTACATAGATGAAGACTAGTGTTGTATATTTTCTGTGTACTTTCTCTAAACATATGGTCTGTTGCAAATTTAGAATGACTCAGTATATGGGGCTGGAATTATTTCCTTTTAGTTAAACTGAAAGGCTAGTCAGCCTCCATATACACAGCCAGCAATATGTTTGTGGAAAACTATTTCTATAAGCACTTCACAAGAGTAATGTTGAACTACTTGTTTTGTCCAGATGACTGTGTTACAAAATACTGCTGGACTTGTTTTAAACATAGACTTTGAAAAAGTTTGCTCAGCTCTTAGGGTCTGTGTGACTTCTGAATAACAAACGAGCTTACCTGAATCGTATGAAGAAACAATAACCTGCAGCTGTCTTGTTACTACTTACGTAACAGCTGCTTCAGCTACTGTGCTCATTTAGAAAAGTCAAATGATTTATGTGGAAGTGTAATCCTGAAAGTTTCATGTTCAATTGATTTTTTCAACACTTAAAAAACTGTTATGAAGTAATTAACATTGTAAAAAATATTTTCTAAGCAAACACCGCTATCATGTAGGATATAAAACTTGCAAGTGTTTGGAATTGCAGTTCAATATCAAAAATAGTGAACATGCTAAAAAAATTTAGCACCTTCCTCCTTTTGAGCACAAAACCCCATGACCTGTACTTTCCATAGCATGTGTAACCTGCTGTAGCTGTGCTGGGATGATTTAACTATTTCTCAAAACTCTCAAAATGCTTGCAACTTCTCTCTCTCTCTTCTATTTCTCAGCTCTTTCTGTGAGGGAGCCTTAGAGGAGAGGAACTATATTCTTCACACCATAGCCTTCACTTCTACAGCTATTCTACAAAGATTTTTTGTTGGCTTATGTTTTTGAGCAGAACTGGTCATTGTCATGCAAATATAACTAAGTTAATATGGTGAGGCAGATTCAATGCTGAAGAGGAAAGCAGTACACATTTCCTGACATGACACGCTGGTACATGGGCACTCTTAGTAAATTCCCAGGGTTTTTGGACAGCTGGCTGCAATGTGTCAGCATTCCACCATGGAGAGAAACTGGGAGAGGAATAGAGAGAGCTGTGACAAGTTCCAGGCACTGCTACCTCCCCGGGGATCAGTTCTGGGCTCCATGTGCACAAATGCTGCCACTTTTGCCTGAGAGCACAAAGCTGGGGTAAAGCTTGGAGGCACAGAGGTTAGTCTGGGTCTCCTGCGCTGCGGAGACAAAAAAAGTGAAGGAGAAGGACATGGCTTCTGCACACATGAAGTTTTTCTTTTGCAGTGTCTGGCTTCAGGATGCCTGAGGTGTGAGAAGACAGGGATACATTTTCCCTGTGTGATTTCTCTGTAAATCTTCAAGAAACTGACTACACATTTTTAATTAGACTGTTAAAAAGAATTACACAGCAAAGAAATTAGAGGCTAGAGAAATTTCAGCACAAAGAAATTATTTGAGTCAATATTTCAAGCCTTTCCCTCTCAAATGCACTCCTGATTTGCGAGACAGATAGACAGACAGAAGCGGCTGCAATTTACTTATTATTCCTAATAAACTGTTTTAAAATTTGGGGGTTTTTTAAGATTATATTTATAAAGTTTTTGTCACTAGAACTTGTTAGGGCTACTGTTATAATGAAGCTTCTTGCTTCATGAAACTTTGCAAAGAAATGTAGTTTTTATATATTTCTTTTTTTTTACTTTACAACAGCAATTACCTTCATCTTTTTCTTCCAATTTTCCTCGAAGCTTAACTACATTAATGTTGTAAGAGTTGCCAGATGGTCTTTTTGCAGGTACTATATAAAAGTCCCATTATATGACAGTGTACTCAGACCTCGAAGAAATAACTCTTTTAATTGGGCTGTAGCTTCTTTTGAATGCCGTGTTAATTTTCAGAAGCCAGCAAGGCGACTGAAATTCTTTCTTTTGCTGGTTCAGTCCAAATTTTGGAAATTATTCTCTATAGACTATATGAAAGGATGACCCCGACTAAAGACATAGTGAAGCAAGTGAAAAAATGCTTTTCCAGAGCCGGGCATGTTCTCTGCTAATCAAATCCTTTTTAGAGCTCGTGCTGTGAGTGCATTCCCTAAACCTGCAAACACACTCTGAGAGCATGTTACAATGTAAGTTATACGGTGACAAATTATGAGACACTTGCAGTTAAATTGTATATTTGCTTTTAAGTGCCTCTTTGCCAAAATCGGCAATAATTACAAAACAAGTATATCGGAAAAAGAAACCTTCCAAATAGGCATGGTCATGTGTACATTGAGATAAACCAAGAATAGTTATTAAAATGTCTTTTTGTCACTTACAGTTCTAAACCCCATCTTTCAATCATTACTGAAGTTAAAGTTTTGGCATGCAGGGTTACATGACTTAGCTGCTAATTTTCAACATCTGCTTTAGATTGATTACCAGACATGTTCAATAGGAATTATTTTGAGGTTTAGCAGCTGAGTAAAACATAATCGTGAATCTCGATAGTTTCACGTCTCTTAGCCTTCAATTTCTGAGCTGCTAGTAACCACAAGGCATTTAGTTAATACTTGGTGTTTTATTAAGTGACCCATAGTTGAGTGTTATTCTTTAATGTTAAAAGGCTTTTCAAAATCCATTTGAGTCTACTAGTGCTCCCAGAAAATTGTGCACTCACTATTTTCTCAAAATGAATATCCTGGACTTAATGGAGCATAGAGTCGTTTCACTACCAGTAGGCAAGAACTCCAATTATGCATTATTTACCTGTTAAATTCAACTGAACAAAAAAGAACTGGCACTTGCAAGATCACTATTCTGAAATGCTCGGTCGTAAACTATGGAAAAATTAGCAAGTTGTTATAAAACAGCCATCTCCTACCAGCTGCTCTCATTTCGTTTTCTGTAATAGTTAGTTACAACATATTTATGAGCACGTTATGCATGCACACATATACACATATGCGCAACAGATGTCTACCTGTGCTATCACAGAGTGAGCTGGGATGGGATTTCAGCAAGCCAGCTCACTGTTGAGCACGTTGTAGGCTGGCCTCTGCAGCATTTCCCTCATAAAGACAGTACCCTCTGCAAGTCTCTAAAATACTCTGTAAAATAAGAGTCTCGTGAGGATGTAAAGCAAAAACCTTCCTGAGCCTCCAGCTAGCTGGCGGCATATTTTGATGACAAATTAATCAACACCAGAGCTTCTTTCCATTTATTGTTCTGTTTGCAGGGAATGTGGAAAGAGACACTTACACTCTTGTAAGGTGAGATGATCAATGTGGGATTTTCAAATAAAAAGCTGATGGCAACATTACAAAGCTCTGCTTATGTGCAAACATCACAAGTTATCATCTAATGCTTCACCTGTTTGAAAAAAACCAAAGAATAACTAAGTTATTGTTGACTTCCACACTTTCAGTCACTTACTCTATGACTCTTAGAGTGCTGTTCAAAATCCACAGCCAACCTTTGTGATCTTTGCTTCACAGTAGATTTATGGTAAAGCAGTGCCTTCATTGTTTTGTCTGCAATGCTGATATCCTTTATTTTGTAGTTCATTTATTTTGTTACTCTTTCTATTTTTATTTTCCCACATCGATTTTATTGATGAAAAACATTCCCTTGAGTTATAACTGAGTTGTGTCCTCACTCTTTCCATAATGCAGTCGTTAAATGACCTGCTTGCTCAAAATTACCACAGTACAGAGCGAAAACAGCAGATAAAAATATTAATTATGCAGAGTTCATAATGTTTTCAGAGTGAAAATAAGTCAGAGCTACTTCCCCTCTTTACTTTAGCAGCACAATTCAATTCATCTCCATGGAGTTTTAGCATCAATGAGCCCAAGAAGAAAATGCAGTCTTCTGAAAAGGTATAATAAAGTATAAGTTTATATCACACCATTTGAATTTGTAAGGAGATAACAATGGCTGTGCTCACTCCACCAATACGTGGTTAATTTTTTCTACTCACAGATGAACTCAGCATACATTTCATGCAATGTTGCTATGGGCCATTGTAGCCTAGTACAAAACACAAAGGCATAATCCTTTCACCTGACAGATTGAAAGAAAAAACACTGAACACTTTCATGTGCCATCATGCAAGGAAGTTGCTAGAGCTACAATTTCCAAAACGTCATCCTTAAGATTCGATTCCTGAATCCTTGTTTACATGCTTTAAATAAGAGTAATCTGATCACATTTTCTGAGCAAAAGGTTTCTTAGCCACTATTGAAATGAAACTGCCTTCACCCACTTTTTGTCACATGTATGGTCAGCAGGTCTGCAAGCATGATAGAGGCTTCAGGGATTTGATGGGTTGGTGGTGTTCAGGGAGAAGGTAGGGATGCTGCGCTGTGAGAGAAGCAGCAGCGAGAAAGCGCAGCTGGACTTGTGCCAGCAGCTTTTTTTCCTTCTTTCCAAACACAGAATCAATGAAAAATATTTGCTATATTTCTAAATACAAATTCATGATAATCATAACCAGAGTTTCACATAATAATGGAAATTATGTATGGTCATTTCAGTCTGGGAAAAGGCTAAATGCACATTCACTTCATGAGGAATGCAGATTTATTGGTAAAAATTCACAGACATAAACAACGTGAAAGGAGAAATACTCTCCTACACTCAAAACCATAGAGTTATTCTAGTGACCAATATATTCAACAGGCCTTAGTTCAGCTTGAGGTAAGCAGGCATTTATGTTCCACATTGCAAATAAGATTTAAATGGGGTGTAACCGTCAGCAGCAATCAGTCGGCGGCGAGGCCAGCAGCAGCAAC
This sequence comes from Haliaeetus leucocephalus, assembly GCF_000737465.1. NCBI lineage: Eukaryota > Metazoa > Chordata > Aves > Accipitriformes > Accipitridae > Haliaeetus > Haliaeetus leucocephalus. The sequence continues at coordinate 923,443 of NW_010973443.1, read as the reverse complement.
AGTAAATCGGCAGCGAAGCGCCGGGCTGAGGCCAACGGGGAGGTTCCCGAGGCCCCGGAGCCCTGAGGAAGAGCAGAGAGACCCGTCCGGAGCCGGCGGCTCTCGCGACAGAGGCTGACGCAGCGTGGGCGTCAGCAGGGGCAAGGCCCTGAGGAGTGCCCGCGACCAGGGCGCGTGGCGTCAGAAAGGGCGGCAGTTGGGGCAGGTAGGGCGCGGCCCCTCTTCCCAGCTCGAGAAGGCTACTCAAGCGGAGGGCATCGGCCCAGAAGGAGACCCAGGTACGGTTGCCACTCGGGTGAAAGCCATTGCTAGGAAAAATGTGGCGACACAGACAGAGCTGCCACGCAAACATGCAGGTGTCCGGGTCTCCGGCCGCAGGGAGTGCCTGAGTCTGTCACTGGTGCCGGAGGGCAGGGGGGACAGCTCCTGAGTGCGGTGTGACCTGGTGGGTGATCTGCTCAGCCTGGTGGCTGAGCTGAAGGAAGGAGGGGAAAGGTTGAGGAGTATCAGGGAGTGTGAGAGGGAGATAGATTGGTGGACCCACACCCTACCATCCCTGAGGCAGAGGCAGCAGATGGAGGCTCCGCAAGAGGAGGAGGACCCCCTGCCCTCTTGCCACCAGGCAGAAGGGGACCTAAGAGGTGGAGGGGAATGGATACAGGTTCCTGCTCGGGCAGGTAGGAGAGCCCCGCCCAGGTCTCCCTCACCTTCCCAGTTGCCCCTACACAACCGGTGTAGGGCTCTGGAACTTGAGGACCAGGTCAATGAAGATCAGGGTGTAGATGAAGGCCTATCCAGGGGGGTGCCTAGGCTCAGTCAGGCAGCCCCACGCATTATCACAGCCTCTGAAAAAAGAAAAAAGAGGGTAATTGTCATAGGCGATTCCCTTCGGAGGGGGACAGAGAGCCCAGTACGCAGATCTGACCCATCCCACAGGGAAGTCTGCTGCCTCCCTGGGGCCCAGGTAAAAGACATTACCAGGAAACTCCCTGGTCTGGTTCAGCCCTCTGATTATTACCCGCTATTGGTTGTGCAGGTTGGCAGTGATGAGATTGCAGGGAGAAGGCCAAAAGCAATCAAAAGGGACTTCAGGGCACTGGGGCAATTAGCGGAAGGATCAGGAACACAGGTAGTGTTTTCCTCAATCCCTTCAGTGGCAGGGAAATGTACTGAAAGGAACAGGAAAACACACCTGATTAATATGTGGCTCAGAGGCTGGTGCCATCGGTGGAACTTTGGGGTTTTTTGACCACGGGGAGGTTTATATGGCACCGGGCTTCGCTGGCGACAGATGGCGTCCAGCTATCTCAAAGGGGGAGAAGGGTTCTCACTCATGAGATGGCGATGCTCATAAAGAGGGCTTTAAACTAGGTTTGAAGGGGGAATGGGATAAACCTAGGTGCACCGGAGACGAGCCTGAGGGCAGAATGCCAATGTTGGGGGTGGATTCGATAGCCCAGCTCAAGTGCATCTATGCCAATGCACGCAGCATGAGCAATAAACAGGAGGAACTGGAAGCCGTTGTGCAGCAGGATAGATATGACAGTCACCATCACAAAAACATGGTGGGATGACTCCCATGACTGGAGTGCTGCAATGGATGGCTATAAGCTCTTCAGAAGGGATAGGCAAGGTAGAAGAGGTGGTGGGGTGGCTCTCTATGTTAGGGAGTGTTTTGATTGTACAGAACTACACGATTGTGATGACAAGGTTGAGTGCTTATGGGTAAGGATGAGAGGGAAGGCCAACAAGGCAGATATTGTGCTGGGAGTCTGTTATAGACCACCCAACCAGGTTGAAGAGATAGATGAACCATTCTATAAGTGGCTGGCAGTAGTCTCAGAATCGTGTGCCCTTGTTTTCATGGGGGACTTCAACTTTCCAGATGTCTGCTGGAAATACAACACAGCAGAGAGTAAGCAGTCTAGGAGGTTCCTGGAGTGTGTGGAAGATAACTTCCTGACACAGCTGGTAGGTGAGCCAACCAGGGGAGGAGCCTTGCTAGATCTACTGTTTACAAACAGGGAAGGACTGGTGGGAGGTGTGATGGTCAGAGGCTGTCTTGGGCTTAGCGACCATGAAATGATAGAATTCTCAATTTTTGGTGAGGCAAGGAAGGTGGTCAGCAAAACCACCACTATGGACTTCTAGAGAGCAAACTTTGGCCTTTTCAGGACACTGGTTGAGAGAGTCCCTTGGGAGACAGTCCTGAAGGGGAAAGGGGTCCAGGAAGGCTGGACATTCTTCAAGAAGGAAATCTTAATGGCTCAGGACCAGGCTATTCCCATGCGCCGCAAGACGAACCACTGAGGAAGACAACCGGACTGGCTGAACAAGGAGCTTTTGCTAGGACTCAAGAAAAAAAGGAGACTTTACCATCTTTGGAATAAAGGGCAGGCAACTCAGGAAGAGTACAGGGACCTTGTTAGGTCATGCAGAGAGGAAATTAGAAAGGCAAAAACTCAGCTAGAACTCAATCTGGCCACTGTCATAAGAGACAACAAAAAATGTTTTTACAAATATATTAGCAATAAAAAGAGAACCAAGGAGAATATCCATCCTTTATTGGATACAGAGGGGAACATTGCCACTAGAGATGAGGAAAAGGCTGAGGTACTTAATGCCTTCTTTGCCTCAGTCTTTAATAGAGAGACCAGTTATCTTCAGAGTACTCTGCCCCCTGAGCTGGAAGGCAAGGACAAAGAGAAGAATATACCTCCCTTAATCCAGGAGGAAATAGTGACCTACTATGCCGTCTGGACACTCACAAATCTATGGGACCAGATGGGATCCATCCAAGAGTACGGAAGGAGCTGGCAGAGGTGCTTGCCCAGCCACTCTCCATCATTTATCAGCAATCCTGGTCAACAGGGGAGGTCCCAGATGACTGGAGGCTTGCCAACGTGACGCCCATTTACAAGAAGGGTTGGAGGGAGGATCTGGGGAATTACAGGCCTGTCAGCTTGACATCAATAGCGGGGAAGATTATGGAACAGTTCATCTTGAGTGTGCTCACAAGGCATGTGCAGGACAAACAGGGGATCAGGCCCAGTCAGCATGGATTTATGAAAGGCAGGTCCTGCTTGACCAACCTGATCTCCTTCTATGACCAGGTGACCTGCCTAGTGAATGAGGGAAAGGCTGTGGATGTTGTCTACCTGGACTTCAGCAAGGCCTTTGACACTGTCTCTCATGGCATACTCCTTGAGAAGCTGGTGGCTCATGGCTTAGACAAGTGTACTCTTCGCTGGGTAAAAAAACTGGCTGCATGGACAAGTCCAAAGGGTTGTGGTGAATGGAGTTAAAACCAGTTGGCGGCGGGTCACAACCGGTGCTCCCCAGGGCTAAGTATTGGGGCCAGTTCTGTTTAGTATCTTTATCAATGATCTGGATGAGGGGATCAAATGCACCCTCAACAAGTTTGCAGACAACACCAAGTTGGGAGGGAGGGTTGATCTGCTCGAGGGTAGGAAGGCTCTACAGAGGGATCTGGACAGGCTGGATCAATGGGCCGAGGCCAATTGTATGAGGTTCAACAAGGCCAAGTGTCGGGTCCTGCACTTGGGTCACAACAACCCCATGTGTAGCGTTCGCCGCATATCAAGGTGCCGCGATTAGATCACTGATCACCCCCCAGACCAGGGAAAGAGACAGATAACACACACAGTGTGAGCGCCAACTTCCGCCTTTTATTGCGCAGTCAATTCCTTTTATACTAACAAGGGTAGGTGGGATTACAGACACATCATAAGGCTGTGACTAACCCTCTAACTTTCCGTGACATCGCGAGATCTTCCGAACGCCGAACCCTACACTCCACTCACTGGCTCAGTTTGACTTCTAGAAGAAGAAATAAAGGTGATCAGAACTTAAAATAAAGCACTTGTACCCAACATAAAGC
>NW_010973443.1:906010-919532 GCF_000737465.1 Haliaeetus leucocephalus | reverse complement strand
ATGCAGAATGTCAGAATACCACTTTGCGTAGCAACCATATTTAAATTCATGGCAATCTCTTAAAGACATACATGTACTCAGAGGGGCCCAAATAATATCACTTCAATTATACACTTTTAGGAACAAATACCCAAGCATTTAAGGACATGAAAAGGAAACATTTAGCTGCACATGACTGTCCTCAAAATGTATGGAATATGTTGGTTTGGCTATTTGTTTGAACCCCCAGTTCAAAAGTAAGAAACAGTACCAAGTTTAACCACAGTGGTTTCTCAATGGGTTTTGATAACATTTTCAAAGTCCATTAGGCAAAAAGAGTATTTTTTAAAAAAAGCTAAGTGATATAATGTGGAAATGGCAGAAAATTCACTCCAAACATTTTGGATTGCAAGAAACAAAAAAGCACAAAACAACCTATGCAAACATACACAGTTCTAGCTCTAGACAGACTCACGTAGAACATGGCACCATGTTCAGCTGTGCAAACCTCGGACCTACATGATCTAAAAGCGATCATACATTACCTGTGCAACACAAAGTCATACAGGAAATATTTTAGCATATTCAATGTGAAATGCAATGCATCACTAGGCACCAATACCAATATTTACATTAGGACTGTGCAAATGATGGCATTACTCGGTTTTTACTATGCTGAATCAAATACATGGTATTTACAACACATACCAGGTTTTACTGGAGAATGGATTAAGTTAATGTTTGGAAAATTAATACAAGGCTATGTTGTTTAGAATTAAGAGCAGTGTGTAGAAAAAAGTGTGAGATTGTGGTTTTACACGCTGCTTTTGATGTTCCACTCACTGGCTCAGTTTGACTTCTAGAAGAAGAAATAAAGGTGATCAGAACTTAAAATAAAGCACTTGTACCCAACATAAAGCAGTGAAAACAGATTATAAAACCTGAACATAAAAACATTATGTTCTGATAGTCTAGTGAATGTGGAAATTTATTCATATACCTAAACTGTTCTCTCTTGGTACATTCAGTGCAACTAAAAAAAACCCCCCAAATCCCATGTCTACTTTGTCACCAATTACTCTAAGACTTACAGATACAGAACACAACAGTGCAAGAAGAAGTCCTTAGATACTTTGTCTTTGCTATGGAAGTATCAAAAAGATGAAGTCTGTACTATAGTTTTGTGTTCTTACATAATCAACCATCAAAATACAAAGGTAACTTTAGCCAATCTGTATATCTCTAGTATTACAAATAGGTACCAGATACAGTACTTTAGTTTCTAAGAAAGAACAGTGAGAGTCTAGACACTTTGAAGTGGAAGTTTAAGTGAAAAAAAAAGGGTCATCTGACAAAGGAATAAAATGTCAGCAGCATAGTCTTTACAACAGTGTTTGTGGAAGCCCAAGCACTGTGTTCAGATATCTACCATACTTAGCCATGAAAGTGCCAAAACACTAAATGTGTTACATAAGCTGTGTCAACTAAAAATAGTAGTAGAAATGTCACCTGAAAGCAGTTCCTAGGATTTTTAGTGATTTAGGAACCCTGTGACAAAAAAAAAAAAAAAATAAAAAAAAGTCTTAATTACCAGAATTTGCTTCAAGATAATCTTGAAAATGCAGCAGTATTTTAGGAAGTATTTATTACATTTGAATACTTGCTCAGATTCCACATACTCGTAGATCTGCACCTGCATGCTGTTCATCATGAATCAGACATACAATCATTGGTATAGTTAACAAACAATTCACACATCATCCAAAGTGTCCCATGAGCAGAGGCAATTCAAAGGCTGCTGAGGAATTTATGTACAAATAGAAAGGCTCGTGCTTCCTGCCACTGCTAGAACACCACCAGGCTCGCAAGTACAGCCACGTACCTCCTGAAGATGAGGAAGTACAAGGAAATACTTTAGATTACCACATAATGGTTTCTTCATCCATTTACCTTGAAGAACATACTACAAGGCAAGCAACACATTTTTGAAGGCCCCTCTGCCATTACAGCATACATTCATCATTCCCAAACATTAATCACTCTACCAGTTGTTTCTGCAATGTCCAGCTGAAGGAATAGAAAGTTAATCTGCCTGGTTAATTTTCAATGCTAGAACAGCAGTGCCCTTCTTTCTTTATCCCCACATACAGGTATCTATTTGATCTTTGATGCTAGCAGTATCTATCCTCTCACTTTAAGGCAGCATTACAATACCAGGAGAGCGTGCCATCCAAACAGAAACAGAGGATGCATTGACAAGACAGCACTAAGCATACATATTTAAATTAACCCCCAAAACAAGGCCATGTTTATAAGCACAATACTGTGGCATCCAGAATTACTAAGTAGTGCCTGAAAGCACTGCAACAACTACTGAATATGCTCAAAGTTTACATGCACAGCCACATAAATTCAGGGGTTTTTGCTTGCAAATGCTTCATGTGTACCAGGATACTGCTGTACTGTTTGTTCAAGACACACTGTAACTCATCAGTATGCTTTATTTATTGAGAACAAACATTAGACATGGCAAAACCACAAGCTAATAATATGTACTAATTGTTGTGGAGAGGCATATCTTTAAGAAGGCTGGAAAACTTGACCATTCAAACAATGCTAATGTGGCTGATACAGAACTGGACTGTATGAATACATAAATGACAGCAATAATCCTGAAGTCAGAATTGCATTTGAATATCTGTAATTTTAATCAATACACCTGATTCTCTATCCTCCATGAATTTTAGGAATACAGAATTAAATCTGGTACACAGATATCAGCTTAGGGTAAAAACAGACTTAGGAAGATAACTAGTAACATTTGGTAACATGCTAAACTGCTTACTGAGTTTCAATTTTGGAAAGGTTTAACTGTTCCTTCATTGTACTCACACAAAAGGCAATACGCTTTAGGATATTGTTCTTCTCTTGCTTGAAATGGATGTTGTCTTTAGGAAAATAATAGGAATCACTTATGAATGGAACTTCTAGTTTGCATGGTTCGCCAGCTGGCAACCCTTGGTCTTTCCTCTATAGCTAGTATGTAAAAAACCCAGATTTGGGGCATAAGAATATTTGCTATATCCTGCCCCGTCCCCCCCCCCCCCCAATGCAAGAAATAGTCAAATACTGAGAATCAGACTCTTCTGAGATGGGAACAAATTACAAGTTTACACTACAATGCATATCTGTCTTTACTATAACGGCAATAAAAGCACACATATAACAAGGAATCTCTCCACCTAGAGGAAACAGGACCTACAACTTGGCTCTCAGAAAAATCAACCCCAGGAACAAACCCAATAGAATCATCTTAAAAGTTACCATTCTTGGAGTTTGAACCCCATGTCCCAGCAGGCCTAAAAATGTAAGTCTACTTTGGGACAGATACATTAACATCTACCCCATGACAACAAAAATTAACAGCAGCTTTAACAAGAAGGATACAACCTGAATGCCTCTGTAAACTAATATCCATTTAAAAAGTTAACACATTGAAACCCCTCACAAAGAACACAATGCTTTATGGATACTTACATAACATGTTTTGCTGGTAGCTTTGACTCCTCCAACAGGGATTCTTCTAACAATTACCGATGAGCTCTTAGGAATCACGGCATTATCACCTGTGTATTCTAAAAACAACTTAAATACAGAAAAAAACATTAGTCAATTTGTAAGAATGTATATTAATATGTAATTACATAGCACTTCAGAGAATCCTTTTACAGATATAAAAGCATAATTTTATATATAACATTGTGCTTTTATTGTCTCAACACACTAACAGTACCTTTCAAGAAATCTTCATGTTTGATAATCAAACACAAGCAGAAAAATCTTTTTCATTTTTTTTAAAGAGTTTGAATGCCAACAGCAAAACGGTCTCAAAGGTCACTGAAGGAGAGTCTGCTAATGCATGAGGTTCTTTTCTGATCTAGCTTAAGTTGCTTTTATTTCTGTTAGGCTACAAAACCAATAGATCTTTGGAGAAAAACAAATCACAGCAAAGTCTCACCTGCATAAACCACATTCTGAAGTCTGACTAGCTTGCCCTGTGTCACTTTCCAGTTTCTCAGGACAATGACTCAGGTTCACTGATTCCCAGGTCAGGATTAAGGTGAAAAGACAGCCGGGACCCCTTAACTCACAAAACTCAACTTTCCTTTGTTCACAACAAGAATTGGCATGCTCATAACAAGAGTTGGCATGAAACTACATCAGTAAACTGTGTAACATGCTCACCATGCATCACCAAACATATAATACAAGCCTTACTTATTTGGGGATCAGTTCAGGGAAGACAATAAAGAGATCCCTCCTGTTGAGTCACGAGGTTCAGAGCAGACCCCCTTGCTTTCTAGACTCCTTCTCAGAGAACGGCCTAGGGGCAGCTGGATCCAGTCCTAGTCCCAGACTTGGTCAATGGTTTATGTCTAAAGGGAGGAGGTGTGGGGATTACGGGGGGCGGGTGGGGGGAGGGAACAAAACACCAACAAAAAAACAGAGAGAGACAGAGAGAGACAAGAGAAAGATTTCACCAGTCCTGGGTCCAGCATTGGTCCAGCCAGCTGAGGGGTCCAGTTCTGGAGGGTGTGAACACGTGGGGCTTCAGTTTGTGCCTTTTTATAATCTCCTTGCCTCTCCTTCAGGCAGGCACTCAAACTCATTAGGTTAATTAGGTGTCATGAACGGTTTGTGCTTCCAGAACCTTTGGGAAATGGGTCAGTGGGCTTGGGGGTCATTTGGGGAGTAAGTTCTCCGTCCCTGCAGGTACGACCATTCTTTGACCTTTAGCCGTGTATGGTGAGCTGCCCCACTCAGCATATCAGAATACAGAATTACACACCCTCTGACACTTAGCTAAAGCATGAAAACTGCACCACTGCTTTCTAAGTAGTTAACTAAAAATGATTCACCTATGCTGCTAGTGCTCAAGACTGACAGAACACAGAAGAGAGCCTGTCATCTCTATCTATTTCTTGGAGCTTAATCCATCAATAACCACACTTCTCAGCTGCTCAATGCTTTACGTTTAAATGGAAAAAAAACTGGCAGTGCTAGTATTTGGATCACAGACATTTTAGGGGGGTTTTGAGCTTGCTTTCAGAAGTAGGGCAGAAATGGCTCAAACTAAATTGGTGTCTCCCCTCTTAAGCTAATCATCTAGTTTGAATTAACCAAAGGGGTGTGAATTCTTTTGATTCACTTTTTGCAGAGCAGAGAGACTCAAATGAAATTACTTATGAAGACAGCCTTGAAAAGCCTTTCAAAAACAGTGTGTGCCTGAACCTATCCATGCTTTGCCTTGGCTTACACAATGTTAGTCTTCTGAAGAGGAGGAAAGCTTTCTGGCCTTTTTACATAAGGCCCAAACAAAAAAACCCCCAACTACCTAAGACACTTTGACCGAATAAGCTTAAAATGCAAAGATCTCTCCATGAGAATGGTTTTTATATTGTCCTTACACAAGCTGGATATGACTAAATATTTTAAAGGACTATCAGCAGCCATTCCCTGTAATCTTCCTATAGTTTTAAATATTAAAAGCCTTTACCTTTGCAGACCAAATTAGAACGATGGCCTGGAAACCAAAGATGCTGTATATCTAGTCAACCTCTGTCAGGGTGGTTTTGCTCAGTGATCACACACAAAACAGGAATATTTCACAATTTATGCTTCATTTTTCAGTATATTATTCCTACAGGCAGGAACCTGTCTTAGACCAAAACATACTTACCAGAAGACATTATTTCAACAATTAAATGCAAATTGTACTTCTATTTCCAAATGACAGAATGCTTCTTCAGAAAACTGAGAAATCATTTAGCTGAAACTAATTCCTGATCTTCCCCCCCTAGGGAACCGAACAGCAAGCTTCCTCTGGACTTCAGATTAGTTTCAAATTGTAGGAGAACAGACTACTAATGACGAAAACAGAAACTTTTACAGAAGACATATCCTGAAACCAACCCCTAGAGCTCTTCTCAAAAGGAAAATCTGACTATTACACTGCCACCTGTCAAGAAAGCCCTGCCCTGGGACTTTTTGATGGAGAAGGAGTTTAAACAGTACTGAGGCCCAGACAAACAAATGGGACATTGTGCCAGCTGCAGTTCTAGAAGCCCAAACCAGCTGTTTCTACCTGCTGAATAGAGCCATACAGAGTATTCTTTCTGCTCCAGATCACAAACCACTGGATTAAGATTTTGGAGATACAGGATAAGCAAGAGTATCTCCACAAAAAGGCAGGAGTTTGCTACTCCTGTGCGACACTGAGGATTGTGGTAGTTCTGCAGAGGATTCCAAGTGGCAGCACCTCTCCTAGAAAGAGACTTTCTATATGAGGACAGCAACCAATTCACAAATTATGCAAGCCTGCAGAGGTCAATTTGAACATGTACAACAGGTGTATGATGCAAAAAGAGGAATAAGTTCTCTTTTAGTATTTTGTGACAATTCATTGACCATTAGAAGAGAAGCATTGACATTGGCCTTCTGAATAGACTATCCTTGTATGTATATATAGAGAGATCGATATATGCTTGTTTTCAATCCGCTTGTTAAGTGCACAGTGAGGAGAGCTCCAGCCATCTAATGACAGACTGATATAAAAATCAATTCACCTTGAAAGTCAATCAGTACACATTTAAATGGATCAACTGAAGAGTGACAATAGCTTGGTGAAGTAAAGGCTTTATTTATATAGGACACTTATCATGGCACATATTTGTATTTGGTACTTGAACTATCCCACTAGCTTGGTCACTGTGTCAGAGAATTTGTGGAAGAGTGTTTACATACAGCAGAGTACGTTGCTGAGTTAGTTCTGTGAAGGGACCTGATACCAGTTAGCTTTAATACATTTCTTTTTCCTTTGCCTTAATTAATTGAATTTATTTTGGTGATGAAATTTTATTTAAGGTGAAGTGAAACAATGTAGACTTAAAAGTTACCTTTTTTTTTATTAAAAAAATAGGAAAGGACTAAACCTGGAGCGCTGTTGGAAATTTTTGTTTGCTCTGTTTGAATTTAACAGATGCCAGCTTAGTCTAACAGCTCTCAGACTAACATGGCATGTCCCAGCAGGAACCTCTTCCCTGTGGGCAGCAACATCCCCTAGCAACTTGGCAACTACCAGGACCTGCAAAGCAGTGTCACTCTGCCTCACCGCATGACTCAACATCTGCAAAGTGAGCAGTGACATCGTGCTCCACAAGGCTACTTTTCACACTTGTCCAAGCAGAGCTCCAACAGAAATGTTCAATGCAGCTGGAGGTAACAACACTGTCAATTCCTACTCCCTTATAGCACAAAACTTGTTTTACTGTCAGTGATGGCCAGTAAGTGGCTACTGGGCTTTTGTCAATCTGACCTGTGATTAAAAATAAGGATCCCATTAACTCAGAAAGCTTGCAAAAGCCAAGAAAGATTTGGATGTTATCTTAAAGTCAAGAGCAGAAGAGATATAACAGTCTAAAACTTGCTATCTATTCTACAAGAAAATAGTGTGCTTGAAAGAGTGAAGGGAAAGAAATATTTCAAGGAATGAATGGAGGCAGACAAGTTAAACAATAGCTACTTTGACTGCTGCCTCATACTGACTTAGAAAACTTAAATCAATGATTGCATTAGTGTCCACATCTTTCTTCCTGTGAAAGGATGAGTCAATAAAATCTAACACACTGTCAATCATTAATCTGATTATACAGACCACCCGATGTCTTAATGTCGTATTGGCACTGCTTGCCGTTTCAGCATACAACTGGAAAAGCGAAAGCAATGCTGGAGACAATGTGGTAATGAACCAAACTGAGCCTGCCCTAAGCACCTGGCCAAGGCACATTAAGCTAGCTGACAGCACACCCTGAAAGGTCACAAACCTGCTGGTGACAGAGTCAAAGCAGCTGACTTCCAGACAGGCAGTGCATGAGCTCCTCTATAACATCATGTTTTTTGAATGGGTACATGACTTGCCCTCAACTCAACCAGGGAAACAGGGAACTCCATAGCCTTTCTGAAAGCTCCGTATAATAATGCTGCACAGCAGCCCAAGAATTACTTGCACTCTGAGGTGTAACCAAAGTAATCCCCCATACTAGCACTGCAAGACAAAATGGCAGAGTGAAGGGCAAGGTTTAAAAGTTCCTTAAATACCTTCTCTAAAATGCTGTTTGCACAGTGTGGAAGGCATTTCAGTAGACAGACAGACATCAGCTGTGAGGCCAAATTATTTCATTCAGAGGTAGCATGAGTTTGTTTTGAAGACATCATAGCACTACTAAAACTGTCAAGTGCATGCTGCAACACTGAACTCAAGCAAGTTCTGAGTTCAAGAGACAGTCTTACAAGAGCAATATTCTTCCTTAAAACTATTCATCTAAGACCAGTTCAGAGTTCCATTTTTCATTTGGGGTTTGTGTTTTGCCTGATCAGCAGAATAGCACATTCTCCAAGTGTTTTGAGACAGAATGTTACAGGGCAGGAAACAGTACTCAAGAAATGCGAGTTCTAGAGTTTGCAGTTCTTTTGCGATATTGTGAGAACATCTATTATAAAAGACAGGTCAAGAAATTCAGGTCAAATTAAAAGAACGCAAGTTTAAATGCATCATTCCTGAGTTCAGGTTTTTGAAGGGAATTCTGCCTTTATAGAACATATCTCTATAGTAAGCATGGAAGAGGACACCCACACTCCCTCCCTATTTTTAAAATAGGTCCCAACCATCCATTTTGCCTTCCCAGCATCTTAAAAAGAGTCCTTCCTATCATTTTTTTCCACTGATATTTAAAATCCTGTTTCCTTTTAGCTGATATTAACATTGCTTCTATTACTAGATTTCCATTATGAAAAGTAACAGTTACTGAACTGTAAAGGTTAGAGTACTCAGAAAAATGTGAACAAGTAGGCCATCTTCACTCAAGGCTTACTTTGTTCTTTCCAAGATAATTTCAACATTTAGTCAGGACTCCTGCACAGACAAAGTTATAAAAAAAAAAAAAATCAATACTTTATGTCCACATGTAAGAATTCCAAACATCCCATTTAGGCAGACTATCTTGGTCTAGTTTTTTTTCCTCTATCTTCTGAAGGTGAGTTTAAGCATCTACATCTGATTAATAAAAACTGAAATTCATGATTATGCATATAAACCAAAAATTTGGCATGCATATACATTACACTGAAATGTGTTCTCTAGCTTTACTCTGAAAACCACTGGGGGATTTTTGCATTTTCACATGGAAAAAATCCTTTATGAAAGCTTCAATAAGCATCTGTCACTAATATACCAAGTTTAAAATTTTATACTCATTTTAAAAAGGTCAAAGTGCAACACAGCCTACCTAGAGGAGGATCTTGTGACTGTTAAACAAGAGTGATGCTCTTTAAAGTATGAAAGATATTCCTTCTTTAACTTCACCTTTAGGCAACACCACATTTAACAGAACCTAGTGAAGCAGATACTTTTTCTTCAATAGATTCTAATTACATATGAAACAAAGCAACACACTTTGTAAAACTGGTATTATGTCTATTAGAGTAACACTTTATGGGGTAACATGTTTATAAGCATAAATTTTCCTTCTAAAACTTTACTTTCCATTCCTTACCTGTTATAACAGAATCCACGTTTGGCCTATTTCAAAATATTTTTTCTCCTGGTGATGGTAATTGGGCTCCATCAGTTTATTACCACCCAACGTTCTGGTTTTAAGGCTCTGTTTTACACAGACCCAACTATAACAGGAGTGACGTCAGCCAGTTGGCCATTCAGCCTACTAGCATTTGTGAAGCTGAAAGTACATTAGCAACTGAAGACAAAATTCAGAGACCCTTCTGCAGCAAAGCCCTCAAAGCAAATGAAACATTTTTCAAAGGCTTTTGACAATTTTATTCAATATGACTAGAAAATTCAAGATTTCTGAGATGTGTCTCTACATATGCATGTCAAGCAATCCAATGGCATCCCTAAGACCCCTAACATTGTGCTGTTAAGTCTCTTCACAGACATTCTCCTGAAAATATTTTAAATATCTGTAGATAAACAGCAAGCTTTCGGTCCAAACACTTTAAAGGCTAGGGCTGAAGTTACGGTTACCGCAGTGTACATATTAGACTGTTGTAAGAGTGTCACAGAACCACAGGAAAAAATAAATTTAATATTTAAGAAATGAAAACACTTTACAAGTCTTTTAATTTCTGAAAGGTTCCATCCCAAAGTCTTAATCACATTCAAACTTATCAAGATGGCAGATTACCAAACTGAAATATCATACTAAGTAATACAAAACCATTATAATCTCTGAGAATCAAGCACCGTTTTCTAGATTTAAAAGAATTTATATCTTCTCTGATGTATATTCACCATAAATGTTCTGCCATAAAACTTCAGTACTGCCCTGAATGATTAAATGATGCTCAACAGCATCTGAATGACAATGTCTTTGGTGTAAAAAGAAGTTATATTAACAAGAATTTCCAAAGTATAATTTAGATACAGAGAACACTCATGTGCAAGATGACTTTAAAAGGTCTGCATAGATTATAACTCACAGATACACTCTTGATCCAAAATGTTGTTAGTGAGCAGTTTCTGCAACAGCCACAAACACAGTTTTCCAATGCAGTGGAGTAAAACAAGTTGAAGACAAAATTAAGTCACAAACCCCACCTTTTTTCTTCAAATTAGCCATCTATTCTATTTGTATTACTTTCAGCTTTCTCCACCAGATTTCAGAGAAAACTGGCAAGTTTATTATAAGATATACTCCCACATTTCCTTATCATTTTACCTAGAAGAATTCCAGGAAACCAAAACTTTTGTAAGCACTATATGTCACACATGAACCACGTAGTCTTCTACGTCTAGCTCTGCATCTGAAACACAGAGCTGACGGTAGTTGTCAGAATGGCAACTACAAAAGAACAGCTCTGTGAGGCCCCGACACAAGTCACAGCTACCGATTATGGCCGAATCGCATTATTGCTTCCCACCCCACTTAATCCAAGGAGCAGCTTGCCCTCCTGGTCCGCCCACGTGGCGGTGGGATGGACCCCAGGCTGACTCACACTACATGGGGAAACACCATGAGAAACATACTCTAGGAAAGAAAACAAAAAAACTGCTCTGGAGCACAAAGATGGCTTTGGAAAAGATTCTGAGAGAATCGTCACAGGGATTAGAGCGGTCCTGAAGGGGCCAGAGAGACCAAAGAAGTCTTGGGGATGCAATGAGGAACTCTGAAGGGGATTTCAACAACATACAGGTGTCATCAGGGGGCTGGGGGCTGAACGAAGGAAAAAAAAGTGAATAAGATAAGAGTGCTCTGAAAAGCACAAAAAAATAAAATCAAAAGGGAGTTGAAATGCTACAAGTGTGCTGTAGAGTACAAGAAAGGACTCAGAAGACATTGTTATAGAGAGCAGAGGAATGAGGATGGGGCAGGCTAAGAAAAGAAGGCTTGGAGGCACAGTGAGGGCCTTGGAGTCTCAGGAGGGCATCCAGGCAAACTACAAATGACAGTGAGAAAGGAACCAAACGGAGACACGCTTGATGGAAGAGAGAAAGATAAAGGAGTGCTGCATAGCAAAGAAAGAAGGGAGGGTCTGATGGCACAAAAGAGATCGAAAAGTGCTACAGGGTGCTGTGGAGATTGAGGAAGGTCTCGGGAGGCATCATGACTGTGAGGAAAGGGATGTTGAGGGGGGGCTGATGGACAAAAGAAGTCTTAGGGATGACAAGGAGGAACTCAGGTGATCACCTGAGCAGAGTACAGATGGTCTCAGGTGGCTGGGGACTGAACACGGGAATCCTAGATAGTGTAGAGGAACAAATGAGTGTTCTGTGGCTCAAAGATGGCCCCACCTAAAGTGCTACAAGATGGGCGTGGAGTACAAGGAAGGTCTCAGGAAGCATAGTGACTGGGCGAAGAAGTGTCCTGAGGGAGCCAGAGAGACAGAAAAAGGATTGGGGACACAGCAATTAAATCCAGAGGATATCTGATCCAAATAAACATGTCATCAGAGGGCCAGGGAACAAATAGAGGCATGGCTAGAGGGAAGAGAGGACAGGATGACTGGGCTGGGTGACAGATATGGACTCAGGAAGTCCTCTGAGGGAACGAGAGGGATGTGAGGTCTGCTACAAAGCTAAAAGTGTGCTAAGGGCAACCTCAAAGGCATTGATAGACATTGTGACACCATTAGAGGGGTCCTGATTGGGCCAAAGACACCAAAGAAGACTCAGGGACACAAGGAGGAAGTCTGGAGGGGATTTGAACAGAATACAGGTGTCCTCGGGACACCGGGGACCAAATGGAGGCACCCTAGATGGCAGAGAGGATGATAAGAACGCTCTGAGGTGCTAAGAAACCCAAGGACGGGTCTCTGAGGGAATGAGAGAGGATCAAAGTCCGCTACAGAGCTAAAACAGGGCTGTGGTACACAAAGAAGGTCTCAGGAGGCATGGGGACTGGGAGCAGAGGGGTCATGAAAAGTTCAGTGGGATAAGAGAGATTGAAAGGGAGGCAAAGTGCTACCAAAATGCTGTGGAGCACAAGGAAGGTCTTGGGAGGCATCCTAGATGGCATAGAGAAAAAGAATGCTCTTTTTTGGGAGCCAAAATATTAGGAGAGGTGCAATTGCAACAAAATTAGTCCAAAGGGGGCTTACAGACCTAAAAGTGTGCTGCAGGGAAAATCTAAGACCACGAGAGACATTGTGACAGTAGCAGAAGGGTTCTGAGAGGGATGGACAAAAGATGGCTCAAGGACACGATGAAGAAGTCCAGAGGGGATTTGAACAGACTACAGATGTCCTTAGGGGACCAGGGACTGAGCAGAAGTATCCTAGCTAGCATAGAGGACAACATGAGCATTCTGGAGATGAAAGATGGCATCAGAAAAGGTTCTCAGGGAGGGAGAAGGGTGCAAAGTGCACAACAGAGCCAAAAGAGGGCTGTGGGACATGAGAATGGCCTCAGGAGGCATGATGATGGCAGGAGAAGGGTGCTGAGAGTGAAAGACAGAAGGTGGCTCTGGGACACAACACAAAACTCAAGAAGGTGTCCCAGCAATGTACAGATGTCCTCAGGGGATGAGTGACTGAATGGAGACATCCTAGATGGCAGTGAATAAGGTAAGAGTGCTCTGGGGCACAATGAAAGCCTGAGGAAGAGTTGTCTCTGAATAAGAAAGGTACAAAGCCTGCTGCAGAACTCAAGAATAGTGATGGAACACAAGGATGTTCACAGGAAGCATCGTGACAGAAATAGAGGGGTGCTGAGGTGGCCAGAGAGACAGGAAAAGGCTCGAGGGCACAAAGGTGCTCAGGAGAGGATTTGAACAGAGTACAGATGTCATGAGGGAGACACTGACTCACTGGAGGCAAGCGAGATGGAGGAGAGGAGAAAAAGACTGCTCTGAGGAAGAGGAGATGTTCTGACAAACCGAGAGGGGTGGAAATTACACTCCAGAGATAAAAGCGTGCCGAGGAGACCCTCTAAAGCCTGAGGATGAACCGAGAGAAAAGAAAAGAAAAAAAA
>NW_010973443.1:904109-905088 GCF_000737465.1 Haliaeetus leucocephalus | reverse complement strand
TGTTATCAACATGTTTCTCATACTAAATCCAAAACATAACACTATACCAGTTACTAGAAAGAAAATTAACTCTATCCCAGCCAAAACCAGGACACCAACAGACAAGAATTAAGAAGTAGGGACAGGAGGTAGATAAAAGCAGATGTAGGAAAAAAATTAAAAAGCCACAAGATTAAGAAAATAAAGGAAAAAATAAAACACAGGAACATCAAGCTAAAGAAACAAAATTTTTAAAGTGACAGCACTTTTAAATTACACAGCACAGACTAGAATGAAATATAAAGACAGTGAAGTGGATAAAAGTAGATAAAAACAAAAAAGCAACAGGACACAGGAAATTAAAAAATAGGGTTAGAATCTTGATAAAAGTAGACATAGAAAATTTTAAGAGACATAACGTAGAGAACAGCTAGTAAAAAAGGAAACAATAGAGACAGAAAAATACATAAAAGTGAACAAAGAAACAAAATTCAAAAGTGAAGGCATTGAGAGGAAAAAAATTTAAAATAGCAAAAACCCCTAAACAGGCAGTGTGAGAGGCTGAAAGAGTTAATGTATCAAACATTGTGGTGGGGCAAGTTCTGCTTAATAACAAACTCTGCATAACAAGGAACCCTGCCTAGCAAGGAACCACAGGTGAAAAGCAGCAGATCAGCCACCCATCAGCAACAGGAGGGGGAGGGCATGCCAGAGGGTGCATAGCTCCCTGTTCTGGTAAGCTGAGCAGGGCAATTCACCAGGCTGTTCTGATATGCTGAGCAGGACAGCTCACCATACATGACAAAATATCATGTTTGCAGGGAAGGGGAAGTTACCCCCCAAACGAATCCCAAGTCCCAAAGGCTCACAAGCTGTTCATGACACCTAATAAGCCTAATAAGTTCGAGTGCCCGCCCGAATGAGGGGCAAGGAGGATAAAAGGACACAAACTGAAGCCCCAAGTGTGCAAGCCCACTGGGACTGGACCCCTCAGCTGACT
>NW_010973443.1:902415-902727 GCF_000737465.1 Haliaeetus leucocephalus | reverse complement strand
TAAAAAATAAGGATAGGGTGAATAATACAGAGACACAGAGAAAGTAAATGTAAGAATTGGCAGGGTACACAACAGCCAGGAAAGAATCAAAAAGCTGTGATACACTGCTTGCTAAAAGTAGACATAGAAGGAAAATTTAAAAAATGATGGCATACAGGACAGGAAAAAAATTTTAAAATAGGGAGAGAAAAATAGATAAATAGAGATATGGAAAGAAAATTTTAAAAGTGAGATGGTACAGGACACAGGATAAAATTAAAAAAACAAAGACAGTGAATAGGTTAAAGTAGGCATAGAAAGCAAATTTGAAAA
>NW_010973443.1:900287-901326 GCF_000737465.1 Haliaeetus leucocephalus | reverse complement strand
CTGGCAACTAAGTACCATACAGCTGCTCACTTACTCCCCCACAGTGGGATAGGGGGAGAATCGGAAGGGTAAATGTAAGAAACTCATGGGTTGATATAAAAAGTTTAATAATTAAAAAGACTTTTTTTTAAGTTGTACGAGGGAAAAAAAAAACCAGCAAATGAAAACAATTGCTCACCACCAACTGACCGATGCCCAGCCAGTCTCAAGCAACTGGGTACAGGAGAGAGGGAGGAATTAAGATATAGGGTCAGGGAGACAGAGAGGGGAAGACATAGAAATTAAGTTTTCAAAGTAATGGGGTACAAGGCGGTGCAGAAAAAATAAAAAACAGGGAGAAGAAGCTGGTTAGAGAGAGGCATATTAAAAATTTAAAAGGCAACAGGGTACTGGGCAGAGTTGACAGACGAATAACAAGTTTTGAGGAGCCATACACATAGGTGGGCAGGCAGAGAGGGAGACAGAGGAAGGGAGGCAAGCAGATGTCTAAAGAAGGGAGGCAGAGGTGGGCCTGGATGTAGAGGAGAGGACGTGCGACTCCCCACAGCTCCTGGTGCCAGCAGGAGACCTTCACCGCCCCGATGCTTCTCTCTCTGCTTCTGCCCCTTCCTCCTCCCCAGTGCCGGCTGCCTGACCCTCACCCGCTCGGCAGCACGCAGCGGATGCCTCAATGCTCCTCATCCACAAGGCTTGCTTTGATACATGGTGGCTCACGCATGTAGCCAACAAAGGCCAGGGACAGCTCAGAGGGATCCTTCCTTGCCACAGGGACTGGCTATTCCTTGCTGGAGGCACCTGCCAGCAGGACCCCCTAGGACTCCCTCCTCAGCCAGTTCCCCTTCATCAGCTCCCTCAGGCAGGCTTGCCCAGGCAGCCCCTTTTACAGCTGGAGCCCCTTCACACAGCAGGGCCAGCTCCATCCTCAGCCTCCCTGGCCACACCTGGGGCTGCCCCAGCCCATCGGGAACAGGAGCCATTGCCAAAGCCCCACAGGACATCACCCCCTCCCCTGCACCTTGCCTACACCCAGGGACACAGA
>NW_010973443.1:898504-899300 GCF_000737465.1 Haliaeetus leucocephalus | reverse complement strand
TACAAGAAACATAGGCAAGAACTAACAAATAGGCACAGGGAGATGTAGACAGAGGGAGATGTAGAAAGAAAATGTAAGAAGTGACAGGGTACAGGACAGAGAGGGAAGAGTTAAGAACTAGAGACAGGGAGATGGATAGAAGGAAACATAGAAAGAAAATTTTGAAAGGAAAAAGTAGGTACATGGAGTTGCACAGAGGGAGACGTAAGAATTAAATTTGAAAAGCAACAGGGTACAAGAAACACAGGCAAGAAATTAAAATAAGGTCAGGGAGACAGAGAGAGGGAAAGGTAGCAAGAAAATTTTAAAAGCAACTGGATTTAAGAAACATACAAGAATTTAAATAGGGATGGAGAGGTAGAAACAAAGTTTCAAAAGTGATGGCATACAAGAAACATAGGCAAGATTTAAAAAACAGGGACAGGGAGCCTGATAGAAGGAAACTGTGGTGGGTTGACCTTGGCTGGCTGACAGGTGCCCACCAAGCCACTCTATCATTCCCCCTCCTCAAGAAGACAGGAGGGTAGAAAATACAACAGAAAAGCTTGTGGGTCAAGATAAGGACAAAGAGATCACTCACCAATTACTGTCACAGGCAAACCAGACTCAACTTGGGGAAATTAATTTATTGTCAGTCAAAATCAGAGTACGATAATGAGAAATACGAACAAATCTGAAAAAACACCTTCCCCCCATCCCTCTCTTTTTTTCCTGGGCTCATCTTCACTCCTGACTTCTCTGCCTCCTCCCGCCGAGCAGCACAGGGGGAGAGGGAGCAGGGGGTTGCAGTCAGTTC
>NW_010973443.1:896606-898140 GCF_000737465.1 Haliaeetus leucocephalus | reverse complement strand
ACAGCTTCTGCACAGCATTTTTTAGCCCTTCTTACATATCACAGAGGTGCTACCAGGGTTGCTGGTTGGCTCAGCTTTGACCAGTAGCAGCTCCATCTTGGAGCTGGAACTGGCTTTGCCCAACATGGGGGCAAGTCCTGGTGTCTTCTCACAGAACCCAGCCCTGCAGCCCCTGCCCACTCCCCTGCCCCAGCTTGCCACACAAACTCACTACAACAGTGATTGGCTACAGGGCAGAGAGGGGGGATTGAAAAGTATGGAAAGGGAGACAGAGAGAGATGGGGCGGCAGGGGGCGGGTAGCAATGGGCTACAGGACAGAGAGGAGGAACTAATAAAAAGGGAGAGGATACCAGACAGAGAGATGGAGAAAAACAAATATTAGTGATGAGCCACAGGGCAGAAGGAAGAATTAAAAAAGGGGACAGTGAGGTAGATGAGAGAGACTGAGAAATATCAAAAATACTGATGATCTAAAGGGAAGAGAGAGGGAAAATAAAGAATAGGGACAGGGAACCAGACAGAGAGACTAATAAAGACAACAATGGGCTATGGGACAGTGAGGGAAGAAGTTAAAACATAGGGACAGGGACCTGGAACAAGAGAATCTAAGAAAGTAAAAGTGTATCCAGAATACAGGGCAGAGAAAGGAATTTAAAAATAGAGACACAGCATCAGACAGGTGAGAGCGGCGGGAACTGTGAAGGGCTAAAGGGCAGATAGGGAGGAATTAACAAGATTGGGATAAGAAGACAGACGGATAGATGGAGAAAGAAAAAGTAGTGACGGGCTGCAGGGCAGAAACAGAGGATAAAAAAGAGGGATGGGACAGGCCAGAAGTGCAGAGAGAAAAAGAAAGCAGAAGCAGAACAACAGAGAAAGAGGGGGACTTAGAGAACAACAGAGGGAGAGGTATAGGAAGAAAAAAACAAAAAAATTAAAGCAGTGAGAGAAAGAGAAGGTGGGGGCAGGGAGGGACTGGGATGCAGAAGAGGGGTGACACAGCCCCAGGGGTCCAGGACTCACTGTACCTCCCGCTCTTGGAGCTGCTGAGAGAATTTGACTGTTCAGACATGCCTGTCTCTCTCTCCCTCTCCCTTCCTCCTCTGCAGCTGCAGTCACTTGACTGTCATCCACCTAAGAGAATAGATTGGTGCCTTACAGCTCTTACAATATGAGACTTCCTAGAAACATGGCCTCACATGCACACACACACTACATGACTGTACTGTGGTTTTGGTTACGCATACAGACCCTGCCGTGCACACTGGTGATCGGATCTGCTGAGGACTACACTAAGAAGGATCCATCCTCACCTGGAGAGGCAGGCTGTCTCCTGTCTGCAGCTGCTGGCTGGATCCCCTTTATTTTATTCTTCGGCAGGTTTACCTTTCTCTGGCCTCTCCAGCTTCAGCTGCAGCAGCTCCTGTCCGTGGCCGGCAAGTGCTCTGCCTGTCCCTTTTCGCCCCCACGCCGTGAGGAGAGGCAGACCAGGCAGAGACCGCCCACACGAGCCTGAGGCAGGTGCAGTCAATG
>NW_010973443.1:894409-895198 GCF_000737465.1 Haliaeetus leucocephalus | reverse complement strand
ATCTTGCTTGCTTGGTCAATAATGCTGAAAGTGAAGTGTAAAACTTTAAAGAGTAAAATGAAAAATAAAGAATAAATCTCAATAATTCACTTTACACTAAAAAGGTGTGCCCATGTTTATATACGTCCAATAAAAATACTTATACTGTAAAAGTATTTGATTTTCCTTTTCCATTACCTTAACTTGCACAGCTCTGAATTCATACCATTAAATTATCTCTCTCCAAAGTACACAGTTATAACGTGACTAGGGGTTTTTGTGCGTGTTACAGAACGCGGAGGGACACCTGGCCAGCTGAGCTGCCCAAGAGAGGTGCTACTGAACTGCCAGGGAAACACACCACTGAAAGCCAGACAGAAAGAAAGTACTTCAGAGCACTCCGTCAAAACATCAGGAAAAAAACCCCATAATATTCAGTTGCCTCTCTTTTTAAACATTTAGAAAAAATACCTAAACTGCTTACATACACCTAACAAATCACATACTACAGCTATTTGGCAGTTGCAGTTTAAACAATGCAAGTCAGTTTGTAAAATCCCCAGTGCTGCAATACCTCAGACTACCAAAAAGGACTGGCGGATTCCCTAATGCTTTTGGCAGTACCGAAGCATGCAGAGCAACACGTTTTCATGTGATCTCGACTGTTACAACTGAGAAACCAAAGACCAGTGATGCCATCAACTTTAGGAAGATGGGCTGCGCTTGGGTCTTTGGAAGGAAATTGCCTTTTTTTTTTTTTTTTTTTTTTTTTTTTTTTTAAGAAGAGTGAAAAGTCTTGGCAGTAGAAGT
>NW_010973443.1:894146-894376 GCF_000737465.1 Haliaeetus leucocephalus | reverse complement strand
ACTCTGATAGGAAGTTCATGAAAATGCAACTTCTTCAAATGAGAAAGATTTCCATTTTGGAAAGTCTCTTTCCAACTGAAGTCAAAATTACACACTGTAGGGCAGCAGTCTCTGGTCCCTCAGCTTTGCTTCCAGAGGGCTGGGGATCTGAATCCACCCTCAACAAAAACCACATCAGCTAACAGGCATACACCTGCAGTTGCCAGGATCCTCTTCATCTGCAAAAAAAC
>NW_010973443.1:878240-892952 GCF_000737465.1 Haliaeetus leucocephalus | reverse complement strand
AATGGAGGCATCTGACATGGCAGAAGGGAAGTCAAGAGTGCTCTGGGGCACAACGAAAGCCGGAGGAAGAGTTGTCTCTGTGTAAGAAGAAAACAAGGCCTGCTGCAGAACTCAAGAATAGTGATGGAACACAAGGATGTTCACAGGAAGCATCGTGACAGAAATAGAGGGGTGCTGAGGTGGCCAGAGAGACAGGAAAAGGCTCGAGGGCACAAAGGTGCTCAGGAGAGGATTTGAACAGAGTACAGATGTCATGAGGGAGACACTGACCCACTGGAGGCAAGCGAGATGGAGGAGAGGAGAAAAAGACTGCTCTGAGGAAGAGGAGATGTTCTGACAAACCGAGAGGGGTGGAAATTACACTCCAGAGATAAAAGCGTGCCGAGGAGACCCTCTAAAGCCTGAGGATGAACCGAGAGAAAAGAAAAGAAAAAAAAGACACAAAGAAAACTTAAAAAGCAACAGAGTATGTGACAAACAAGAAAAACTAAAAAATAGGGATACAGAGCTTGATGAAAGTAGACATAGAAAGAAAATTTAAAAAAACCCAAAGGGTACAAGGCAGAGGAAGAAAAATTTTAAAAATAGGGACAGAAAACTAGATAAAAGTAGACATAGAAATGAAATTAAAAAATGAAGGCATTAAAGGACAAAAAAATTAAAAAGTAGGGACAACAAACTAAATAATGGAGATATAAAGAAAATTTTTAAATTCACAGTACCCAACAGACAAGAAAGAATTATAAAAGAGGGACAGGAACTAGATAAAAAGAGACATAGAAAAAAAATTAAAAAGCAACAAGGTTAAGGAAATAAAGGCACAAATTAAGAAACAGGAACATCAAACTCAAGAAGCAAAGACATAGAAACAAAATGTAAAAAGCAACAGGGTACAGCGCAGACTAGAATGAAATAAAAAATAAAGCCAGTGAAATGGATAAAAGTAGATATAGAAAAAAAATTAAAAGCAATGTAACACAGGACAGACAGGAAATAAAAAAAATAGGGCTAGGCATCTGGATAAAAGTAGACCTAGAAAGAAAATTTCAAAAGTGACAACACAGAGGACAGATAGGAAAAAAGTAAATAATAGAGATAGAAAAATACATAGAAGTGAACACAGAAACAAAAATTCAGAAGTGAAGACATTAAGAGAGGAAAAAAATTTAAAAACAGTAAAAAAAACTAAATAGAGACATAGAAAGAAAATTCTAAAACCAACTGGGTACAGGCCAGACTAGAATGGATTAAAAAATAAAGATGGCGAAGTTGGTAAAAATAGACAGGGAAAGAAAACTTAAAAGCAGCAGGGTACAGGACAGACAGGAAACAATTAAAAAAACAGGGACATCTTAATAAATGTAGAGACAGAACAAAAATTTTCAAAGCAACAGGATACAGGAAACAAGAAAAGATTAACAAATAGGGACATAAAACAAGATAAAAGTACACCTAGAAAAAAAATTGCAAAATTAAAAGAATTATGAGAGCAAAATATTGAAAAATAGGGTCAGTGAACTAGAGAAAAGTAGTAGCTTTTCTTTGAGACTTTTCAATCCTAAAGACTGTGAATTGCAAGTTTATCTAGAGCTCACAAAACAGAAGCCACTTTTTTGTAGCCATATCCTTAGCCCGCTGTACTATTGGCTACTGCAGAAGAAGCAAGGGCATAAAGATAAAAAAAAATCCATTGGCGAGGGGTGTGTGTGTTTAACTGACAAAATATTATTACTGTCCAAGGAGCTGTATTTTAAAGATTGATCTTTAGTATTTGAAAATCACAGGCTGTGTTTACATTGCAGTGCAGTAAAAAAGTCACAGAAGTACCTTGGTACCAAGAACCCACCTCGGCATGGTTGTGGGGTTCTCCTCTGTATAATGGAACTTGCTTCCTAATAGACATTGTGCTGCCCAAGCTCTGGTGTTTCCAGTGCTCAACCCAGCTTGACCTGAGCCAGGTCAGGAGTTTCTACCCTGTGTAGCAAGAATTTCAGAAACTTAAACAAAGCATTCTATCACTGCTGTTATGCTCATACATATTTTGGTGTAAGAGATATTTGTGGTTTACAAGGAAAAAATGCCTTGCCGATTTGAGAAATCTAAAATTGACTTAAAGAGAGCCCAGTGATGTGGAGGCGACATCCCTACTGACCGCATGGCCCATGGACTGAGCTGTGGGATAGGGAAACTCCTGACGTCTGGTTCAAAGCAAGCCTCTTCCATCTGGTTTTGCTCCAGGTGGCTGTTTGGTTGACATTTGTTTTAAAAATAAAATAGCACTGGGAATTCAGTTTGCAGGCTTGGAGAAGGAGAGTGAGGAGAAGAAAGCATGTCTTCCCAAGGGCAATTGCTTGGTGCTGTGAAGGACGACCCTCTGCAGCAGCGTCAGCACAGCTGATGGGGGATACAAAACCAAGTGCATCTCCCAGGTCAGTGCTGCAGGAACATGGCAGTTTGAGGACCTTGTTACAGCTCTTTTTTTGAATATCGCTATTCCTCAGACAGTAGTAGAGTTTTGGTTTCCATTAATGTTGTCTCCAGGAGGAGATAACCATGGCAACGACTGCTGCTTTGCAGTTCTTTTCAAAATAAGTCTGTCACATGAGAAGAAAAATTTGGGAGGCTTTTTTACTGCCTTCCAAATGATTTTGAACATTCAACTAAAAGAAAAAAATCTCAGTTACTGAGATTCAATTAACTGCCCCCACCCCTGCCTCCTCTTGAGGGCCATTTGGAAAATGGAGGAAAGAATTGTATATGAGGACATTTGGGAGTTGAGGGGTTATGGATGTGAGATTTCAAGTAACTTGTCAATGGCAATAGTGAGAGATACTGTATTGTACCATTGCATTTAGGGTGTTCTGAAAATCAACAGAGCAGTGGGTTTCCAGGTAATGTAGAAGGCACTTAAAGGATCATGGAAACACCACTGAGATCAGTTGGAGTTTTTTTCTATTAGAGCAGCACAATTCCCCAGCCTTATTCTAGCACTTGGTCATCATCATCATGTCACATCTGTTTCCGTAGAGCTTCAGAGTATTTTTCAGCACTGTCCTTTAGCATAGTTTGCTTTCCTGAACTAAGATGGCAGAGAGATTCCCTGTGTAATGCTCCTGTTAATATAGGTAAGTAATGTTAACATTGATTACAGAGTTAAAATGAAGTATTATTCTGTGTAGCAAAGCTTTCAGAATGCAATTTGTTTGAAGTGCTGCTTCAGAGAGTGAAGAGAAACATCATGTTTCTTGTGATACTTCCAAGTGTGCAGTGTGCAAGGCCATCCCTCCAACAGTCATGCCAACTTTTGTCAAGTTCAGGTTTTCCGTAGTAAAAAGAATTAAAGATGAGTAGAAAATGTCATTGTTCCCCTGTCATTGACAGTGGTATTTATAATCTGCCTAGCTGTGCACATTGCCTTTTATTAAAATACAATTCCTTCCTATGTTTCTGCCTGGCTGCCAAAATTTGCTTATTCAAGACAGTGTAGTCATTACAGCCAGAAATGCTATGCCATACCATTTGATTCAAGTGGTTTGTTTTCATCTGGCTATTAGGAACAACAATACCATGTTTGTAGGTTTCTTGAGTCGTAGGTAAAGCTAATTACAGGCATTGAGGTTGGGCTGAGGTATGAGTGCTGTTGGGTTTCATGAAAACATGAGCTAGTTGCATTTTTTCATCTCTCAACAAATAAAATATGAAGGGAGGATATATAATCCCCTAGAACAAATACAAGCTAATTCCCACCCGAAAGCATAAGGTTTTAGAATATCCCCAGAAGATTGAACAGTTTGTCATTTTTCTTCTGGTTTGAATTGTTTTATTGTCTTCTTTTGATTCCCCTCACAGAATAGACGCATCTCCTGTATGAATCTGTGCAGCAAACAGAGCTAAATGTCACCAGCATGACACTGATTTATTTATTTTTTCTAATTTTAATATATGCAACTAAAGTAATCAATTTGTACTGAGTTACAAATGCGGAAGCTGGAGTGTGGATTCTCATCTCAAAGTTGGATTAATATATACTAGTTTGATGTTTACAGTGTGTATGCACTTATCTCTTTCCCCTCTCTCTATGTAGATAGGTATGTATATATGCACACATGCTCCTAAACAATATATTTTTTTCTCTAGAAATGGAGTTACATTTAATTTGATTGGTTTTGTTTCCCCTTTAGCTTAGCAAATTTGGAAGAAGAATTTGAAAAGAAATTCAACGGCCTCCTTCAATACAGTCCTAATACCTTTGACAGGAAAAAATCAGCTGTTCCAAGGAAGAAGAGAAAGGTTGGAAGTGGCTCATCTGAACAACCAAAATCCAACAAAGGTGGATTACCATGTGCAATGCATTCTTAAGCAACAACAATGCTATGACAAGCTCAGGAATTTATACTTTCTTACTTTACTGTTATACGTGAAAAGTGTGAAGTCAAAGAAAACATTTTTCTAGCACTGAAGTTAGTTGGTTCTCACTTGGTCTAGTTTTCAGGCTGTACTGTTGGTGCCTGATTTTCATGCTGAGTAGAACTGGTTAAGAGTTTGTACATAAAATATATTCCTCATAGCAAGCAAATTTATCAAAAACATGATTATTTGTGAGGTAAGTGAATTTGGCAAGTTTTCCCAGGAGAAAATGGGGGAAAAAAAATGGCAGATGATCAAAAGGTTATGTTTTGACATTTTTCAAAACATAGTTTTATGCCAGTTGGCATTTCACTGTAATTTTAGGCTCTATAAATTAAGACATAGGATACCAGAGATGTCTAAATGAAACGTTTGGATTTTTTTTTTTCATCAAGTTTTAAACTCTTTATCATAAATTTGGAGTGAAAATGTCCTGACATGATAAAAAAGGGTTAGAGGACAGGCAAAGCAATTCCATACCCAGCTGTGTTGTTGAGGCTTTTGGAGGGAGAAACTCGTGACACATTTGGCTGTTTTATATAAAACAACCTGTGACACAGGGGTGGTAGAGAAGTGAGAATATGGTAGGGAAAACTATTTTTAGACTGTGGCAAAAATACTGATGCATACATACAGTACAGAAGCATCACAAAATGAAGGAATGAGCATGAGCTAATTGCTTTACAGTATGATCATACGGTGGTTAGTTAAGGAACATCTTGGGAACAAGATCTCCTCATCTACTGTGATCTAGCAGTTGAAGTTGTAATACTAGCTCTTTGGATTTCTCTCTACAGTATTTACCTGTTCAAGTGTCTGTCTGTCTAAAAATTTTGCAGGCCCTATGTTGTTTGGGAATGGCATGCTAGAATGCTACCTCCGGTCAGGTAGCCCAGGACTGCATTCTGCTTTTGGCTAGGTTCATATGTGAGAGCTTAATTTTTATCCTTGTTCGCATCACTTGAAAAGATTTGGAAGATATTCGGCCACATCTCAAGGGAAGGTCAGAAACATAACTGCGGGCAGGTCACAAGCCTGATCTAAGCAGTTTTGGCAGAGCCCTGTGGATAAGGGCTCTTTAAACAAAGGCAGCTGACTGCATGGAAGCAGATGGGAAACAGTCACAGGAACTCTTCCACCAGCTGAGCTGTGGGGTTGCAACAAGCAGCCCCAGAGCAGGAATATCTGATAGTGACACTGCTGTTTCTGTAATGAACATCTAACTGCAGCTCCAAACTAAATCCAGACAGAGCTGGTGATATCTGCTCCTAAGTTCAACAAATGTTGAATTCACTCAAGTTAGGTGGGCAAACTGTCAGCTTGTGTCAGTCATTCCAGCTCCCTGTAGAGTGAGGTTCAGCTCTCAAGAGGTAGCCGAAAAACTTTCCAACAAACCATTCTTCTGGAAAAGAAAGATGGCTAAAAAGTAAATTTTCCATGGCAATGGGTCGATTTTAATTTTTTTTTATTTTGTTAGGATGCTTAAAATTAGGTTGCAAGTTGTGGATTTGAAAGAACCTGAATCAAATTGCATACAAGCAAGCTTACTAGCTTAGTAGGGAAACTGTTCCAGCTGAGCCAAGTGTTCATTAAGCTGAATCCTCAGTTTAATTTGTGGTGTACTGACAGGCCATTCAGCCTGGTCATGCTGTTGGCTTGCCTGTGAACTGTGATGAGTCAAAAGACAGTTAGAAAATACTGACCTCCAAAGGTTGTTAAGCATACAGGTCTGCAAACTAGGCGCCTGCAAGTATTGCAGGAAATGAAAATGGCATATTGTGCAAAATGATAGAGCTTGGTTTGGGATGGGTCTGGGTTTTTTGAATTGTCATGGTTTTTTACACTATCAGAATTAAACAAAAGTAACATCTTATTCTTGCAATGTGATGAGCATGAACCACGAAGGGTCAATATAGTCGTATGGGTGTGACTGTGTTGGGATGTTGGAGACCTTAACTTTGCTCCGCTATGCTCTGCATTACCATGTGGTGTGGAGTTGTTTCTGCTGCTTTGCTCTTCCTTGGGGTTGTTTCTGTCTGTAAGGTAGTTAGAAGAGATGTCCAGCACAAATGGTGCCTACTAGTGGTGGGGGCCTCTGGTTGTTTCCAAACAACAGATAATAATCACTAGGTGTAGGCTTTGTAAACTCTTTAAAATCATTCCTTGCTTTTTCTGAATGAGCATGTGCAGGGTCATAAACTTCCCAGGCATTCTCAGTTCTCGAGTAAGTACTTACTTTTTGCAGTCTACAGATCAGCACCTACTCAATTTTTACATATAAAATTTGGAAAATAGGTTGGAGTGCTGCACACTGAAACTTCCCCAGGATGCTAGGTGAATAAAAATGGATAAATGTTTTTGTTTGTTGCTTTTGGGGTGTTTTCCTCCCCCCACAATTAGGGCTGTATGCCTTAATATGTTTTATTTGGGAGTAATAGTGCCAGATCAATTTTGTGTCAAATGTTATTAACCTATACCTACAAGAGGCCTGATCTGCTACCTAACCGCAACAGCCAGGATCGTCAGGATGTTTTCCTACTCCTAAATGGAAAATCAGTGGGCCAGTGCCCATTGACTCCTTCCATTGTGCTTGTCATGCCCAGTCCTCACTTCAGCCAGTTCTTTTCATATAAAAACACCTGAAGAACCCTGGAACGCGAAAGCTGTTTCAACTCCACATGTATAATAAGGGAAAATTTGAACTTTCTTAAATGAGAGGCAATTTTTTTCCCCAAAGCTTTCCAAACTGTCCAAATTCTGCTCCCACTGAAATGAATAGGGGTCTTTCTTCAGTGGGAGCAGAATTGAACAAGCAGTAACACTTTGGCAAATTCTGCCCCAAGCATTATGGACTGGGAGTGTGCATATGAAATAATGTCAGAAAATGGCTGAAAAATGCAGCTATACTGAATCTGCGCAGATGGCCTGCTCCAACATTTGCTGGAGCTGTGACCGACTTTTCTTTTCTTCTTCTTCTTTCCAATGGCATACGTGCCAAAACATCGCACCACAGAGAAACCAGCAGTCTGCAGTGAGTCACAAATCAGCTAGTATGCAAAAATGAGCAACAGGCATAGGCATTATTTCTGCCCTGTGCTGTGAAGAAATGCCGACTTACACGCTAAGCACTTCACTAAAGCTTTCGTTTTAGGAAGGCAAGGAGAGGAATGCACAGTGTGCTTTTATTTGGGAAAGAGATTGTCTACAATTTGTTTTTGTCTGTGGCCTCTAGGACTAGAAATAAAGCATCAGCTTACAACGGATGCTTCTTTGTGTTGTTCCTCTCAGTCTTAGCTCGGGGTTGATTTTTGGCTCAGTTCAAAGCGTTCAGACACCTGGAGATCGCATGTCGTAATGTCACAAAGATCATGACCTAAAAATACAGCATCTTTGTCCTGAGAGATACAGAAATGCACAGATGAATCTGTTTGTCCTGGTTTTTACGATAATGTTGAAGTGTTCTCTATGTGATCAGGCCCTTAAAATAAGGAACTTTGTGAGAGCAGAGGAAGCATATGCCCAGAAAAGTAGAGGAAATGAAGTTATGGTTTGTTATGTACGGTGGGTTTATTTTCTTGCCTGCTGCTTTCCCAAGCAGCTGTCATTGGTGACACAGAGTATTCCCAGGAGGGAATCCCTACTGCCCTCAGTGAGCACAGTGGATGAGCCTGGGGTTAGCAGGTGGTTAAATCCGGTGGCAACTGCTGTAGTGCTAGGAAAAGGAAGAGCAAAGGAGCATACATCCACGAGAGAAAGGTGAACAGGAGAAAAGGACTGACTTTACACTTACAGATGGCTGTATAACAATAGCAAGTAAGCTATAACAGTAGTTTTCAGCTTTCTGTAGGAAATCACACCCAGGGTCTGCTGCCTAACAGCAAGCCTTTTTGGCTGGATGGTTTTTTCAGTCATGGATTCTCTCTGGATTGATTGTCGACAAGCGGCTTTTGTTCGAAATCTCAGAGTACTTGCCTGCTATCCCCATGAAACAGGTGTAGCCCAGCCAGCCCTCCCGTAAGGCCCTGCATGGGTGAGTGTGCCTGAGCCGTGCCCCTGATGAATATGTACACCAGTCTCAACACTGGCTAGCGTGTGAAGGAGCCCCATCTCCTGTGGCTGGTAACGCTGACTGCCTGCTACCGATCCTCTGTCAGCTCTCCCACACGCACATCAGCCTGTACAGGCTTAGCATGTATGTTTGAGAAAGAGCAGAAAGTGCAGAAAATTAGCAGAATGACCTTTTTTTTTCTTTTCTGTTGAGAAAGCCCTGTTGTGTGGGGCCTGCAGCCCAGGGAGCCAGCAGCTCTGTGCCACTGTGCCTTTGACATCTGTCCAGGCTGGAGGAGGGCTGGGTCAGCATAGACTCATGCAGCAGAGCTTCCCATCCAGGCAGCTGTTCTGTACAGCTGGCTGGACCATCTGATGCCTTGTCAGCCTGTGCTGCTCTGCTTGTTAGTCCCCAGCCCTTGCTGCAGCTCTGTGTGCTGCCTGACCCCACAAGTGGTATTGCAGCAGCATCCTGTTGTCAGAAGAGCTGAAATTTCCACCAGGGTGTAGGTTAGAGCATGCTTGGTGGTGTTACTTCTTTGGCAAAGTGGTTCCCCAGGCACTGGTAACTTGATGCTTTGCTCTGCCTTGCTGGGCTTCCCCTTTTTAACTTAATAAAGACCATTAAACCATTACAGCCCACCTTTCCTTCTTGATAGCAGCATGTTTGGATCCATAGAGTGTTTGTTCTCCACTAGACGTGGTTAAACTCCTCTGGGTAAGCTCTCTCTGGTAACAGGCATTGCTGAAGAAACTGTTTTAAATGTCTTGTGTCTTGCTGAAGTTCAGTCTGAAGTGCTTGTCCTCTTGTGTGGTGTGTTGAGTCTGTCCAATTCACTTCATTTTATGTGTTCACAAAGGCAGGTGATAGATGTTTAGTCTTAAGTGAGACCAGTAGCTAATTCAGTGGGGTGTTGAATTCAGCATTTTCAACATGATTTGAGTGCATTTCCCAAAGGGAGTTCTGTCTTACCCCATCCTTGTTCTGCATGGGATAAAGATGCTACATAATGTACATTGCTGCTGTTCCTGAGAGCACCTTGTCTGGTTTTGCTTTAATTGCATACTATTACACTGCAGCCTTAAAATCGGGGTTAGCAAGAAAGTTCCAATCTCCAGCTGCAAGCTTTACACAAATACAGATAACTGATATAAATGAGCAATATCAGGGCAGCAAGTCAGGTCTTCTAAATCTTCTCTTTCTCTCTTTGTTTTTTCTTTTTTTTTTCCCTTTAATTATTTTAAGACTTGAGTTACAGCTAAGGCAGTTTCTCATCTGCTATGTCAGACTTGTGTTCTGTTACGTGGCATCTTGTGCTCTACGCTCCGTTCCTTCTTGCATGACAGAGGCGGGGAAATAAGACTACTTGTGCTCTACAGGCCTGCAAAATAGGGTAAACTGTCTGTGTGAGTCAGCACAGGCAGGACGCAGGAACAACCACAAAATCATGGATGAAATGCAAAGAGTAAATTTATTTTCATTACCTTGCCAATCAGGGGATCCCTGAAGCAGCATGCAGGCAGAGGCACACAAGCAGGGACACAGGCACCCTGGAGCCCGGCCCATGCTAGAAGATCACTGAACCTGCTGGTTTTGCCTGTTTATCAGGGATTTGCGCAGGCGTAGTTTACTACTGTGCTTTGATCTTTCCCACAGCAGGGCAGGAATCTCAAGCATGTTTGATAGATGCCTCTGAGTCTACCACAGGCCAATGTTATCTGAACACAGATGTTCTACTTGTCCAACGCACAAGGCCAAGAAACAATTTGAATGATAAATGTTTTTCTACACCCCAGCTGCAAGTCACTTGAGTGTGCTTACAATCCTCCTCGCTAATCTTCTGTTATTTTTCCACAATTGGGTCAACAGCAACATCTCGGTTTTATATAAATACTAAAAACTGTGAACAGTCATTAAAAAAAGTTAAAACCAGAAAAATTTCCAGTAATGTTGAAATATATAAAAATACGCATGAAGGTTCACTGAGAAAGATCTATGGACATATTTAATGTTTATGACCTAGAAGAAAGAAAATTTCACATTTATAATGCCAGCTTTCCCTTGAATTTTTAAGGGCTTTGCAACATTGCCATATAACCTCTGTATTTCACCCCAAGAGAAATGATTCTGAATACAAGTATTCATGTATTTGTTACATAAGTGCCAAGACAAAACAATTAAAAGCTCAGTAACACCACACATCCCCTAAAATCTTACCCCATTTGTTGGGCAGTTCTTTATATAGTGGCCAGATTTTCTGCAAGGAAAGCAAGTATAGGATGGTGGAGGGGGACCCAATGGTTTCTTCATGTAACTACAAGTTTTTTTGGAAAAAAAGGAAAAGGTATGCATGTGTCTCTCTTGTTAAAACAAACATCTCTATAATTTTTCCATAATTTTCAAAGAACTGATTTGACATGTATCAACACTTACTTGATTGGATCATATTCACAGCAGGACTGTATCATCATAGCTTTTATTTCATCTTCTTTGGAAGCATTGGCTTCAGCCAGATGGGCAGTCTGTTTAACAGGTAATTATTTGACACACACATTAGAAACACATTTAAGCCCGCACAGCCAAAGACAACACCACTCACCCAGTCCTGTAAAGACCAGCACAACACTAGCTGAGGTTGCATGAAAACAGCTGCTTGTATGTAAAATACAGCTGTCCTGAAGATGCTCTTGGGAGCCCTTACACCATTACATGCTGTTTATGTGCCTGTTAACCTACTTGAAAAGAGCATTCTTAGGCACTCAAAACCTTAGACTCTGTTTGTACCTTACGTAAAGACTTGTGTAACCAGTCCAACTTTCTTCCAAGTGGACTGAGACTATGTGTAGAAAAAATTATACTATCCAGTATTTGTAAACTGATTTTTAAGCTTCAGACTAGATGAAGGAGAAGATATCCACTGTACATTTAATTGAGAGATGTATGCAAGTATCATTACTTAAATTTTGCAGTGTTAGAAGGACACACTTAAGAGGCTGGGCAGTTGTTTCTGCTTGCAGAAATTCAGCTTCCGACACAGAAGCATTAAAAGGCATCAAGCTTTTTATAATCCCCATCGTGGTTTAACCCCAGCCAGCAACTAAGCACCATGCAGCCACTCACTCACTTCTGCCCCCCCCCCCAGTAGGATGGGGGGGAAAATCATGAAAAGAAGTAAAACTCATGGGTTGAGATAAGAATTGTTTAATAGAACAGAAAAGAGGAAACTAATAATGATAACACTAATAAAATGACAGGAGTAATAATAAAAGGATTGGAATATACAAATGATGCACAGTGCAATTGCTCACCACCTGCTGATAGATGCCCAGTTAGTCCCAGAGCGGTGTTCCCCCCACCCCCACTCCCCCCCAGTTCCTATACTAGATGGGATGTCCCATGGTATGGAATACCACGTTGGCCACTTTGGGTCAGGTGCCCTGGCTGCATCCCCTCCCAACTTCTTGTGCCCCTCCAGCCTTCTCGTTGGCTGGGCATGAGAAGCTGAAAAATCCTTAACCTTAGACTAAACATCACTTAGCAACAACCGAAAACATCAGTGTTATCAACATTCTTCTCATACCAAAGTCAAAAATGTAGCACTGTACCAGCTACTAGGAAGACAACTAACTCTATCCCAGCTGAAACCAGGACAATCCCTCAGCAAGAGTAGAAATTTGACCATCATGTGCTGTAGGCAGTCCAAACTGCATGTTCCTCCCCTCCCAAGTTCATCATATTAAGTGATTTAACTACAGTAAGCATAGATTTGCCACGTGCTCTTGGCATGACATCTTTCAGCAAGTAAGAACATCATTAAAATTTGTGCTACTTATATAGGAAAACATACTTAGATA
This sequence comes from Haliaeetus leucocephalus, assembly GCF_000737465.1. Lineage (NCBI taxonomy): Eukaryota > Metazoa > Chordata > Aves > Accipitriformes > Accipitridae > Haliaeetus > Haliaeetus leucocephalus. The sequence goes on along the minus strand of NW_010973443.1, from coordinate 880,643 downwards.
CAAAACATTGTGAGGAAATAAGCAAATCCCTTTCAGACAAATCTATCTAAGATGTAAGGGTGGCAAGACCCAAATTTTCTTATATCCTTTTGCTGCTTAAGTATTTTTAAACTTTTTTCTTACTGCAAAGATGTTGGAATGGTGTGACTCCACAGTAGTGCTCGTGGGAGCTGTATAGGCAGAGTTCAGTATCACACAGGTCTCTTGGCTCTCTTCTTCTGCTGTATGGTACTTCTTACAAATAACATACTTTTTCCCCCCAAAGCATTAACTAATCTACTTCTGGGCTTTCCTTTGTATATTCAGGCTCTCATTGTTTCATGTGTGTTTCTGTATGTAGCCAACCAGCTTCTTTACTAAGCTACACCTCTTTATGACTGCTGTTTATTCCTTTATTGCTAATGAGAATTATGTGGTGTGTCTAAAGCTATCCCAGAATAGGACAGCCCACGTAGACTCTCATCTCTCCCAGACAAACTCAACCCCAGAACTGGCTTTCTTGAAATAGTGGTATAAATGAGAGGGAATGGGAAGGAATTATTCATTCATTAACACAGGTCTGCCCCCCCCCCCTTTTTTTTTTTTTGACAAAATGCTGTCTAAAGCTCCCATCCATTATTATTACATTTATGAGGCTCAGGTACCTCAGCAAGACTGATTTTCAAAGCAGAGAGCTTGCCATCTCAGACACACCTCAAGCCATGGTAAGTTTTGTAAGTCATCCAAATGTATTTCACATGGCAGTAAATTGGTGTAGTCTGCACTGACACAATCACTTGTCTTCAAAAAATGGGAGAAGATTCATTCCAGGTTCATTAGCTGATGGGCCCATTGTGTGTGAATTTGTGTTGGCAACAGCCTCTGATAATACTTATTCTTCAGAGTTGAGAGCCTCTGGCAACCGTCACTTCAAGTGGAGCTCCTCACAGGCAATCATCTCAAATTACTACGGGGTGTTACCGAAGTAACCTTTCTCCCTCCTTTTGCCAGAAGTAACACAGCCTTCGTATAACAAAACATCAGCTGCAATGTTAAATAAACTAGTAAGCTTTTGTTGTTAAACTGTTTCTTCTGGAGGGGACGAGGTAAGTTGAAAGTTGCATGGTTATGTAACATGTTGTAGAGACAGTATCTCTGTGCTCTAACACTAATTGTGCTCCAACACTAATCGGACTATTTACAACCCTCCCTTTTGTATTCTGTACTGAATAGCACAAATTCCTGTGGGGGACCATTACTGCAGGAGGCTGCACAAAGAGCCCATTTGACAGGGACTAAGCAGCACTGAATCTCAAGTGAATAAATGAAGCAGGTGGCATGCTGCCACAGTATTAACGTGCCCAACAGCCTAGGGATTATCTTTAAGGCTGTGGGAACGCATCGGTCTGCTTCTTACTGAAACAAATTCCCTTGTTGACGGGGAATCCTGAAAAAGATTCAAATTATGCAGGTGCTTAACATAACAGAAACTTGCATTGTCAGAGACAAAGAATACAAAATTCCTTTTAACATCACTGTAAACAGGGTGCATGTTGAGACGGAGATGTTTCTTGGCACAGGTCACCTCAAGTCGCATCCAGAGCGTTTCTCCATTTTCTTGTTTTCCAGAGAGCCACAGAGACAAGCGGGTAACGACTGAAGGTCGGATTCGTTATGCAGGATAAAGCCGAAGTCAACGGCTGCTCCTCTGTGAGGTGCAAACGCGGGGGTCGGTAGCAACGTTATTCGGAAGGCAGGCCAGATGCAAACCCTACAAAGCTGTGGCACTTCTTGCGCTGGTATTAACGGCTTTTGATGCTTGCCGACTTCCCACTGTCACAAATTTCACCTCACAACGGGTTTAGTCATTCGCTGCTTTAGTCGCTGCTAACGCTTACATCTCCTTGTAAACCTGCCCCGAAGAGCCATCAGGTCGCTGCCCGTCCGCCCTCAGCGAATTCAGGAGACCTCCCCAAGTTCTTTCACCGGTTATTCCCCCGCCGGGAGGTCACTCGCTGAAGCAGGAGGGGCACGGGTCCCCACAGGCGGCCCCAGCTGCCGCCAACGCGCCTCAGACCTCACCTCCCGCACTAACCTCCACCCCCCACCTAACAAGACCCGCCGTCGCCGCCCCGGGCCTGGGGACTTAAAAACCGGCGGGCGAGGGAACCGGCGAGCAGCGGATCTTGCCGTCCCCCTCCCGGCCCGCCCGGCGCTGGGAGTTGTAGTCCGGGGGCCGGAAGCAGGCTCGCTACCCCTGCCGGCAGGCGCCGCCGAGGAACTACAATGCCCGGCGTGCCCCGCGCGGGGGACCCGTCTCCTCCGCCCCGCCTCTCCGCCCCTCAGGGCGCCGCGCGTGCGCAGAGCCCCTCTTCTCGCCGGCCGCCGGCGCAGGCGCCTCCCGCCCCCGGCCGACCCGAGACC
>NW_010973443.1:876934-878166 GCF_000737465.1 Haliaeetus leucocephalus | reverse complement strand
AAAAAAAAAAAAAAAAAAGAAAGAAAGAAAAAAAGAGACATTTATGAAGAGTGAGGCTAAGTATTTATCCTCCAACCCAACCCAACTGTGGTCTCAGTTGCCACCCTATGCAAGAATGCAGAAGTGCAATGGCTGGATCGTTAAAAACTGTAGAAGTCAGCATATTTTTCTGAAAAAAAAATTAAGAAAAAAAATCTGCCACCTTCTGTTTATGAAAGGTACAGCAGAAAAGAGAAGCATAGGAGAAACACATACAGGTAAGTCATCAGTGTAGTTTGCTCTTTAAAACTAATGTAAACAGAACAATTTCTAGAAGGAAAGCACTGGTCACTGAAGTAATTACTTTAAAACCAGTGCTGAGAAGGGAACATACATAGTAAATACAGTTATCCTATCTGTAGAACTGATTAGGATGAATCGAGTGATCAAAGTAGGATAAGTCACTCCTTAGTTGTAAGAGTTAAGAGGAATGAAAGCATGTAACAAAGTCATTAAACAAAAACATTCTGACATGCACACACACATACATACAATTGCAACTTTTCTTTAGTTCTTTTTGAAACTGATCAAGGGTGTCAAAAATGTTATGCTTTCTAGCCATTTGCCAGAATTTACAGCCCTTCTATATTTAGCATTGAATGCTCATTCCAACACAGTGACTCCTCACTCTCATTTTCACATGCTGTTTGTCCTAGCTATGGCCATCCATATTACAGCACAGACAACCTCATTAATGTATACAACTATTACAATGAATTAAGAGGAGTAAGCGTAAGCATTGGTGACCACATAAAAATTTAAGTACGGATTTGAAAACATGCACTTACTAGAACCCCCCCCCCCCAAACTTTTAGCACCTATTTGATTAAATATAAATACAATATATACACATCACAGACTAGTGTTAACATAGTATTTGTTTCAGCTCACAGGAAACTATATATCCAGTATTATCCAATTCTGTCCATCAACCAAACCAAGACACATATTCTGTAACATAAGATGACTAAGCATCTACATGCTAGGGTATTCATACAACCTCTGTTTAGGTATCTATCTTCAACTATAGTTCCATGTGAATTTTTGACAGCATGCTGCAGAAATCTGCTCAGCTGTTCAACATAAAACCAAATTTTACATATTCTCAAGTGCCACTGGAGTCACCTATCTCTCCCCATAAACATGGGCTCTGAATTGCATTTTAAGTCAATTGGTGGAAGGAAACAATGTGC
>NW_010973443.1:868335-876726 GCF_000737465.1 Haliaeetus leucocephalus | reverse complement strand
GGGGGGGGGGGGAGACGTCGGGTTTTCTTACTCATTTGCCTTCACCCAGAGGTCACATCTTAAAAACCGGAAAACTCTTACCATTATTGCAATTTTTCTGCATCTGGTGTGTTTAACAGGTTCTAAGGATGCTGTGGTTTCTACCAAATAACCTTGTTTATAAAGCCTGTGTTGCCATTCATCATATGCCAGTTTGTGATGTATGAGTAAATAAGCATATCTTACTTTTAAGTTCTTATGTATGTTAAAACAAATGACAAGGAAAATGCCAGCAATCCACGTTGATCGTTTGAAAGTATCTGTTCGTGAGAATGGCGTGGTTTGGATTCCACCACTGCCCCCTCCGCTGCCCCAGTGTCCCTGAGGTTGATGGTCCTCTGTAATGAGCAATAATAAGAAAAAATAATAGGCGAAGGCCTTTTTACCAGCTGCATAAACCAGATGGATTTATGTAAATCTCTTGTTCCAGCACAGCAAAACAGCCATAATTGCATTCTTACACCTATTTCTCATCTGGAAAGCTCTTGAAGCGCTTACCGTGCATGTTCGGCACTGCTATAATGCACCCATTCAAGGGTGATGTTAAGGCTCTGTTGGATATGTTGCAGGGCTGTAACAGATGTGAATTTATTAGTGAGCGTAAAGAAGAATGGGAGAGAGATTCCTTAGATTTGGGGTTTGATGTCATTTGAGGTGTTGCATACAGCTTCTGATGAATGATGGCTTCTTTAGTCCATCTATAGTTACACAGTTGGTGTGACACATACTCTTGAGGGGCTCTTTTCTACAAAGAAGTAAAACAGAAATTAAAAAAATCTTCCAGACTATTGTGGGTTTGAGTGTTTACTACTTCTAAGTGTTTGTAATTTACTAACTCCCCTTCTGTAGTGTTCTAGGTAGCTAGGTCAAAAATACGGTGTTTATTACAGAGAAGCAGGGAACTCTACATTCCCTGTTCTAGGGATCTCATTTCTAACTTTGAGAAAATAAGTTGTGTTCTTTAGTCTCCCCACATCTCAAATAGAAGATAGGAATAGCTGCTTCAAAATTTTAATACTCCAGGTGGAACTCTGGCATTGTTCTGTCTTAGTTAAGGTGTATTCAGGTGTTCAAGAGATTATAGTTTATTCTGTCCTGTTACTCAAAGATAAGGTACTAGGAAAAAATATTTTATTTAGGTTTCACCAATAAAGTGCTGTGACAATTTTGAACTAGTAGGGAAGAATTTGTGAAAAAGCTAAATACAAAGTACAGTGGCTTCAGTGGGTAAAGTAATTTTTTAAGAAGGTAAAAAACAAAGTTAATACCTAAACAAAATATGTCTGACCAAAAATATTTGGGAAATATAACTGAGGTCCTTAGTGTTGTTTATTATTAGTTGCGCATTGAAAAAGCAGAAGGCATCTTTTTTTCTTGTCTAATCTATGAATTTCAAGTATGAGTGGGAGACTGAGATCTACCAATTCGAAAACATGAGATCACAATGTAGGAGCGATCAGTTCACTACCTACAAGTAGTATATCCTATGGTAAGTAAACAAGATGTATTTAAATAGTGAACATGGTTTGGTATTTTTCCCTTGTGTAGCGTCTGTAATACTAAGTAAACAAAAGTACAAATAATGAACATGTCCCAGTTTCTTCCAGAAGCAGCTTGGCATAACATCCTGACTAAAAAATAGCAGCTAATTATTTAATAAACACAGAATTTTATGATAATAAAAAATAAATAAAGAAAAAGTGCTCACTAGTTGCTAAAACAATAATAATGTGAATTTGAATTAGTGAGTTGTTTAATAGCATGAATTAATGAGGTATGTAGCCCAGTTTAAAAAAAAACATTACTAGAGAAGAGGTTATATTTAGTTTTAAATAATCAAATTCAGTATTGCACAGAATTAAATCATGCAATTTTTCTGATATAATAATAATTGAAGAGTGTAATGTATGTCACTTCATCCTCATTGGTGTGCCCTAAATTGTTAATAGTTTGTCATCTGTCCATTTGTTTTAAGTGCTGGGAAGATATGTAGAAAAATAAACCTTAAGCAATCAAAGCAACTATAAAATTTCTTTAAAAGAAGGTTTATGATCCTTGGTGTTGCAGATTAATTTACGGCATGACCTTGTAGGCGATCCCTGACTTGCTTCCATCCAGACTACTGTCTTTCCTGGAGGAAGCAGGGAGTGGCTTAATGATTCTTGCCAGCTACAGCCCAACATGAAGCGTGGAGAAGACCTTGACTAAGTGTGCAGAGATGCACTATTTTAGCTTACTGGGGATATGCTTTTTCATAAGAGTAGGTGCTGCCCTCTACTTCAGTGCAATTGAAGGGGCAGCTTTGCAACTAGCAGGAGCAGACTTCTCATTGCCACACTGCCTTCTTTATTCTCCTTCTTGCTCACAAGGAACTGAGCTTTTTTAGACTGGCTATTTTGGTCTCTAGAGGCACACAAGGGAAGAGAGGGATGAGTGACGGCTGCTTGCATGAGGTGGGAGGGGGCCAGATGGCTGCTGTAGAGGAATAGTGAGGGGGGAGTGTTTGGTGGTAAGGTTTGACATTCCAAATCAGAATGTAAGTTTGGACCAAACTGGAAATTATTTTAAGGAAAATAAATGTAGTTTCATGTTGGTTGTTTTGTACATTTGCTAGCAGTGAATAACTCTTCACTGAGTCAATTCATATAGTTATGTATAGATAAAATGTATTTTTGTTTCATTTTTGTCCTCTGTAGTATGAAAATTTCACATGTTTCTATGATCTAGCTTAAGTCGGTGCACGAAGTTTACTTCCTGTTTTACAGTTTCAGTAGGATCCCTGGGCTTTTATATTATGAGTAACTGAGCTTTGTGCTAAAAGACAGGCATCTGGCAGAAAGGAACTGTTGGGACTGAACACAGATCTCTGGTGCTAGAGCTTGAGCTGGATACATGGTTTTTAAAAACACAATGTATGATGATAATACTGTTAACTTGGCACTTGTGGAAAAAGAGCTACCACAGAGACAAAACCTGCAGCTTCTCTTTTTCATAAAAAATTTAGTAAGAATTCAGCAAGAACATCACTTCTCTTTAAAACCATACTAACTTTTTAAAATAGGAGTTACACCTAAGAGTTAGAAGCTATAATTTTAATGTTTTTTTCTATAACAACTTTTGTGAAATTTAACATTTAACTTACCCTGGTAATTAAGCTTATTGCTAATTTAACATTTCTAGCCTGTCCAGGTATGTTTTTTGAATATGAGTGTCACCAGTCAAGGTGCAGAATTTTTTTGGATGTTGCAATGAAAATAAATTTTCACTGATTTTTATTAGCATGAATTGCATTGAATGCTAAATGTAAATTCCAATGATAAGCATGCCAGCAATGAAACTCTCTCATTTCATGGTACGAGTAGTGTTTTTCTGTCGTGTTACTATGGAAGTCCATAATTCTTGGTTAGTGTTTTCCTCTGTCCTATACATTGCTTTCACATACTTAACATTGAGTGTATTAATTTAATATTTCCTGATGTAAGATAATTAAATTGGCAGATATTTTACTATATTTGTAATAATCTAACTCCAGTAGATTTTAATATTGTGAACCAAATGCTATATAAAAGCATAATGCTAATCTTTACAAAACTTAAAATACTTTTTTTTTTTAATTGAATTCGAGGAGAAGTATTATCTGACACCCTCCTCTTTTAATTTTCAATTGTGGTGGCTTCAAAGGAGATGCTGTTCTTTTAAGATAGCCTAAAGAGCTTCTCATATTTGATGGGATTTAAAAAATTGATTTAATGGACTAAAAATGTAAGAGTTTAGGGAAAAGAAACCACAGAACCCAACTGATTGCATAGATTTACCCAGAAATCCCTTGGATTATTTCAGTCTAGTGGTTTTAGATTTTCTTGTTCTTTAGATGTGTTAATCTTTACAAATTCTCTGAGTTTTCTTTGTGCTGGCCCCTTGCAAGCTACCCTTAGATAAAGAGATCTTTCACAGGTCATGCTTCTGAAGTTTTAATCCTGAAATTTGGGGTTGCAGTTCTCCAAAATTTATACGACTCGTACCACTGGTGATCAGGTGTGTTTTTATCAGTCATGTTTTGGAAAGGATTTTAAAAGTTGTTGGAGGAAATGAAATGCAACTTTCCAGCTGAAAGAGGAAGCGATGAATATGTGGAGTTCTTGCTTTGTTGTCTAGATGGTTTGGTAAATTAATGTGACTGACATACTAAGATGTAGATCCAAATGCAAGTTCCTCGACAAAGATAGTTAAGAAGGACTAATTTTCTGGCAATCACACACGTATCTTGGAATATGCCAAAATCTGTATACTCTACCAAAAACAATGGAGAAGTTGCATTGGTTGTTACCTGCAGTTCTCTTTTTGTGTGCTACAATTGTATATTTTGTTTGTTTTATGATAAAACTGGCTTACAGTTTTCTATTGTGGTTGGCTTCTTTTGGTTGCTAGTTCTTCATAACTCCTTTCATAAGTAAGTTTTTAATATGCTATTTCAGTCAGGCTTTGAAGACATCTAAAAGATACGAAATGTATATCACAGTATTTTGCAGTTAGTGTGTATCATTAGAACAGTCAGTTACAGATGCGTATTTTTGACGGGTAATTACATCTGGTGGTTTTTAGTACTTAAGAGCAAGGATTTCGCCACTCTTAAAAATGCCTTATACTGACAGAGGCAGTTTATTTTCTTTTTGGGGTGGGGGGAGGACAATGGCACTATTTTGTCTTATGTATAGTAGGGCTTCCATTAAACTACCTACACTAATTTTATTTAAAGTAGCATGATTTTTCTTGTGTAGACAAGGCTACACAACAGATTTGGGAATGGCAGTCAGAACTTGTTTGGTCCTGTGCTATCAGATACTGAACTTTTTTGCCAGCTGTGAAGCATATGTATTTTTAGAGTCTATTTGTGTTATTATTCAGTTCATTTTTGTTATATTTGGTAAGTAAATTGAAAACAGCAATCAGCGTGTATTTCATAAGGTATTTTTTTTTAATAGTACTCTGAAGCCATAGGATTGCCAAAACTTACTGCAGTAGGTGCTACAGACTGAGCTGGAGCTTGTTTTAGAAAACATTTATGAATTTAATTATAAATTCTAAGGATGTTTATACATTTTTCTAGAAAGCTGGTGTTTCATGTAAGTTTTCTTGTAAGGCTGTTTGGCTATGTAAATTGGCATAGAAGACAAATATTGTGAACTTGTGGATCCTGCTGCTGTTTCAGTAACAGGTAATTTAACTGATCAGTTTACCCCATAGTTGCTCCTGAAGATGCATTTGCTGGCTGTGGAGGCAGATTTCTGCTTCCTAGCCATTCACTGCAGAGAGGAACCGTGGAGACCAGCTGCTGGCCCAAGCTGGGTGGTGCCACACCTCGCCTTGAATGTATTTGTGAATGTTTTCAGTGTTCACATGCATGAGATTTTGCAACATCTCAGCCCTGGAGGTGGTGATGTTAATCTTAATTAATAATCTACTGATCTTATAAATGTTTAAATTGACTTTCCCCTTGGGTATTGAGTGAATCTGGGGCAGAGGTGGAAAACAGAATTTGCTAATCCCAACTCTACATGTGGTACTGAAAAAAATAACTAAAACTTTAGAAATTTACAGAAAGGCTAAATACGTCACGTGGTCTTGACGAAGAGTTGTCATTTACATTGATGGGAATATGTCTGAAAAGAGGAGATGATATAGTCCTCTTCTTGTGCAGAAACTTACATACCATGGTAAAAAAAGAAAAGAAAAGATAATTTTCTTTTACATATAGCATAAGTTTGGCAGGCATTGGCATCTATTCCAGCAGGTTGCACTGCTGTAGACCTAACATGGATCAATAAAACTTATTTTGTTGGCATGGCTCAAAACGGATCCCCAAATGAAATAAGCTACATCAGAAAAAAATCTTTTGGTGAGTAAAACTGCATCTACAATAAGGCTTTGCTAAAAACTGCTGTGCTGGGAGCACGGAAACATTATACTCCTATCCGTTGTAGTTTAAGTTGTGAAAATGTTTGCATACAACCCAGTCTCCAATTGATTTTACTCAGTATGGACCTAACAAAACAACCAGTTTCTAGGTCAATAGCCACAGATGTTAGCTTTATAATATACAAGACTCTTTAAGCCAAAACCGAAGGTGCTACAGATAGACATAGTTATCAAATAATCACTAAAAATAATCAGCAGATAGACATAGTATTAAATAATCACTAAAAATAATCAGAGAAGCTGTTATATAAACAGTTTTTCTGGATCAAAGTCTTTCTTTAATTTTCCTTTCTGCTTTTACAGTAGAGTGGGTTTTATCTCAACCACCATAGTTCTGTTTTAATTTAGTGTTCACTAGAAGTTGGGTAAGATTTGCCTGTGTTGCACTGGAACATGTAGGATTTTAAACATGAAAAAATATACATGGAAACTGATCATCTGTGTCATGTATCAAACTATGAAGAGATCCAAGCAAAGCTGTTCTTAGTTTCTCCTTATGTTATAGAGTTGTCAGTTCAAGTGACAGCCTGTAATTTACAGATCTCTTCATCTGTGTTCAATACATGGTGGCAAAAATTCAATGTAAAGCACAAGAAACTTAATTTTCACAGTTTTAACCCTAAAGGTTTGTGTCATTAATATACTTTCAGAAAATGCTAATTTCTGGAAAGGATAAGGCCTTAGAATTGAATATTCTTTGCCTTTGGTAAGGTAAACTAGACTGTTCGTGCTGACCTCCTAGTTAAAGGATTATGAAGTGACTTCTGTAACATGAACTTCATGCTGTTTGAAAATTCTATGAATAAAATAATGATCACAATTCAGCCAATTCAGTGAAGAAGCATGGTACTTCTAATTGATTTTTCTACATCCAGTCTGAAAGATAATATCTCAATAATGGATTAAAAAGCGACACTGTCTGGATTCAGCATGCAGTACCCCATGCAGCATGTGCGCTCTTTGTTGCTTGCGTATTAAGCAGATTTATGCAGTTGACAAAGTGTAGCTGGCCTTCATCTGTACTGAACTCAGTGTCCTAGTAGGTGGTAGCAAGTGGATTTAAAGGACAAACCAGCAGACACATGTTAAGCAATGTTTGTAGGGGGGCATACGTGTTCTGGTTTCATTGTGATTGGCATGGATAAGAAAGATGATGATAGTGCAGCGGCATTGACATCTGCCTGCTCATGTCAACTGAGTATGTTCCCAAGATTTCCACAGAGCTTGAACTCTACCTGCTGGCAAGAGCCTCGCAACGTGTTACTGCATCTCTGCTGCTGCTGTTGCTTTTGCCAGGTGAATTATTGCTGTTACAGAAATGCCAGTGTGTTGTGTTATGTGTTTCTGGTGTGTTGGCATATCCCAACTTTGTTACCAGTGTTAAATCCAAAGCAAAGTGTCTCTAATATTTGCTGTTTACACTTGTCATTTCTAGTATTTTAGCATGCATTAGCTAATGCACTCTTAAAAAAAAAACCCCAAAACAAACACAAACCCCCAAAATAGGCTATACATAGCCTTAGATTTTTTTAATTGGGTGATGGTACTGACTGTACAGAGCTCTGGCCTCTCTGGAAAACTAGATTCCATTCTCTGTGTGATCTGTCACGGTTAGTCTGTAGATGCTTTTGAAAGAATAGCAGAAACGCTTAAAAATGCGGTAAAATATTTGATGCCAAATCCATTGGCTTCTCCTCTGCTTCATTTTGGTTATTTTCACTCTGGTGATTAGCACTTGCTTTTTGAACAGCATTTGTGGTACATTCAGCTCCACCAGCCACGGTTTTGTGGTGTTTATTTGAACTGACTCCACCGAATGGACAGCTGTTCTCAACTTGACTGAGTTCAGGTACTGGAGTGTGACTGAATGATGCTGTAGTTGAAATCTCTGATAAGGGGAATTTGTCATTAAATAAACCCATCCCAGGAACTGATAAAAGTAAAAAATCAGTCTTAGTTCGCTAGATCATCAATTGCTGTACGACTTGCTGCAGACATTTGGTGACTAGGGATTAGACAACTCTTTGAAAGACTTGTCAGAAAACTTGAATTGTATAAAACTTGTATATAGTCCTGAGGGCAAACAAAACCTGAGGTGATACTATGTTTATAGTGGTTGTTAAAAAAGTAAACTGCACTCCTTTTATTGCATTTTCCTCCCTTCCTCTGTTAAGTGGTAAAAGTAAAACTTTCTGTTCTGTTTTACAAGCTTTAGTGCTGGCACAAGTGCGGATTTGGAGAGATGCACAGGAGAAAAGGGACAGGGTTGTCACACTAGGAATAAGTCTAAGGGCAATTATATTGGGTTTGTGTGGCAAGGTTTTGGTAGCTGGGGGGGCTACAGCGGTGGTGCCTTCTGTGAGAAGCTGCTGGAAA
>NW_010973443.1:867452-867656 GCF_000737465.1 Haliaeetus leucocephalus | reverse complement strand
GAGGAAGGAGCAGCAGAGACAACGTGTGATGATCTGACTGCAACTCCCATTCCCTGTCCCCCTGTGCTGCTGGCAAGGAGGAGGTAGAGAAAATCAGGAGTGAAGCTGTGCCAGGGAGGAAGGGAGGGGTGGAGGGAAGGTGTTCTAAGATTTGGTTTTATTTCTCATTATCCTACTCTGATTTGATTGGTAATAAATTAAGTT
>NW_010973443.1:859607-867350 GCF_000737465.1 Haliaeetus leucocephalus | reverse complement strand
CCCTGCCCAGCTGTGGAGGACAGTGATAGAGCGGCTTTGGTGGGCACTTGGCCTCCAGCCAGGGTCAACCCACTACACCAATCTAAGCAATAGTGGGTATTATATATGTTGTACAACGTGGCATTTTTCAGAAGTATAGGAGGGTTTGATACATTTGCAGGACAGTTCATATTATTCAGTTCATCTCAATAGTTCAGCCCTTATCAAAAGTTACCACATTTTCATTTGGGCTGAAAAGTTGGGTTTCTTAGGCTGGTATTTAAAAATTTAAACAAAAAGCACTAACCAAATCCTTCAAACTGTTTCTGAGACTTGAGCTAGCAGGGGAAAATATTTTATGTAATAAAAAATATTTTGGTAATCAGGCAAGCCTTTTTAATGCTATTTGTAATTTAGAGGGGAAACCTAATTTTGGCTGGAGAAGACCTCCCAGATTTCCTTGCTTATGTGTGGACCATAATTTTCAGAAGCCTTACTTAGAACTGAGTGTGGGAGAAATAGAAGGTGGCAAGGGAAGCCTGGGAAACAGTGAGCAGCCAAAAGGTGAGATTAGATGAGGCACTAGGTGTGGAGAAGAGGAATGGTGAAACTGAAGTTGCACAGGTCTAGGCGCTGAACACCTGTGTGGTGAGGAGGAGGAGGTTGTGAGAGAGATGAGGTACAGTCCTGATGGTGGAGGAACTGGACTGCAGGAGAGGGGAATGAAGAAGCTAATGGAGAGGGACTGAGCCTGGGAAGCAGTGGGACTAGACCACAGAATGGGAAACTAGTGTAGTAGGCTTGAGTACAGTTACTGGAGAAATTGGTATTGGGTTACTTTGTGGTGACAAGACCATGGGAACCAGGAGCAGGATTCAAGGGGGCTAAGACTAGAGAATCCCGAATAGTAGACCAGTACTTTCCCAAGAAGTTTGAAGAATGAGAAAATATTCTCTGGGTGGGCAGTAGCAGTTGTGATGCAGGTAGCTGATTAGTGAAGATACTCCTGCAAAAGTCTGGCCTGGTTACAGCACTCATTTGCCTCATGATGCAGAGTCCAGACCTTCTGCTTGTTACTGCAGAAACATGCAATGTAAAGCAATTAAAGAGCAGTCATTCCAGTTGTTAGCTGGCCAGTTATTTCCAAGAATGCCTCATATATCTGGTTGTGATCTAAATATAATGCACCACTTTGAAACTGCTTCCATGACAGTCGATTCAGCTGGAGAAAGACACATGGCAGGGCTTGCTGAGATATCCCTGAAGGATGGGAATGAGCTTGGGAGCCACATGTGGCATAGTTTGTGTAACCTCTGTATACAGCTTTGGTCATTACCCTGTAGCAAAGATTTGTGCCGAGGCTTTTCTCCTAGACTATGTGCTTTAGCTTGCTCTGGAACAGGCAGTGGGATGTAAACTGTCACAGCATGCCTTACCAGGGGACTAGGATGTTACGGCAAAGGAGGCGGTGTGACAGTTCAGCCAGTGTAGGAGGCAAAATCATGGGGCAGGGGCTTTTCCTATGTGACTATGGTCGGTCTCTTTTCAGGTGTGCTTTCTCTGGAGCAAAGCACTTAACTCTCCCCAGGGGATCCAAGTTTTGTTTCCCCCAAGATGTCTACTGGAAACAGCCTGCAAATTGCATCCTGATGGAGCTCTATAGAATTTGTACGCTAGAGACTGTGATACTGTTTTCCCTGAAGTGAACCAAATTGGAATGCATATGCTACCACATATCTGGAGATTTTATCTTCATGTGATTATGACACTTGATTGTAATGTGATTGGAAGTCTTGTTTCTGATATTTCTAGAATGTCTAGGATATTATTTAATTATTTATTTTAAGGTTGAGTCTCTACCGAATGGATTAATGAACTGGAATACCCTCAATAAGAGGGAATAACCTGGATACTGCTACATATTCTGGATGTGAGCTGGCTCCTCCAACAGTCCACTCAAATAGGGACATGGTCTATAGCTCTCTGATTGTTGAGAGCTAAGTAGTTCTGTGTATTTGTGTATCACTACTTCTGAGCTGGTATGGAATCTTAGAGCAGAACTTGAAATACTTTGGATGGTACTGCAATTGCAGCAGACTTTATCCACTACAGATAAATGAGAGAACACACAAACGTGTTTATGTTACTTTTAGAGCTGACCTGATGCTGGCATTATTTTTGAAAAATGTACAGCTTGCTCCTATGTGACTTGAGTTGTGTGATTACACACTCTCCTTTAAAGTAAATTTTCTAACATTCTCATAGCATCACATATCCTGTAAAGTAATCTTAGGTTTAGGAGCTGAATGCTGCTAAACAATTTATATTTTATTCTCCTTATCCAAAAAGTCTTGTGAAGGCCCATCTTGAGGCTTTAATTCTTGCCAGTTATGAAGAGTGCATGACTCACAAGGGAGTTACTTAATGCTGTGTTTATGTGATTACTTGTGACTTGTGAAATTTTAAACTTGCTTTACCTGTCTATGTGAAGTACTTCTCTTTTCTTTCTCCTTTCATGGCTATGTTGCCTTATTAAAGAAGGGAAAGGGCACTGTTTATGTACCTGGGTTCTGCTTGTTAAAATAGGTGGCCTCTGATGTCATTTTGCTATTTGACTGCATGGCAGCATTTCAGTCTAAAAAGTGTTTGAGTGAAAGCAGTGTTTTGTATTGAGCTTTTCAGTATGTTGTAAAAAATGCATCATTTTATTTCAAAACACAGCTTAAACTGTTGTGTTTTATTGCAGTAATAAAACCTCAGAACAATTTGAGTAAAATATAAATTGTTTATTAGTTTTAAGCTAGTAAAAACTGTTCTTTGCCTAAGCTGTTGCTGTAGTTGACAACCATCAGTAGTTAGAAGATTATTAATTTGGGGCGTACTTAACCATATCCTCTACTCTTGGAAGGACCATGGTTTTAATGGCCTCCCACACTTTGCGATAGTCTAAGAAAGATACAGAACTTAGATGTGTCTCAGGCATTGAATAGTCTTGGTAAATAACTTACTTCTAACTGTCTTCTCATCTCCAAGTCATCTTGTCAACCATCTCAGCAGTTGTATGAGTACCACTCATAGTTTCTGAAGTGCTTGGACATGCTTAGACCACAAGTGATAGTTTTTGGTTTTTCCTCTTATGGTTCATTACTTTCCAAAATGGAGCTATGCTTGTTACTAGGATAATTTTTGTCCAAAAGCAGACATATGTCCAGATCTTTTGGTGTGAAGGCCTATGATGGTGAGGCACTGTTGTATTCGGGGTCTTGCTTTTGGGTAGTTATGATGGAGCAGGTCCTGGTAGCTGAGTAAGTGTTCGCGCTCTGCCTCTATCCTTTGATTACTGACTTCTTGGGACTATTTTCAATGTAACACACAGATTTTCAGAGTGTGTCTGTTTGTGGCAAAATGGGATGACCTAGGGACACCCACCATGCTTCAGACGTGGTCTTGCATAATGCTTGTTGCAGAAGAATTCTTTGTGTCTTTCATTCTGCCCAACAGCTTTACAAAATAACATCTGTGCATGCAATCACCTGCTCTAATTTGCTTCTGCTGTTGTAATTGGTTACAAGGCACAAAGTGACAATACAGATTCAGCACAAAACAGAAATGATGGAGCCTTCTGTACTGAATGAGAGAGCTGTGAGTTTGGTCTTTCAGACTGTGCCTCTTTAATGTGTTCATGCTGACTTAGATGACACACTGTAATAAGTGAGATCTATTAAAGATGGCTGTCATATCTCTCTGTCTTCATTTTTCCCTGTTTCTTCCAAACCTCAGCTTTTAAATATTAATTTTTACTTACTAGATAAGTATCTCAGGCTGAATTTTTCAGGAAAGAGTTCAGTTATTTTCAAAAATGAGGCTAGGAAAAAATGCGTTATTTTGCCCATGCAGGCATCTTCCTTCCTCTCCCCAACCCACATTCCTGTGCTTGGTGTATGGTCTTGAAAGATGGTGGTGACATGATGGCTAGGAGGTTTTGTGTTAAGGACATACCTTAGGCTTTCCATGTTTAAAATGTCTTTTAATTTAGTCTTTCTTTGGGGGAATAGAGGAAAGGTCACAATACCACGCATGTTTTGTGAAGGCTGTTTATTTTTGACACTCAGTTATTCTGAGGGTTCGACTCCATGTTGAGCAGAGGAAGATGGTTCAAGAAACTGCATTTTGGGGAGTACTGAATAGAGTAGCTAGGTCTGTGGAGGCATTTGGAACTGCAAGAAGCTCTCTGACACTGTCATCTAACAGCATTCGTGGCTCCTGTAGAAGAAGAACCAAATGCTGAGTGAATGAGAACTGGTGGGAGTCAAGGAGCCTGCTGTTGTAACGAAGGTGAGGAGGAAGATGACTTCTTGTAATAATAGGGAGTGACTGAGAGCCAGTGGGAGAAATGAGGACAAGGTGAGAAGATGAGGTAGATAATCATGAGAAACAAAAGACTGCAGCAGAGAAGAACATCCAGGAAGAAATGGGAACTGATAACTAATAATAACTAATAACTAGAAGAAACAGAGGACAAAGAGGGAGAACTTTATCTGCAAGGAAATGGTGTGCAGCAGGAGAGTAGGAATCAGCTGAATAAAGAGCCAAGGAGAGGGGGAAGTGGGAGACTGAACTTGGGTCACAGAGACCAACGCAGATAAAGAACATGTTGTGTGTGATGTACTGAGGGTGAAAAGGAGGAATCAATCAAGAATGGAACCATGGGAGTACTGGCACTGTATTGTAAAGAAATTGAAGCTTGAAGTTATGGGGAAAATACTAAGAATAAAGTGAAATCTGGGGAGATGAAGCTGTGCGTGCAGTATCACGGAACGGAGCTGCCCAGAGAGGGAGGTTGCACGCCTGTCATCGTGGTTCTGCCACTCCTCTGCTTTCCATCTTTAGTGCTTGTTGAGCTCTTCTGCTGCTGAGCTAGCTCGTGGAAGCCTGTTGGAACAGCTAACACATTGAATCATCTCACAAAGGGGTCTTGGGAGAGGAAACTACTGGAATTGGGGAGTGTGTTAATGGGAGGAGTAGAATGACCTTCCCCACATTGCAGTAGTGAGCTGTTAAATCTCCTGACAGATGAGGACTGCATAGGTGAAGAGAAGCAATTGGAAGCAAGGAGCCCGCTGCAGAGCAGAGGCAGGACTGAAGGGGTAACAGATGGGGAAAACAGGGTCAAGTCTGGGAGGGTGAAGTTGGCAGAAGAATCAGCATGTTAGAAATGTTCTTTCACAAAATGCTGAGAGGATTAATGATACTTTCAGTCTGACGATTTATTGCTGTTGGCAAAAATGTGTAAAAGCCAGAGAAAGGTGCAGATTTGTATGGCAATAGAACATTAACATCCATTAGTAAAAGTGGAAGAGGTTTTTGCGGTAGGCCTAAAGGCTCTGATTCTGCTGATAAGTCTTGATATAATTTGAGCATTGTGGAATTTCTCCCTTATTTACAGGCCTAGGAAATTACGCATATAGGAAAGTAATGCTTTCTTAAAGCTGTATAAGAAAAAATATGAAACGTAAGTGCAGTCTTAATTTGTTGCATTTACAGATACATACCATTATTTTTAGTCAGTGTCTCTGCTTTAGCCAGAATAAAGAATGAACAGTATTAAAAGACCTCATGAATATTTTGTTTCTCATCATAATTCTGTGTCTTACTGTGCCCTATTCAGATTCTGACCTGAGTAACTGTTAATTTCCACAAGCACTCTGTGAGTGATCTCCTGGAGTGAGATACTTTGTTTCATACATACATGAGAACTGGTGGGAGTCAAGGAGCACCTTAAATTTTCACTGTGTTCTGCATGCAGAGAAGTGAAGGATGAGAGTTCTAAAAAACAAAAACAATAACCCTTCCCAAAACCCACTTAGCTGGACACATTTGTAATTATTAACCTGGCAAAACACTATACCATATTATGTTTTTCTATATTTTACCAGTCTGTAAATAAGACCCTAGGAGTTGAGTAACACTGCTGGGGAGTGTTGTGGAACGTATGGGCTAAGCCTGGCTTCATCCCAGGAGCTCTGCTGGGTTCCAGAAGCAAAGCTTGTGTGTCCTCATTTTCCAGGGTGGTATTTATGTGCCTTTGCAATGACATTGCCCTTTTCCTCTGTGCACTTGCCCATCTTGCCCACTCTAGAGGTGGACTGGTTTGTAGGTGTGATCCATCCTGTTTGCTTAAAAAAATTATATGTAATAGTTCTAATTTCATTCTATGAGTTACTGTTGAAATACTGTCTATTGTTTAGCAGCTTTTGTTGGGGTGTTTCGGGTTCTGTTTTTTGGGGTGGAGGGGTTGGTGGATGAAATGCAAACAGGTGCTGTGCAGGAATTTTACGGATCATTCTGATACCCGGATGAGATACAATGCTATTGCCAATCCGTATCATTGGTAATATTGAAAATGCTTATATAATTGAAAGTTTTGACCTTTTTTGACACCTGTAAGTCTGAAGCCTTAGTTACCTGGACAGTTCTCCTAAAATGTCTTGTATGAGCACGCCATTTACTTGTTTAAACACAATATCAAATTAACATAGCAGTGGAATATTTGATATCAATTAAAAATATAACAAAACCCAACAAGCATGACCAAAAAAAAAAGAAAATGGCTGTGCCTCATGTTAATGCTGTTCTCTTTTAAAGAGGCTTTCTGCTTTTGTGTAAGAAGTTATAGTCAGCTTTGTGTGATGTATCAGGAGTTCCTGCTTAGCCAGTGTGTATCATTTATTTCCCCGAATGAGATTTTATAACATACTGGGTATCCATGATTGTTTGCCTAACTTAGCAAAGGGTTGACTACTTTCTTCTTAATTGTAATCTATACATCAGCATTAAATAGCAGGAGTACCAGAGGTGATCGCAGAGTCCAAAGGCTAGTGCAGAAGCCACAGCTATTATATCTGGATATACTCTTGTCATAACTAAAATACTGATGGAAACAGGTTTAATATGGCTTTTCTGTGTAATCTTATAACATGTTTTGATTTTTTTGTGAGGCTATGGCTAACACAGCCACCTTGATCACTTTAAGTCTGCAGTGCAGGACACCTTCCCCCAACTCTCAGCTTTCCTTGTGCTTGCCCTGGCACTTGTATGGCTGCATAGAGAGCCAGGCTGTGGAACTGATGTAGCTTTCAAAAAAAAAAAAAAAAAAAAAAAAATTTTTTTTTCTTCTGTTTGTCTTCCAAAGGATCAGTTTCTTTTCAGCAGCAACATAGCAGCACAGATTTAAGTCGGATTAAAGTTAGCATGTAACTGTGACTTGACCTGTCATCCAAGCATACCAGTGAGTGTGGGAAATAGATTTTTCTTTTTCTAGGGTTTGCTTTATTTCTGTTTTCCTTTCATCCCTTGAAAGAAGGGCTCACATCTGAGGGTGACCATTTGGACACAAAGGGCCAAATTCAACAAAGTGGACTCCAGAGGTATTATGTCCTATACAGCATATCTGTTCTGTGGAATTTCTGAAATTTATCTGTGCTAGGAAGAGTTTTTTGCTTATGAGTTCCGTTGTTGAGAATTTATGGATTGGTTTCCCTCAGCAATTTTCGTATTAGCTTTTATTTGGCCATAACTCTCAAGCAAACAACATACCAGCATCTGGGTGCAGATGACCTGATATAGCCTCTTCAAATGTGAAGTTGTTGTATACCAGAAAAACTTAATCATTCTTTTTCTGCCTTCTTTAATTTGCATAAGCATAATTAGAAGATGGATTTGCTTTAACTTCTCGCCCCCCCCCACCCCAGCCATCTCACCCGT
>NW_010973443.1:815791-859597 GCF_000737465.1 Haliaeetus leucocephalus | reverse complement strand
TTCACGAAGAGGTTCGTTTTTCTCTCCCCCCCCCCCCCCCCCCCCCCCCCCCCTTATTGCAACAGGCTAGGCAAGTTCTTATTTGCATCTACAAAATATGCTTGGGAAAGATGAACATTATCTTTGCCTTAAGTGCAGTGCTCAAAAAGACTCTGAGCTTCCAGACAAATCTATTTTATGTCAGAAATTTAAAGTTAGCTACCTATTTTATAGTAAATATTACCAATCAGTATGCAAGCTGCCTATGAATTTTGTAAGAATTATTTCAAATATTAAAATATTCTTATACTTTATATATAATGTTTTCTATATTATAAAGTAGAAACGCCTAAAATAGCAGCTCTCTTATTATGTTAATATGGCTTAGGAGTTAATGGACAGATTCTGCAAACACTGAGCTTAGGACCTAATTTTATATTACTATGTCTTGACATTAAGTTGGAACATTCACTGTAGAAGGTATTGCTGTTTGTGTTTTCAGGACAGAGCTCTAAACAAGGTGTTCTGAAACCTATTGCTTAAAATTGTGTAGAGTTTCTTTTTTGTTTTCCCCTGCTGCAGGTGTGATGGACAGGTAGCAGAAGATTTCACTTTGATATCAGGGAATCAGAATGACCGAGTGCTTCCTGCCTCCCACTAGCAGCCCCAGTGAACACCGTCGGGTAGAACACAGTGGGGGTCTTGCTCGTACTCCCAGCTCTGAAGAAATCAGTCCTACAAAATTCCCTGGATTGTACCGCACCGGTGAGCCTTCACCACCTCATGACAGCTTGCATGAGCCTCCAGATATAGTATCTGATGATGAAAAGGAGCATGGGAAGAAGAAAGGAAAATTTAAGAAGAAAGAAAAAAGAAGTGAGTAGGCAACTTCTCTTATTTCATGCTTATAATTCCTCTTTCTCTCTTTCTTTCTCTCTCAAAATTGCTTAATATTCCCGATGGAACTTGTTTAGGTGTGAAGGAAGTTAACTTGTACAAACAGGCTTTGTGCAATACCTGTTTCTCTTCCAAAAAAACCCACACCTTAACCAAAAAATGGATTTGTTTTTTGTTGCGCAGATACAGGTGCCAAGCATATGCCCAGAATTACCAATAAACATGTTTATCCAAAATCTTTAATGGTGCATTGGTAATTGCCTGGCATGGGTTTTTCCTAATCTCATTATCTGTTCACATTCTAAGTGGAGGTTTCCAAGTGTATTTCCAAATAGATGCTTTTTGAAATTGTAGCTGAGGTGCTAGCTAAAATAAAAATGCAAGTTTGACCTGAATTTTGTACTTTTAAATTTGGAAGAGTCTGTTTCAACAACTTTGACCCTTCTCAGTTATTTCTCCCATATTCAGAGTTTGCTATTGTATACCGTCTGAAGTTTCCATGTGCACACTGCACCATTATTTGAGGAGCAATAAAATCTGTGTCTTTTTTTTCTCTAGCTTCTCAGTTCAGTCTGATCATGCAGTTTCCTCCAGCAGTGCCTAAGTATTATTGCAGAGTTCAAAAATGTGCAATCCAGCATTGAGATCTGAATTTACTAGAACCGACAGTAAAGGTTAGAAGAAAGTAAAGCTTTGACTGTAGAATCTATTCTTTGTCAGTGTATCAGTGTCCAGAATGGAAGTTTTCATTTAAAAAGCATACTCCTCCTCCAAAACAACAGAAGAGAAATCTTACTTCCCACCTTTAGATTTTTGCAGAAAATTTTGGAAACATGAAATAGTTTTTATTCAACAGAGTTTTTCTACATATTCAGAAAGAACAAAGCACTTGGAAATACTAAACTGATACTGAGCACTCTCAATACCAGAAAGATCCTTACTGTCCAAGTCTCTGAAACCTAAATATTACAGCCCAAATGTTAGTACTTTTTTAACTGATGTTTGTTTTAGCGAAATTTCAAAATAATGTTCATCTTCTACAATGCCTGTGTCTCTGATGTCTGGAAGTTCTGGATACCAGTGTAGCTTGCCACTTCTTATGTGTGAAATTTGGAAGATCAAAACCAATGAGACAGCACACAATATTCTGGCGTGTTAGGATGAATATGGTGACTATTTGTAATATGCATGCACATATTTAAATAATTACTCTTTAATAACTTGCTGCCGCTGCACTGCTTTTAATCAAACCTGTTTCCTGGAATGCATGATTTGTTTCTACCACAGTTTAGAAGGACTATTGTTACTAACAAAAGACTGTGGGCACCAAGGATACTGTAACTCAAAAATATATTATCCTCCAGTTAAAATCAACAGTTTAAATTCCTGCAGGTTTTAAGAAAACTGATTCTTTAGGTTTTTTCCTAGTGTAAGCAACATTAACCTAATACAGAATATTGGATTGGTGATGAAAATTTGGTATTGATTGGATGGGTCTAAATTCAGGCTATTGGAACCTGTTTTCTTCTTTGCAAATCAGATTTCTGTTATAACTTTTAAATACCTCTAAATTTTGAATTGTTAGAGGTCAGCATTATACATAGTGTGGGTTTCTTTGTGGTGTAATTCTGCATGTCTCATGGTGATAATCTAACCAAAGGCTGAAGAAGAAGAATGCTTCTTCAGCAAATGCATGCAGGTCTGTGCACATTAGCACTGTAACAGCTTTCTTCCACAAGTGGTTACAGCACATTTTACAGCTGATTTAAAGCAATTTTTGTTACTTAAAAGAAACTTCAAAGGTATGAAAAATCCTCAAGAACACAAAAATGCAAAATGTAGGAAGAATCAAATTCTCTCTTGCAGCTGTAATATAAAAAGCATTCAGCATTTCTTAGCCAGTCAGGTATAAGGGTAAGTTACATACAAAGCTTTCAGTATCTCTTGTACAGTCCAAAAATGGTCATTATTGTAAATATACCCCAAACAGACATTTTACTTAAGTAAATGACAGGGGCTCTTTACAGTTGCTTAACATGGTTGATTTTAAGACTTCCTCTTTCAGCTTCGCCTTTTGTTATTCCTTCCATACTTTCGATTCTTCACTTTCTTCCAACTTTTAAATTCTATTGCATGTGTTCAGATTGTTTCTTTTCACTTTTCTGGCCAGCTGCTTTGATTTTGGACAATACACAACCTGCTGCAATCATGTAGTTTGGGCTTTAAACAAATATAATTGAACATTTCAATGAGAAAAAGACAAGCATTGATATTAAATTGTGACAGAGTGAATGTTTGTTGAACTTAAAATATTAGTGAATTAATGACAAGGTCATCCAAACTCCTGAAACTGTATGTAACTTTAATCCTACAAAGATTTTGGGGTATTTTAATAATACTCTAAATGTAAACTTCAGAAATGCCTGAACAGCAGGAGGGTATGTGGAGAGGGAAGGACAAATATCCCAAGGTTACTCATTTTAGTTTTTCAGGTAAATCCTTTTTGTTGGAGTAATATACTCTTAGCTTCAGCATTATTACTTATTTCAAAAAAGCATTTTTGTATGCTAGGAAGGGATCTTTTTTCCTATGTGGATAATATAATAATTTGATCTTTTTCATGTTAACGGCAATAACCTAATAATACACAGCAATTATCCTGGGGGGAAAGTTAAAAAAATTTTTTGGAGGTGATAGAAAATTAAATGAAATATTGGGGTTTTCATGTGGAATGACAACTACTGGAAAAAAGTTTCAGCCACTGATTTCTATTCTCCACTCCTCTGTGACAGTCTGAGTGTTGATTAGGTGTGGAGCAAGTTAGATTAGGGTACTTCTTAGGGGTTAAAATTAGTTTTCTTTTTACTGGGATAGT
This sequence comes from Haliaeetus leucocephalus, assembly GCF_000737465.1. NCBI lineage: Eukaryota > Metazoa > Chordata > Aves > Accipitriformes > Accipitridae > Haliaeetus > Haliaeetus leucocephalus. Next base: position 855,846 of record NW_010973443.1, on the reverse strand, counting down.
TTTAACTCAGATCTGTTTCCTGACTCAAAACAACCTTTGTCCATGCAAGAACTTGTGCTGTGGCAGAGTGTGAGCAAAAAGAGATTTATTTTTTTTGAAGCAGTAATGTTTTATATGAGACAGTGACCAGAGTAATTGATTTTTTAAAAAGTGTTAACCTTCTGTCAGTAATCACATGTTGATAAGTTCATAAAATACGCAGTTCCTTGCAGAAGAAAAAGATTATAAGTAATACTTAAGAAGAAAAAGCTATTCTACCCATTACAGTTTCTGTGGATAGAGAGTCTGTATGTAGGTAGATCTTACTCTGCTTATTTGTTTTACTTCTGTGATTGATACCGTTGGACAGGATGGGTTCAATATGCAGCTAGGATTTTTTGTTTAGAGTAATTTTAATTTTCTTTGTATAATTCTTGGGAAAATGGAGAATTGGTTGAATTGTAAACTAAACTATCTTGTGAAAGGACAGTAGTATCATTGGTATGAACTCTTCTGAAATTTTCAGGAAATATTTTTGAAGATCAAATCCCTAATGTATTGGGCAGGGGGGTCCTATATGTTCTTTTGGGATGTAGATGAAGGCTGAAATATTCCTACTGTTAACTTGGGGACCTGCTCCAAACAATCTTTGGTCCAACTTGGGTGTTAACCCTTATCTTTTTCCACTGCGTTGCAGTTCTAGCGATGTGCAACTCTCTGCTAGGTACCACCAGGTGGAAAATACCAGCCTGTTCTCTCTTCCATCATCTTACGGGACTTTTCTCCAAAATAATTTCTGCTCAGGAAGTGTGGACATCCAGCAACCATGCAAAAGCTCTAATAGTATTTCCAGCTGTAGAGGAATGACATGATAAGTTGTCTCTGTGCTTATGATCCTTCATTTCTGTGCAGAGTGCTAACGGAGATGGACTCTACAGTAGCAGTGGATATGATATGTCTGTGGGGGAGATCTGTTAGAAATTGTAAGGAGGTCATTGTCATCCTACAAAATAACCAAGTAGCTGCTATTACAAACAAAACATTATTTTTACTGATCTGGTGTGTGGAGAAGCTCTGAATACAGTTTCTAGATCTACAGAATAAGAAGTTACTAGAATTTTCTACCCCTGATAAACCTTAGAGGCTTTTCCCATCAAGGTTTATCTTTCTGTGTTGCTACATACTATTCTACTGACAAATTACAATGTATATCTATATACCACTGTGTATTTATTGAGGAAAGTACCATTTGCAAACAGTTTAAAAGTCTGCCTTTCAATGCCAGTAATTATTTTAAATCAAACTAAAGTAAGGCAAATTTCATGTTTCAACTTCATTTGCTCTCCTTGTGTAGCGCTGCGCAGTAACTGAATGCAGAACTTGTTTGGGAGTACTGTGCTCACATCAGTGAGTTGAATGTATTCTGAAAGCAAACTGATATAATTGAAAGTGGGATAGTAAGTGTTGGTAGTGTCTGTAAGTTTGAAGTTTCTATTAATAATAACGTACATCTTGTGGGTGAGGAGAGCAAATAGAAGCCATCTACTCAAGGTCAATATGCATCCATGTGTTTCTTACCATTTTATTTAGAAATGGTATACAAGTCGATGGCAATCCCTCTGACTTATTGAAATAGGTAACTAATGCTAGCATTGCACATCGGTCCATATAGCCATACTTGACCCGCTAATTCTTCCATATGTAAAAGTGATCCATGTTTTACAGATGCATGCAAATTTCCCCAGGGAGCCAAAATCAGATGTAGAGGTATAAATGACTTAATAACTCATCAGAGACCTGATGTGCAAAATCTGTCTTGTGGTAGGTTTCATAAGTGGCAGTTCTACGTAATGCAATCCTTTGTGTTAACAGTAAATACTGTAGCATGAATTTATAGCTTCATTGTAAGAGTGCAGAAGTATTCCCAAGTATGCAGACTGACAGAAACAGTGGCCTCGCTGCATGACAAAGCTTTTAAGCCTGTAAGTTATTTTTTTCCAGAGTAACACTGGAATTTTTTTTTAATTATTATTTTTAAAAGAGGTTTTCATAATTTTCAGTAAGTTAAGGGCTATACTTGCAGCATCACATGTAAAATAACTGCAGTGAAGGCACACTTGTGGAAGGTCTAACAAAGCCCAAGCAAGGAGCTGGTAGATAGTTCAGTCCTTATGCCAGTCGAATTGGAGTATTTATTAAATTAGCTCTGGTCTTACATAGGTACAAGGAAAAGTCATTGGCATACATTAGAGTGATGGAGAAATGCTGACTATTAGTACTAGAAGTCTTGAGGAAACAGTGAACAGAAATACCAGTTTACTAACAGTAGGTAATACTTCTTTCCACATTTAAAACTGACTTGTCAAGTGCTGTCAGTAATTTTTCTTCTGTATAAATTTAGGTTGTTTATATTTCAATATATTGCATCACTGGTGAAAGGGATACAGTAATTTTATGACCAGAAGTATGGTAAAGGAAATTGGTCTACTCTGAGGTACATACGAACCCCCTCTTGCTATGGGTGAGAGATTCTCTGTGAATCTGTGATTTGTATATATTTCTAAACTTTGTTGACTTACATTACTGAGACAAATTAAAATGGGCTGGATTTGTATTTAACTTGCTCCTTCATGTCTTCTCATGAAGTCAAGAAATACCAGTTTCAGTAATGTGCTATTGCTCGTGTTACATTACCACAGATCTAGAGAAGCACCAAGGTTTGGGTTGCAACATGGAGTGTTGAGACATGTAAGGCAGGTGCCCTGTTTGTTGGTGACACCAGCCTCCAAGCTTGGGTCCCCTGTGCTGACCCAGAGGATGTGCTGACACTATTCCTAGTGTGTGTGGGGGAACCCTACGCTGTTTAACTGGGAGCTGTTACAGCGACTGAGCAGGAGAGATTGAGGGCAGATTTTTCTGGGCTGTCTGGTGAAGGTCTGGCTTTCTGTTTGGAAATTACATCTGTGAACCCCATTTGGAAACTCAGTGCCAGCCCCATCTCATTCTCACAAAACACAATGGAGATGTGTGCTCCTCATTTGTCCTGTAGCTGGCACATCAGCGGTTCTTTCCGTATCATAGTGAGATTTGAATCCTCGAACCCTTAAATGCGTTTCCTTACCCATTTCTGATTTTACAAAAAGTTTACAAGAAGAGTGAATGATGGCATAGCCAGTAAACTGGGAGCATGAGACCTGGTTGCTAGTAGTCCTCCAGTTAACAGTTGCATTTTTATATTAAAATTCACTTGGCCAGGAATAGTGCTACAATCTTTCTTCATCTTCTATGAAAGTGCATGTTTGGTAGTCCTAGGGAAGAGTCCAGGATGGGAAGGGTGAGCTGGTCAAACAATTGTAATTATTTTATGGCAGTTCCATGCATTAATACATTTCCTATATTTATTTGACTATTAAAAGGTACCTTCTACAGAGCAGCCAAGGAGGCTTCAAAATAAAGACAGCTCCTTGGATGTGCTGAAATAATGCTGAGAAACTCTGCAGCCTAATACAGTTTAGAATTGGAAGAATAAAAGGGCGAATATCGCCTGGTTCTTTTGCACAAGATCTTTCACCTGTAAAAATTACAGTTTATAATCTCATCCGTGATGCTCTCCCTTATAATCTAAGGGGGTAATTTTCCACCACCCAAAACTATTCACGCAGGAAGAGCACTTGGCTGTCAGTGTGCCTCCTCACTTGGGCAGAGGCACTGCCTGTAGGTAGTGGAAGAGTCTCAAAGGATCTGTATAATGGGGGCTTCATGCTGAAGCAAGAGCTTGCTGCCCACTGCCTTGGGGGACACAGCTGGTGCAAATGGCATGTGAAATGTCATCTTTGTTGACGAGGTTTCAGGCTTGCTTTTCTTCTGTGGGGTACTGCATATTTAAAATCACAGTTAATTGAATTGGAAGTTGCGTTGGTTTGTACGTTGTTGGGTTGGTTGTGTTTTGGTTTTTTTTATTTGTAATCCACCTTTAAAGATTTCCTCGTTCTTGCCTGAAGGATAGGCAAGGCTAGCTGCGGAGGTGTAGTTAGTTAAAAGCACTGGTGCGCATTTCAGATGGCACTTGGTGTTTTGCTGCTGAAACAGCGTACTCTGCCTGTGGATTTGTTTGAAGCTCTTGCATATGCTTTTTAAGGCAAATACGCAACTTCACTGACAGGTATTGTGCTAATGTTAGTGGAATTGTTTTATTTGTCTAGTGGAAAAGTAAGTGTGCTTGGGCTCTTTTTTTTTTTTTTTTGACTTTTTTTGGTATTTTATTTGAGGCTGAAACTTTGTTAACTTCATACATATCTTAAAATTCATAATATTCTGGAAGGGGATTGGGGAGTCATGTGGCTGAAGATTAGTTCGTTCTTAATAGAAGTTTGTTAGACTTACATGTATGTAGTAGATGATCTTTAACAGCGACTCTTATACTGTTGATTACAGGAACTAGAGAAGTTGCCAGACAGTTGTTTTTATTTTGCATTTCCTTGACTATTAGATGGGAAACTAGCCCATAAGATGGACATTGCCATTATGAGTAAGTATATAAAGTATTAATTGTTTAGATAATTCAGGAGCTGTGTGGCTTATCTTTGATGTCATTATGCAACCATGATTTAATCCTTGTCCACTTAATTGTGTAACAACTAAAGAAAACATTCTGAAGAGTCAGGCAGGCGCTACTTTTTTTAATTCATGTTGCTGCTTCTCTTTCCTCTTTACATATTACTACTTATTCTTTCCCTGTTATAATATGCTGTCTAGAAACTAAACAGACTTACAGCTGTCCTCTTGCCTTCTCCTCCTTTGCTTAATAGCGGAAGGTTATGCTGCATTTCAAGAGGACAGTTCCGGTGATGAAGCTGAAAGTCCTTCAAAGTTGAAGCGGTCCAAGGGAATACATGTCTTCAAGAAACCCAGCTTTTCCAAGAAAAAGGAAAAGGATTTTAAAATAAAAGAGAAGCCCAAAGATGAAAAACACAAGGAAGACAAACATAAGGAAGACAAACATAAGGAGAAGAAGTCAAAAGACTTAACTGCAGCAGACGTTGTAAAACAGTGGAAAGAGAAGAAGAAAAAGAAAAAGCCAATTCAGGAGACAGAGATACCTCAAGTGGATGTTCCAAGTCATAGACCCGTGTTTGGCATTCCTTTGTCTGATGCGGTAGACAGGACCATGATGTATGATGGCATCCGCCTGCCAGCAGTTTTCCGTGAATGTATAGATTACGTAGAGAAGTATGGCATGAAATGTGAAGGCATCTACAGAGTTTCAGGTACTCTGGGCACACTGACACGCAAGTTCCTGAGGTCTTTACTTGCAATTTTCATATCATTTTACCATTTTCACCACGTAGAGACTCTGTTTATAGCTGCATTGATTTTAATTATCAAAAAGATAATCAGGTAGCTAAAGTTAAGCAAACCCACAGGTCTGAAGTACCAGAAAAGTTGCTAGTATGGTGGTACTGCTTAATGGCGGTAAAAATATGCTTGTTTTGGCCTTTTGTGATAGGATAGTAACGATGAATAAAATGTGTTAGTATGGCTAGCTTGTATTTTTTTACTTCTGTATTAGAAATGCAATGCTAGTTGATTGCAAAAGCAAAGATGAGATATAACCATTTTATTACTTAAGCATTCCACTAAGTTGCTTTTTCCAGTTACTTCCATTGTATGATTCTTTTTTCCTTAAAAAACTTTTTTTTGAGCAAATACACTAATAAGCAGAAAAATACAAGTTTTACTATTTAAGCTAAACAACAGTAGGCTAATTAACCATGGTAGTTGTGTAACACCAGCTTACATAAATGCCACATCAGAACTGTAGTCACATTAAACAGAACAGTCCCTTTATTTGTGACCTGCAGCTGCTATACAACTCATGTAAGTACTTCTGTGGGTATGTTTAAGGGAGCAAGAACAAGTGAGAAAAGGACTGTGAGGAAAAGCATTTTAAATAAGTTGCCTAGCACTGTAGAACAGTAATGAAATGATTTTAAAGGCTTCATTAAGCTGTCTTCATGCTGTCGATCTGCATGGCATTTGGTAAGCATGCATAAATACCGCAGCAGCTTAAGCTGTTTCTTCATCTTGCCTATTGGGACATTCTGGTTGAGTGTTTTTTCAAGACACGATGTGTTGTGAAGTTTCATGGAAGAATGTGTGTTTCTGTAAAGCATTTTTGATGTTTGTGCTTTCTAGGTGTTCTTCAGTGCAATAGCACCCTCTTGTGTATGTAAGATTATTTAAATTGAGGGCTCAGACAGACAATGATTGCAGTGGCTTAACCACCTACCTGCTGTCGTGATGACTAAGACATGAAACTGAGCATATTTTACCTGGCATTTACCATGGGCTGAGTACACCCAGTTTTGCTTATTGTGTGTGAGCCAGACCATGGCAGTGCACTGAGTTGGTGTAAACCAAGTGGGTGTTTGAGCTTTAAGAATTAAATTTCCCCGAGTTTGGGAAGATTACAATGTCACTGAGTTATAAAAACACCTTACAGAAAAACTTGGCTGGGTTGAATAATTATGTGAACACCACTTTTATTCATGCAGTGTCTCAAATCAAGAATCCTGTGTGAGATTCCTCCACTGAGGAGGGCCAGCTGGAAGTCTGGAAACTGAAAAGTGTAGGTTTTGTTTTGACAGAGGGAAGCTGTTATAGGTAGAACTTGTTCCGCAATATTTGAATTAACGTATTTGCTACTTGGTTTAGGGCTGTATAATGGAACAGCCTGAAAGATGCTGACTGCAAATACACAACTGATCTTATGTTCCCCCCACCCTTCCTTCCTCACCCCATTTTATGTTCCTTGATGCAAGGGAATGCTGGAGACAGTTCTGATTCAGAACTTCAGCAGTGCTGTGTTTTTGCTTCATAGTAGTAGTCAGTGCTTCTAGAAGCAGTGATCATGTAATTTTTCAGTCATGATTTTAACTTTGTTCCGTGTGGATAATCTTTAAAAGGTTTTCCTCAATTAGCTTAAATTGTAAGGAGAGGTGAAATAAATGCATCTCAAAAAAAAAGTTTAAATATAACTATTATACATTTACAGTTGAAGATTTCTCTTAATTCTTGATCTAAATATTTTAAGGAATAAAATCAAAAGTTGATGAGCTAAAAGCAGCCTATGATCGAGAAGAATCTCCCAACCTGGAAGAATACGAGCCCAATACAGTAGCCAGCTTGCTGAAACAGTACCTACGAGAACTGCCTGAAAACTTGCTTACCAAAGAGCTAATGCCCCGCTTTGAAGATGCTTGTGGAAAGAGCACAGAAGCTGAGAAAGTTCAGGAATGCCAGAGGTTGCTGAAAGAGTTGCCAGAGTGTAACCATCTCCTAATTTCTTGGCTGATTGTGCATATGGACCATGTTATTGCAAAGGAACTGGAAACAAAAATGAACATCCAGAATATTTCTATAGTGCTCAGCCCTACTGTTCAGGTACGTGCACCACACAGCAAGTGTTAGAGCAGAACTTCAGCCCAAGAAAGACTTTGTGGGAGTTCTCTTGCAGGTGGGAATCAGGTACTGTCTGATACAGTTAAGCTAAATTACAGCTTCTCTTTATACCTTGGGAACCTAAAATGCTGGGAAAGGGGGAACAAAAGACTTTCTGGATGTAAGCTTGCTTACTGTGAGTCTGATATTGGGTTACTATGAGAGTATTGCAAAGACTGCTGTCAGGGTTTTAATTCTGTTGTGAACAGAAGTAATTTTAATGTTGAATTTGTCCAATAATTCAAGTAGATACACAATTTCTGTGGGCTTTTGATTCAGTGATATTTTAGGAAAGAGTATATTGTTGCTTAATTTTAATATCAAGCCAATGAACCCTGTCCTGCAAATAGATCTTCCTGGTGCAGTAATGACTTCGGTATAATGGCTTTGGCGTCTGCAGTCAAATGGCTGGGGAAAAAAACCTGACTTCTTAGTTTTCCAATAAGATTTTGTGTTTTCTGGATTGATTAATTCCTTAATAAAGATCTTGGATATATTTAATTTAAATACAGCTCGGGATTAGTCCTGTGCATAATGGAAACATGGCATTATTGGGTGTGGGTCTTCTAGAAGAAAACCCACACTTTAGAAAAGCTTGGCTTTATAGTTAAGAGTCTAGGTGGAGGCCCAGTAGTGAAAGGGCTGGGTATTATCCTTGACTGTTTTGCTGTGCCAGACACTTTCTAGATAACAAAAGAAGTAACAATTCATGTAAAACAATGCAGGCCCAATCATGTTTTGTTGTTAAGTAGATTTTGGCAATTAAAATGCAGGTAGTGACAGAACTCTAACCTTTCTTTCAGGATAAATTTTTTAATTGTAGTGGAAGTTACAGTATCAAAATAAATACTTGCTTCTGTCTCATGTTAAAACAAGGAATACAGTAGCAGCTCCTTTCAAACTCCTTTTTCTACTATATTAAATCATCTGAGAGAGAAGTTGCAGAAAACACTTACAGGTTAGGGGAGGAGAGAGAAGGTAGCTAGCAACCAGCCATAGCACAGTATGGCTGGTGTTCCCTTTTACCCATTGCTGTCACTAACTATGTTTACATGAGTAAAAAGAAAGATTTTAATATATTCCTTTATCTACCAGTGATGGAAATAATTGTGGTAGGTTAAGATGTGTGAAAATTCTGAGTTGAGTTTAGCATAAAAATGCCTTACACAGGTGAGAGAGACAGTGAAGTGATTCCTTGAGGCCAGCACTGTGTCATTTAAAGTCTCATTTTTAATCCAGATTTTAATCTCTTAGGACAAAATAACATGACTACAACACACAGAAAGGCATACCAAAGGCTGTTCTGTTTCTGGAGAAAGATACTGTGCTTCACAGATAAAAGTGATATGAATAAATCATCTTAACCAATACTTTGTCCTTTCTTTACAGATCAGCAACCGTGTCTTGTATGTATTTTTTACACATGTTCAAGATTTCTTTGGGAATGTGACCCTAAAGCAGGTGACAAAACCTCTTCGCTGGTCAAATATGGCAACAATGCCAGCACTTCCAGAAACACAGGAAAGCATAAAAGAAGAAATAAGACGACAGGTTGGCAATTACTTTAGTCTTTTTCTGTTTATCTTTGCCCTGGCTTTTATGCATTCAGCAGTAAATTCTCCTAAGCCTGTAACATACTCTGTAATTCCATCACAATTGTCCTGTCAGTGGAGACCACTGGAAAGAGACTGGTGATATTCTTGCCCATTTTATGTGCGGAAAGTTGTTATGGTCTTATGGTTCTAGCCATGTCTTTCGTGGAGTGCTTTGCTATGTAGTTCAATAGTTTTCTCGTGGGAGGGAGGGTAGGAGAATGTGGTAAAGAGAGTGGTTTCTTTAATATTGCTCTTCAGCTAGTTATAGATCGTGTGCTGAATGTATGTTAACACTTGTTGGTCAACATGTCAAGCTTTGAAAACCAGAACTCTAAGCCTGTTGCCAGGAAGCCAAGAAGATTTTTCCTTTCAGCCTGCCCTGCTATGATATATTAAAGACACTGATTTCTCTGGCAATATTTCTAGGAGTTCCTACTGAACTGTTTACACAGAGACTTGCAGGCAGGGATAAAAGACTTATCCAAAGAAGAGAGACTCTGGGAGGTGCAAAGAATTTTAACAGCTCTTAAGAGGAAACTAAGAGAAGCTAAGCGCCAGGTGGGTAACTTTTCGATTTATTGGCCAAGCATCTAAGTCATGGATCCCTACTTTGTGACAACGCAGAGACACCCAGTTAGATCAAACCATGTTTCAATATTTTTACTGCAGATTTTTTCATCCTGACTTTACATGGCTGATGAGAAATTGCATTTTCTGGTTAGCTGGCTCTCCCTAGGGACAGCAAGGTCTTCACACTCCTTCACAGCTGTTTACAAAAAAATTAAAAACTTAGTGTTTGACAGAGCATGTATTCATTATATGCTTAAAACAGTGTGTCCTGGAGTACCAAGAGGAATTACTGGAAGACTCAAGGTTGACAAACTTCAGAAACATTTTTTTTAAATGCTCGTATGTCCCAGAGAAGGGACAGACCTTGCTGAAAACTTCAGACAACTGAGATGGTGATTCTAAATTTGCAAAATCATATATTAAGAAAAAAGCTTTTTTACAGTAACTAGAGTGACTGGGGAAGCTGTCCTTTTAAGTGTCATTCTCTTTCTCTGGCAGGAGTGTGAAACAAAGATTGCACAAGAAATTGCTAGCCTTTCAAAGGAGGATGTCTCCAAAGAAGAAATGAATGAGAACGAAGAAGTTATAAATATTCTGCTTGCACAGGTACATGGCAGTCACTTACCTGTTTGTCTGCTGGTCTTTTCTTGTTCTGTATCTTTCAGAAATATTAAACATTCTTTTGTTCCTTCTAATGCAATGGGAAGTTGCAGGCTTAAAGGGGTCTCTCTATCCATTAAAATACAAGACTTTGTTTTGATGGTAAATAAAGTAGGGAAGGAATGCTGATTGCAGGAGTAAACCCAAAGTTGAGTAGACTCTTGTTAACAGCAGAAAGGAGACACTGTGCAACAACAACAACAAAAAGTAGCCTTTGTTGTTAATGTACTTAGAAAGCACTTTCAAATCTAATCAGTTTTAACACCTTTAACTACTTTCCTGCTGATCAAAGGAAGTAAGGCAAGTATTTTGGCTTTTTTGCCTTCCTTTGCTTCCCTCAATAGCTTTGATCTTCTCTCCACTGTACTTTCCTCCTTATATTCATCTTCAAAGATGTGTAATTCAGTTTTTCTAGTTATTTTACTGGTTAGCCAGAGCTTTCCCCTGTGATTTAAGAAAATAGGCAGCCAAACATGCCAGAATTTGGTGCATCATCTCCACAACTATTCAATACAGTGATCATCTTGAGGATTCAGAGCAGATTGTTGGTTTTGAACTTATATTTGCTTTGAGGTCTCGATTAATCAGTTCAAAGCAGGCATGCTAACCACTTCTACTGAAAGTATTTTAGAGAACAGCATCATCTCATACTTATCATATGTTCCTGTAGAAAATAAAGTCAAGGCTCTAAGTGAACTAATTGATCATTGCAGGAGAATGAGATTTTAACAGAACAAGAAGAACTGCTGGCAATGGAGCAGTTTCTGCGGAGACAGATTGCCTCAGAGAAGGAAGAAATAGATCGCCTTCGAGCAGAAATAGCTGAAATACAAAGGTAAAAGGGAGACTGCTTACACTGGAGCCCCCATCAGGCGAGCACTCTGATTAAAAGTACATATATGCTCTTCTGAAATAATATTCTAAACTGCACTTAAAAGCTTACCCTATGAACATCACACTTGAAAGACACCTCTTTTTATTGAAATCTCAGCAATTTTGGACCTTTCAGGATATTTTCTGTTAGTGTAACAATGGAATTATGATCTAAAGGAAACTAGACCCTGTGCACTAAAAAAAATCCCCCAAGGACATCACTGGTTTATCAAATGAAGCTTTGAAAGGAAATTCTGATTTTGTTTTTAAACTGTTGCAGATTAGTGGATAAGTTAACTCTTTTACACTGCTACAGTTCTGGCAGACCTGAGGAAGTGTTTAAATTGGAGTTTGTCATTGGTCTTTCAGTCGCCAGCAGCATGGCCGAAGTGAAACCGAGGAATATTCTTCCGAGAGTGAAAGTGAGAGTGAAGATGAGGAGGAATTGCAGGTCATCCTGGAAGATTTGCAGAGACAGAATGAGGAACTGGAGGTAATATTTGAGTCTATTAATTAGTACTCTTCTCCGCAGTGGTTACTTGATTTAGTCTGTGCAGAGATGTTTGCGCATGTGCAAACTGGCAGTTTTGCATCAATTTTGCCTAGGCATATAGCCCACGTGCTCTGTTTTTAAATCACTGTTGTGTGGAAATCCATGTTGTAATCTGGGTTAACAGCAAAGCTTCATTGTGCAATGCTAAGTGGCCTCCCTAAGCTTACAGCAATTCTTTGTCAGGAGCCCTGACATTTGTTTTCCTTACTTAAAAGATAAAGAACAATCACCTGAACCAAGCTATTCACGAGGAGCGCGAGGCCATCATAGAACTGCGAGTACAGCTTCGACTACTGCAGCGAGCTAAATCGGAGCACCAGGTGCAGGAAGAAGAGGAGCCAGAAAAACATGGGGGTGTTTCTCAGCAGCAAAGAGACGGTGTCCTAGACACAAAAGCAGCCAAAGAGCAGCCAAAAGCAAGCAAGGAGCAGCAAGTCAAGCCATCGCCAAGTAAAGACAGGAAAGAAACTCCAATTTGATCTGTCTCCTTGGATATGCATAAAATCAACTGAACTGTGCAAATTACTGTAATTTGAGTCAAACTGCACAAATTACTGCTGGCTGTGTACATTCTGTAAAGAAACTTCTCTTTTAAGCCCTGGAGACTTTTGTCTCTAATACTTGGTGGCTTCTACTCATCAGACTCAGGTGAGTTTGCAGAAGCCAGAAGAGTTTTCCAATTAGTATCAGATTATTTCAAGACTGGTTTCCTTCAGGTGAATTAAAATAATTCAGTAACAGTTTCATTTTAAACCAAAATCATTATTTACATTCATTGGAGCAGAAGTGGAAGATCTCATTTTCAGTAAATAAACAAGAACCTACCCACACTTACTAATTATTTGCCTTGTGAATCTATTCATCCTCATTCACCATTATTTCTGCTTATTAACCTAGTCACTTCTTGCTTGTGCCTTTGATACCTTTCTGATGCAGATTATATACAAGGGAGCTTTAAATTTATTCTGGGTTGGCTGAAAAGGTGGGAGACTGTGGGGTACTGTGTTTACCTAATACGCCCTTAAGCTTAATTTTTGTTCTGAGATGTACTGAATAAATGTAAAAACTTGAGAGATGTTATTTATGTCCCCGTATGACAGAAATGTTCATCAAGAGCTATTCATGTCTTTTAGTGATGTAGGTAACCCGCTTACTTACTCATTTATAAACCACCATCATCATACCTGTTTAAGACAGGCTGTGTTCACACTGCTGCCATATAGCCAAGAGCTTTTTCTTCATCCATTTAAAATGTTTCAGTCCCTTGGAGAAAACCACTGACAGATGCTTTAGGCAGCGAGGGGGATGGGTTATGTCACTTGAGGTAGATCTGCCTGACCAAGCAATATAGCATTTCCCTCTGCAGAAATGCAAGTCACTTGTGCTTTCCAGATAAGCCTGAAGAATGATGCCAACAGGAGGCACTGGGGGTTCAGCAATAGCCTTCCCCGCCCCCCTCCCCCCCTGTTGTTTAACAAGCCAACAACAACCACCAGGGACTTACTTTTGGTTTGGCTGTTTTACTGCTTCTACCCATTGAAAGCCTCCATGCTGGCAGTTAAGGGCCAGTTAATGTTTTAGATAGATACACTCATGAGACTCATCCATCAGTTCATATGTAGACAGCAAACTCCACAGAGTGCATATAGGCTATCTTATTTTTTAATCTGGATATTTATTTTCAGCACCTGTTGGATGTGGTTGTATTCTTTATCTATTGCACTGTTGTGAATCATTGGCCATGATTTGATTTTGTACAAATAATGCTTTGATATGTTACAAAAAACAGCATAGTATTTTTTTAAAATTTGGAAAAAAGGTTTATAAACACAAATGTGGTCAGATGACAAATGTAAACTAAAGCATTATCCCTTGCCTTCGTTACATACATTTTGTATTTGCTGGCAATATTTAAACCTGTTTGTTTGTTTAATTCACACTAATTCCTATTGAATTGTCATGGATTTTTCTAATGTTCTTCAGACAAATCTCCTAATATTGGTTAACTTTTATTTTGTTAGGATTGTATTGATCAAGCAAATAAATTCAACAGCCATTTGAAAGTAGCTTCTAATTTATATACTTCCTAATGTATAATATCTTTTTCTAATGCAAATGATAGTTAACTCTTCTTGGGTAGCTACTTGCAGTTGAGAAGTTTATATGAAAAATGAGTTCAGGCTTTCTAAATAGCTCTTCTCTGAAAGAACACTGTCTGCAACTGAGTGTCATAGAAAGCTTCCATAACTCAGCTGCAGATCAAGTTTAAGATTTTAAGACTTTGCTTCTATTACTGCTAGAGATTTCAGCTGCAAAGGTAAAAACCATCCTATTTATTCACATCATTATTTCCAACACATGAACACCATTCTTTCTCCTGCAACCGTACAATGCACTTGAAGCGTGTAGATGGAGGTGGAATTGCTGCTCCTGCAGTAACGTAGCAACTGTAACCAGAAATTTAGTTTCAAAACACCTGAAAGATGTCTCTTTAAAATTTTCTTGCACATTCTTTCAAATCATACATCCAATGATAAAACTGCTGTAGTTGAAATCATAACTGCAAGTCAATGCTGGCCAAATCAAGCACACCCCGATAGCACTGAAGCCCGACAGCCCCAGGAAAGTCCCCGGCCAGGTGCCCAAGGCAGCAGCAGCCTGAGCCCTGGCTACCACCACCCCCTTGCAGGGGGCTGGGGGAGGCCATGCCTCAGCCCTTCTCTGCCTCTGCCCTGCTCAGAGGCAGGTGGGGCCAGGGCAGGGCTCCCCTCCTCCTGCCCTGACAACCTCCACAAAGGGGCAGGGGCAGCTTTACTCCCACACCTGCAGTGCTTGTGGTGAAAAAGCCACACTAGCAGCTGTTTCAAAGACTGCATGCAGCAGTTGCAAATAACTAGCTGAAAAAGCCAAAGCTCATTTCAAATAAAGTGGGAAGTAAGTAATTACAATAGAATAATCTTGAGCATGTTGTTCAGATCACTTTATAAGCTGCCTTATCACTCGCAAGTGCCTTACGATGAAATCTGTGAGCTGCAGTGCTCAGGCGATCACCTCCCATGGTGCCAACAATTCCTGCACAGCAGGCCGCTTTCACAGAGTCCATGCAAGTCTTGAGCAACTAATTTATCTAAATCTAAGTATTTTAAATACATTTAAATTGACTTAAATAAGACATTTTTCCAACAAGAGCTTGTACGTGCCGGGTGCAGCAACAGAACCGCTTGTCAGACCCTTTGGACAAAATACCAGACTGACTTACTTACCTTTACTGAAAGGAAGAAGCAACAGGCCTGCAATGTTAGTTCTGGTGTTCTGGACTTAACAAAACTTTTGTGGCAGTTGGATGTGACCCATCTGCCTTCCTCTTGAAAATATAAGTGTTTCCACCACAGAGCATTACTTCAGAGAAAGCAGGGGACAATGGGACAGGGGACTACGTACCTCACCTGTTTTTATAGTCCTTTTCAACACAAGCCTGGAACAGATTTTGTCAGGTCAGTCAGAAACCCAAAGGAGCAAGAAGCACCATATAAACAAGTTACTAGGACTACAATGCCAACATGAATCAGGACACAAACCTGTTTTTGCCAGCAGCAGATTACTTGCATCTAACTGGAAATGTGACAGCTTTTATACTTACCGAAATACTACAACTGTACAATGAACCAAATTTGGACATCCTGATACCAAGCAGGTTTTTTTTTTTTCCTCCTAATAAAGTCTTTTTACTCAGAAAAATAGCAGCCTGAAATGAACTGTTGTTGCCTGAACAGTTGAAAAGGGTGGGGGGTTTATTTTATTTATTGAAAGATAAGGAAAAACCAAAAAAAACCAACCCCAGAACAATGAGCAGCACTCCTCTCAGATCACATCCCTACCACAAGTCTAAAAACATCAGCTTGCATCCAATACCTTGCAGGATTCAGCTGGCCTTCCAGGTTTCCTGGGCTCTGCGTTGTCCACACCAGATGTCCAACACTGGCTCTGCTTCATTCTCACAGAAGCCAAAGCTGCCTGTTGTGGTACGATTCTGAAAGGTTTCCTCTCCAGTGCAGTGAGGTACTTTGTGAGCGCTGTTGTGTAACACAGCCCTACAGGGAACCATGAGAGGTTCCAGAAATTCATTGTCTTTCATGGTGAAGATAAAGGACTGCTGTACAGGAAGCTTCCACCTCCATTTACTAATTCCAACACTAGCACTGCAAGGATTCATTTTCACCTCTGTGTCCTGTCAGATTAATGAGCTAAGTCTAATTTTTAAAATCAGCATATTGAAGCCAAGAATTTTACACTTGACCATGTAAGACTACTCTCTTTCAATTAAAAAAAAATAAAGCATCAATCCAAATCTCTGCCAAAAAGAGGTTTGATCAATCTTAATCTGTCAAGGTTTTAATTGTTCAGCATGCACCTCTGACTCACAGCGCTTCATCTGCAGAGGGAAAAATGCCTCATCCAGACCAAACATGGCTTATATCCAACAGCACAAGTTCCCTACAGTGTTCTTTAAAACACACTCTGACAGCAGAAGCCAGCAACACCATGCTCTGTACCAGAGAACGGCTGTCAGTCCTTCCTGTCCCAGGGAGACAAGGCACAGCCTGACTTGCATAGCCTTGGGCCAAGCCCCTGGCTGCTCCTCCATCCCATCACAGATATGGATGCCCAAAGCAATGCCTGTCAGACCAGATCCCTGGGGTGCACCATGCTTCCGGCTCAGTGCTGACCGTCCTGGACACAACAGACTGCTACCAAGTTTCGTCTAGAGTTTCTTGTGTTGCTGACTGTCTTCACAACGTGAGCAAGAAGGCCTGCCAAAGGATTATGTTGCAAAGCGTATGATTTTAACCAGACAACCCCACTCCCACGCACTGGAAGAATTCCCCATCTAAACTGCAAAACACAGGAGTTCTCAATACAGTGAAGTTACGGCTGAGGGCAGTTAGAGCAGCCCTTGCTCCTGCTGGCATGCCCCATGACCTGCCCTGGCCCTACCCTGACTATAGAAGAGCCATAACAGTAGCTGACAGCCCTTCTACAGCTTCTACTAACCGTATCCAAAAGGGGGGCCGGTGGAGAAGAGGTGGGCAGACATCAGGAAAAAGGCCAAGACCAAAGGTCGCTGCATCCTAAAACTTCTAAGGCTGTTCCTCAAGTCATTGTGACTTGTCAGCTGACTCCTCTCTAGAACTCCTAGATGCTCCCCCACAGCCTCCCCTGTCAGGGCTGCTCCATCCTCCAAAGCAGGAATGCACCAAGGCCACTGGAGAGAGACTAATGCACTGTGAACTGGGGCTCGTCAGCGTAGGCCTTCCCCTTCCCAAATCCCCCTTCTCTGCTGGACTCCCAGGTCCAGGAGAGGAACTGCAGCACTGCCCGCCTTGCCCACAGCCTAAAGCTCCCCTTCAGAGGGGGAAGAGAGCTGGCAGCACAGCCTTACTTAGCTACAGCTCAGCAGACGGTTGGGGAAGTCAGCAGTCTAAGCCTTTTGATTTGACAGACAGGAGTATTGCATCTGAGATTCCTGCACCAAGGAATGCCATTTACCAGTGAGCAAGACGTCCACCTGGGAGTCCTGATGAGCTCCTGCTGCTACACCCTCCCTTACACAGAACCTCACCCCGGTACTGTGGGCCACTGCCTGTTTTATCACAGTGCAGGGCCTTGAGGTAGACAAGGGCAGGACATCTCTGTTGACAGTACTGCTTATAGGAAACAACACTGTCAGGCACAAAAATCCAGGAGGTGACCAAAAAAAAAAGAAAGAAAAACAAAACAAAATACAAAACCCCTCAGTCAAGAGACCAGAAGAAACAACTGTGAAATAAATGACCAATACAAGAGAAACAGCCCAGCCCCCATTTGAACCTTGGTTGTCACCTTACTCAAAACAAGTTTATCTGGGTTCTTACCCAGGAAACCTGGATTGACTAAAAAATAACTGAAATTTCTTTTGATGTTCAAACAGTGCACCTCTCCTCCTCCCAGCAGCCTTGTTAAAAAACATGCAGAGAAGTGTGCTCAGTACCTTCACTTTTCACAGTCATGATTCAAAACCACCCGCAGGTAATCCTCTTAAAACATTTCCCATAGAGAAAGATTACCACACCTCTGCAGAAATGGGTCATGGTATTTCAAGCAGACCATGATGGGAGGGCTGTAAGATCTTTAAACATCTGTTTACTTGTCTCTGCTAAGTCACTCTGTACTTTAATCGGCTAGATGTAGTCCAACCTCAACAGCAAGTGAGCCCTGAAACAATCCTATTACCTTGGGCTCTTTATTTATTTTTCTGATCTAAATAAAGTAAAAGTTAAGTAAAACTAAAAGGCAGAGTCTGAAAGCACTTGGGAGTGGGGGGAGGAGAAGATCATGCACATTTTAAATGAGCTTTCCTGTCAGTCTTAAATTTTTAAGGCAGTCTATCAGTATGTCCTAACTCTGCATATAAAGAAAAGATTAATCACTTTAAATGTACTTTCCATGTTGTCTGAATGCCAGCACAAGATAGAAGATGAGCCTTTCCCATCAGCATCAGAGAGGGGAGAAGTGACATGAGAGAACAAGTGGAATACAGAACCAGCTTTTGTCCATCTGCCTGTCTCAGACTCCTCTTCCCATCCTACCAAGACAGAGAGGTCCCCAGGCTGAAATCAGGTCAGAAAACATGAGCACTGCACACAAGTTTCCACACCAAAGGACGAGGGAACAAAACGAGACCTTGCCAGCGGGAAGGAACCCAATCAAAGCGTCAGAGTGTGCCTGAGCCAAAGGACACACTTTGCCATTCTCCCCTCTCTGCCCATCCACTACCAATTCAAGTCAGCCATCTCTGAATGCTGACGTCTGACAGCACAAGAAAATGGGGCAAGCACTAACAAGTACGTAACAAGTAACTGAGGAGGTATGATCCATTGACTGAACATGGCCAGACCTAAACCTGCACAGGAGCGTTGCCAAGCCCACGCAAACATTTATTTCAGCTGGGCTGAAATTAGCCTGCTGTTCTGCAGTCCTAGTGAACATAGGATCTTGTCCATAGGGCCAGGCATTTGTGCAACAGCCATGTGGGATATTCAAAACAGCAAAAACTGGTTTGCAAGTGTCAGTCATGTCTTAAAAACAGACACTTGCCAGTTTTATTGGCATGAGATCTGCATGAAAGTGTGGTAAGCAAATGGCCCTACCAAATCCTGATGGGTCTCTGAGAAGGAACAACTGAAGATGGAGAACCTGCTGTGAAAAACTGCAAGCAGGAGAAAGGCAGACAGCACTGTAACCAGGACATAGGAAAAAAGGGATTTCCCATGAAGAAGCTCCAAGAGGAGTGAGCCAGGAGATTAAATGGAATACAGTGAAAATTGCTTGTGAAGGACTGATTTGGTATTCTACCAGGAAGGCAGCCGGTAGAGCTATGATACTGCTTTTGGGAAACCATGGACCAACAGATGATGATTCAGGAGCCACCTCATTTTCTGCTCAAGAAATCCTGACCAAGAGAGAAATGAATTGAGATAAAAAGCTCAAATCTTACTTCAGGGGAGACACACACAAGGGAATTCACCAGGATCTTTGGCAGTGTTCCCAGACATTGCCCCACAGAAAAAACAGCTCCTTTTTTCACTACTCAGAACTGAGATACACATTTCCCCAAACCCCATATCCTTAGGGACAAGTTGAAGCTTGAATTACTGACATCACTAACACTGCCAGCATGAGAAAATTCCTTATCAGAGTTCAGCAATAGAGACCACATCCCGCAGGCTGTAGATCAAATGCTCTTGGGCAACACTGAGAATAAAGCAAGTCTTTCCTTCCCTTTCATTCTTGGGAATCACCAAATGAAGCAGAGAAGAGGCAGACAGATCTGTGACATGTTGGGTGAAGGAAGAAGGAGAAAGACAGCAATTTCTCCTCTTCCCTGAAGATGATCTTTATTTGTTACATGTCAGAGGAATTCAGGCACTCTGCAACTGAAAACACTCAGTCTTCCTCAGGAAAAGCCTCAAACTCTCCCTCAAATTCAGAGGCCTGCACCAGTATTGAAGAAATACAGAACAGAGAGAAATAAGGCATCTGGAAGATCTGTCTCATTTTTCAGCTTAAAGGTGTCTTACCCTTAAATAACTAGAAAATACCCAAGGAGATCAGATATAATCCTTCATTTTACTGGACTAGTGGAACAGTATGTTAGTACAGTAACAAAATTAGGTTGGGATGTGTTCATTCTGGACTCCAAACACTAGGATTTCTTTTAAGTCCCAGTACTCCTCCAGTGAATACTGCACTCCATTCACAGTTAGAAGATGACCAGATGCATGCTCTGGCCTGAACAAAGAGCTGATCCCGTTCACCTCAGAAATCACACACATGACCCAACTACAATTCAACTGTCATTACACTGAGGCAAAAAAACAGATGAAGGGATTTTTTACCTGGAACAAAATGCAGAAATTGACTGGACTTCAATGTGTATTTCTAAAATGGGAATCATCTGGCCTGGGAGAGCACTAGTTACTTTCAATTGTTCTCCGTATGGCAGCAGGGAGAGCTCAGAAATCCTCCTGCCAGAAGAACTCACTGCTTTCTGACAATCTGCTGTCACCCAGGCATGGTGCTGTCACACTGCCTAGTCCTGTAGGAACTTGCACGTGATTTCTGAACAATTATCAGAGAACATGAGGAACAGAAAACCTGATGAGAATATTACCTGTACTACAGGAACTTCTGACCTGGGCATGTAGTTGCCTTTTCAAATTTTAAGCCAATTTTGAAAAGAAAAAGGGATGAGCAAAGGAAAAACCTAAATTAAAAAAAAACCCAACCCCAAACAAACCCCAAAACACAACAAGAAACCCAAACCCCAACCCTAAAAAAAAAAAAAAAAAAAAAAAAAAAATCAACCCCCAAACCCTGTAAGCTTCAAGGCAGACAGAGATGACTGTATCTTAACCACCTCCATGGCCATGCTCAAGAGTAGAAAAGCAGGCCTTTGGGAAGTAAATAGCAACTTTCTGTTTACTAGAGAAGAAACTGCAAAAGAATCTATTTTCCCAAGAAAATGTGGAAAAAAAAAAGAGAGATACCTGCCTGAGGCTGAACTGCCAGGGTACTGGGCACCTGACTGATAAATGAAAATATTCTGCTAAAATACATCAAAGATAAGCTGCCGTAGTCATTTCTACCTCCTCAGGAAAATAAGCTTCACACACTTCAGGTTCAGCAGGCTGGAGGAAAGGTGATTTAAGCAAGTTGCCCCTGGAACACATGGAAGGAGATACTCTACCAGTCATTTTAAATGAGAGGAAACAAAAGCAGTCAATGGACTGAACATAGATTATGGGCAGTTTGAGCTCACAGTTTCCTGTAAATCTGGACTGAGTTGGACTCACTTTAGCAAAGATGCCATTTCATGTTGGAGTGACAAGTTCCCAAGCACAACAGGGATGCTTGAAAGAGAATCTAGCAAAACCTCAATTACACAGCCAAAGTACATCTGTGCTGTAGTATATTCCATCTCAAAATGCAAAATTCTTCACAATGAGTAAGCAAACCCCTTCCCCCTGCAATAGCTGTCAATGTGTAAAGAACTAGAAAAAAAAGGCCACTTAAATTTCAAACTTATTCTTTTAATGTCTTAAAAAGGTCACAGGATTGCTTTCAATCTTATTAATAAATTTTATTTGGACAAGTAGAGAACAACTTGTATGACAACAGCTTTAAACAACATGATTAAAGACTGCAGCACTCCAAGGAGGCTCACAGATATGTACAGTATATGAAGAAAAAAGTTGCACCTCAGAGCCGATCATGATCAAGTTAAAAATACCTGACTTAAAGTACATGTGCTAATAAATTTCCTTTAGGTCATGACCAGCATGAAAATAATTAGGACACAGGTACTCAGCAAAGTTTTCTTGCTAATGGGTACAGCAATATGCTGCATTTAAGGATTAAAATCAAATTCTAGTTTAGTGTTAGCACTGAGCCCTTAAGAGAAATCCGAATTTCTACTTTTCCCCATTTACAAACATCAAAGCTATTCCCACTTAAGGGTGTGCCCAGCTGCACACAAATCAAGTCCTTGAATGATAAAAACTTTTATCGCTAATACTGGAGGTCTTACATCCCAGTATAAATTTGCCTTTCTGGCCATTTCATCTATCAGTTGCTACAGAAAATACTTGCTAAGTTAACTCCTCAGGAGAAACAATGCAGGTCTCTGGAAATCACATCCTTTCTACAATGAAAATGATCTGCCAATTCAAGTTTCATTTGTTCAGGAAGACAGAAGATTTAAGGCTTCGGTGGCAAAAATAATCCTCTGAGCAGTGTTTTTCTAAAGTCAAGCTGACACAGGTATGTTTATTTTTCTTGACTTAAAATCCTTGGTATCAGGTTTACATAATATCCACCTGTTAAATCTGACAAGAAATCTCTCCTTCCAAAGAGGTTGTCCTAGATCAACCATTTTAGAAGCATTTGAGGACAGTTTGTTTAATTTTTTTTTAATTATAGCAACATTCAGAACTTTTTAATAAGTTGATGAAGCAGTGCTCATGGCATCATCTGCGATTTTGGTACTGGCAGGGTGTATGCTTGCAAAATATTTGACATCACTGTCATCATCCATTTGAAGCACCATAATTGTTTGTTCCACAGCCTCTTGATGCGAGTTGGCAGAATTTAGAAAATATTCTGTAAGAGAAAATGCACAAGACTTACAGGAGAAAATGACGGCAGATGCTTCAACACAAACCTCAGCATACTATCATGAGGTTCAAAATCTCAGGAGACAGTGCACACGTATAGTCAAACTGGAATATCTGAGCAGGCACACAATACACACTTCTGAATATACCTATGAATTCACCTTAAAAAAAAAAATCATTCCATGTTTCAGAGCACAGTTGCTCTAACAGTGCTGTTAGAGTACAGGATTTCCATGCTCCTTCAGTATAAAAGCAAGCATGACAGACTCCATGACCAGAGAGGAAGACAAAACCTGCAAGAGACTCAGGACTGTGTTTCTATTTGTGATGGAGGGAAGGTATCAGAAACCCATGGGCCATGCCACTCCATTTCACTGGCAGGCTTGCCAAATAATTATCAGACAATAAAACTACAATAACATGAAATAAGAGTGGAAGAAGTTCCAACATCTGACAGTTTTCATGAACTACACAAGTTGCATAAAAGCAGCGTAACTACAAACAGCTCATAGGAAGGACAATTTAGATCTGAGGTTTAAAAACTTCTGAACTTATTATTTAAACCTGCCTTTCATAATCTATCCACCATCCCTAATCATACACACATCATCTCTGAGGCAGGGACTACCTGTATTATAAGCCTACATAGTAGCAATGCAGAATGGAAGTGTACCATCCAGGTGGGGAACACAAAAATAACCACGACAATAACAAAAATACCAATACTACAGGATAACAGGAAGAACAGTGACAGCGTTGGCACAGTTAACAGAGGATGAATTACTGCACATCAGCTGATCCATCTTAACTGTCTACATATGCTTACTCAGTCTCCAGCAAGCACAAGACAGCTAGCCATAGCCTAGTTCTCACTGTGTTGGTATCCTTTGCGTTGTCCAGTGTTTTGAACATTTTGCATTTTTCTTCACACGTTCTACAGTAGAAACAGCAGTCCTCAAGCCAGTGTATAGTTTTGAGAAAGTAAGTGACTAGAACTGGATGAAGTATTCCAAGTGTCAACACTCTGCTGGTTTACAAAACAGCACAATATTTCTAATGCTATTTTCCTTCACAGTGCTTTGGACTCTAAGCACTGCTGACTTCTGGCATCTGCTATGTACTGGGGATGCTTTCCTAAGCAAAGTCTGCAATTTGAAAGTTGCATGTCTAATTTCCCTGAAAAGACTCCAGAGAAACTTTCTTCCCACTGCTACCATAAAATATAAAAACCAAACAGCAGCCATCTCTTCTTCCCCAGTGAGAAAACAGATGGTGGATTTGTACAGAAAGATTTTTCTTTCTTATTCTTATTACACAGAGCATCAACAGATTTTTTTTTTTTTTTTTAACCAAATAAAGGGCACTGCTCAACAACTTCACAGTTCCTAGTTGTTCATCTGTGCTTTCTGTGCCCCGATGACACCTCTACAAACTAGCTTATTCAGGGAAAATGGTACCAAAAGAGCAGGCTGGCATACAAGCAAGAACTCTTATTTCCTCAGCATTACACAGCAGTGGCTCTGATACCACAACAAGATTCATAGTTTTACCTCAGCCAAGGTAACATCCCACACCAAGGAGACTGTAAAAGCAAGAGCGACCCACATCTGATATTTCTTGTTTCCCAGCTGACTATAGGAAAGTGGAGGGACAAAAAGATAGGCAGTCAGTGCATTGCAACTCTTTCTGCCACTAACCTTTCTCTAAAAGGGTTTGCTTTAACGTTTTTGCAAGCAGGACTCGAACATTTGGAACCCTGTCAGATGCCAAGTGTAATAAGTGTGGCAACAGATGCACAGCAAACTGGTCCATGGGCAGGCAGTCATCTTCACTGATAGTCTGGCAAGAAGACAGAAGCAATTTCATTAGATTTCAGCACAGTGAGGATAAAATCCCAACACATAATCAGAGCTAACAGATCTTATTACCTTCATAGCACAAATACAGTAAATAGTATCCACAGAGTTTTAAAAATATGGTACAATACTTTCTAACACAAAGTCGTACACAATGAAGCAAGTTAGGGTTGAGGAAATTCAGGCTCAGTTAGAAGCCCACTTTATTTTGTGTGAAGCCTAGCAACTTCCTTACTTTTATTCATTTTTTTAATCGGTGTATCATTTGAAAACAGGGAAGAAAAGTAAAAGACCTTCCCAATCCTTTTCAAGATTGATTTAGTCTTTGTTTTAACTAGGATACTATATTAAGACAAGAATTGTCTATCTCAATAAACATCCGTTATACCCAAACACATTTCTCTAAACTCAAAGCTGACATTTCTCCAAATACTTCAAAGACCTGTCCCACTTGGGCAGCAGTCACGTTGGCTCCCAGTCTGCACCTCTGCTACAGCCTCCAAATTTGACCATTTCCTTGGGACCCCAGCTAGTTTCAGTTCTGCTTATTTTGCTGAGAATATATTGCTTTTTGATGAAGCTGCACTAGCTGGCTAAGGAGGTACAGGCAACTCCTAGTGCTTGATTTGTAAAGGGTAACCTCAAAAGAGTGGTAGGCTGCTGCAGCATATTACAAAAATCTCACTTCATGCTGAGTAACAAAGCAGCTTCTCAACTCAGGGATTATTTTGTTATGCTTTTGTTTTATATTCAACATCAGATTTAACAACCTGATGTTAATAAGCTAAGCTAGGGATGCATTCAAGCTCATCTATGGAGCAACACTGAAGAAAGCAGCCATGAAACCTATTCCCTTGGAAACAAAGTTCTCAAATATTCATTAAAATAGTGTCAATAGATAGCTGAAGAGTTCCAGTTGCTATCTCCCCTTAATTCTTACCACCCCCCCCAGCCCAAACCAAAAAAGTTGAACAAAAAGACATTTCACCTGGCAAATAAAGACAAAAGTTTGTCGACCAGACCATTTGCGGCATCTACAAAACTTTTCAACAAGTTCATTCATGAGGTCTACCACAAAAGTTGATGTTGAAGCCATATACAGCTTTTTCACCATTTCACTAACCTTGAAGAAATGAGAAGAAAAAAAACCCAGATCAAAAATTATTTCTGACCACCAACCCTCAGAAGTGTGAAATACTGAATTTACTTAGATTGCTTTACCAGCTTATAGGAAATCCAACGGACAGAAGACACTTTGTCTGCACAGAGGCTGAAAGCAATAGGTCGCAAGTAGTCATAAATGTCTCTGGCACTGTACAGATCTAGAAGCAAGATCAGTTGCCTACAAGACAGAAGTACATTATAATAAGAAGAAAGGTAGCTTTAACTGTGATTATGATCATTTATATGACAACACTTGCCAAGTATGCCATGTGGCCATAATAAAGTTACTGAAAAGTAAAATTTTCTATTTTTCAATGCCATTAGTTTGACTTCGGGTCACTTGAAAATTTTGAAATGCCACTTATTCACAACGATGGCAAAATGCTGCATGAGCTCAAAGAACGAAAAACTAGGAGAGAGGCAAGGAACCAAGGTTGCATTTACAAGGCAGGGATCCTGATAATGGCTACGGTTGATCCAGCTGCAAATGACACCACAGTGTGCATGTACATTTGAATACCTGGTAAAGGCATCTCACACATATAACACATTCATAGCTACAAAGCAACTACCCTGACTTAGTTTGATAAGTATCCTTGGTCACTTAAGTACACTGATTTATCACGTCAATAAACTTCCTCTGCTTCAGAGTATGCCGGACAACCAGAGAAATTACCAGTCTTCTTCAATTTGTAATGAGTTGATTAAGATTTCAGCAGGTTGCAGACACCAGTATATGTCATGAATGGTAGAAAGTATGTCAAAAGAAGCAGCATGACATGTTACAAGTAGCCAGTTGAACATCTCCATACCAGCAGTAACAAGTGAGTGACTTGTAGTTACTAAATTGAAACAACACTTAAACATAGCAAAAACATCATTATCAGTTGTTAAACTAGGTCTCTCAAAATGTAATGCAAAAGATACACTGTATTTAGTCATTACTATATGCTCATTTCATTATTCCTGCTAGAGAAGCCCTGGTCACACAGTCTCTCCTCACAGCTAAGTGCTGCAGCCTTGATCTTCTTGGTGGCCCTCTGCTGAACTTGTTCCAGTTGATGAGCATCTTTCCTGTATTTGTAAAGATGCATTGCTCCAGATGAGACCTGAAGAGTGCTGACTAGAGGGGGCTAATCTGTTCCCTTGATACATTGACTGTGCTCCTGCTGATACAGGCCAGGATTGTGCTGCCAGGACACACTGCTGGCTCATGTTCAGCTCACTGTCCTCCACCATACTCTGGGCCTTTCCAACAGAGCTGCTCCCAGGGCAGCCAGTCCTCAGTCTGTCTCACTATCAGAGGCTCTTTCTTCCCACAGTCAGAACTTGGTATCTGTCCCTTGCTGAATTTCATAAGCTCCCTCCTCTGCTAGCTTTCCTGAGCAACTTGACCCTTCAGAGCTGCCTCCCATGGGAGCCCACCTACCATTTCCATGACAAAGCCAAAGTCTGCTTGGATGAAGTTCAAGGTCACTACTCTGCTACTTAGTTTCTTTACTCCCCTCAACATCTTGATCTTCTCCATTTCATGATCATGAATTCAGCATACTCACCAAATACAGCAACTTGAAATCAAATTACTAGAACACTTCTGTTGACTTCACGAGCAATCAGATGTGGTCTTCTCTTTTGGCAGCTTATTTTTTTATGGAAAGGTAATGTTTTCAACATATGGTGATGGAAAAAGACATTCAAGTTCCAACTATTAGAAGTGATATACAACTCCTGGGAATTTTTAAGCAAGGGGGACAAGTGTAGAAGGATAAGGACTATCCACTAATCAAAAATTAAATGAAGAACATCACTGTAAAACATCTATTCTATGATTTTAACATTTTAAAATATCCTTAACAATAAAAACAAGCATCCAGAAAACTACATACTCAGCCAGCTCAGCACGGAAACGCCAGTTCCTGCTGTTATCAGTCACTAGGAATTCCTGAAGCTGATAAAGATACTCTCGTCTTTTGTCAAGGTGAAGAAGCTGTAACAGTATATAAAGAAACATAAGCTACAATCAGCAGATAGAATAAGAGCTTTAACATACAACTAATGAAACACTTGCTTTTACTTAAAAAACCACCACCACAACAACAACAACAAAACCCCCACAAAACCAAAAAAACCCTTAGCAATGGTGTTGCTTTCCTGGGCTAAACCTATCATGCTTAAGTCTGTAAAATTACGTGGGGCAATGCTGAAAGCAAGATCTGATCTAGTCTCTACTTTTACTCTATAAAACAAAAAGGGTCAGCAGTAAAGATAGTATTGATTTTAAAGGTTTCATGATTTGTATCTTTCAGCTCCAAAAATGAGGCAGTTACAGAAAAACTCCTAAAGAAATTTGACAAGTAAGCTGCATAGAGAGGTTAGAACCATCAAAAAACTTAATACCATGCACTGGCACCTACATATTGAATAAACATGCACAAACCAGGCTGTTCAGAGAAAAGACAGTATCAGCAACACAGATCTCCTGCAAAATATACTCTAGTATTCAACAGACATCTGTATGGATACCCACAAAGACTTATGCCAATGTTATGTTAAAAAGCAAGTGCATACAAAGAAATGAAGCAAAACACATAATTGCACTTGACCAAATTGAAAAGACATACCTTCAGAAAGTCATGCAAGTGTTTAAGCACACCTATCCTGACTTCGTCTAGATCTTTTAAAAAGCCATTGAAGACAGGAACTAAATCTCCAGCTGTAAGCTGGTCTCCAAGGATAACTGCAAGTTCATGTATAGAAAATGCTAGTGTCCGCCGAACCTTCCACTGTAAAATAAACAAACAAATTTTACTGATGTATCATCTGAAGTGTTCTATTTTAACCTGAGGGTCAGTATCCAAGCTGGACTCCCAGTCAGCTACAGTGCTTACAAATACATTCAACAGTATCTCATGTAAGAATTGAAAATGAAATTGGAAATAAGAGGGGGGGGGGGAGGACAACCGATAAGGTATCATTTCTTCCACCTGAGTATCAAGGAACTAGGCAAATAGAAGTAATGAAAATATTTTAATTTTCCAGGTGTCAGGAAGGAAAATAGTATTCCTGACATCAGTACTTTTCCACACATTACTCTCTGCTTTAAATTCTTTGGGGTAAATTAGTTCCATACTACTACTCTTTCACTCATTTAATTTGTAAAACAGAGTAAGATACATATATCCCACAATATTTCAGCTGGCGTATTTTAGCTTCCATAATAGCTAAAGTTTCACCCACACTGAGTGCCCAGCAGTCCAAGTACCAGTAGAGCTTTCACTCACCCCAAATTGAGGGGGCACTGTTTTAATGGAGTAACTATTTCAAGTAAGTATTTTTAAACAGAAAATAGCATCTATTCTTTAGCCAGCACTTTCCAATTACCACGAGTACTGTTCTTCTGCCCTGGTCTGGCAATTCAATCTTAATGCAGATTAGACTGGCAATGAACTCTGGACAGTTTTGAATACAGGGTAATTTGTTTTTACTTGTTTTAAATTTATTAGCTGGTTGTTTTTGATGGCTGGAAAAGAGTTCGGAAAATATGAGCAATAGCCATGTATAAAATTACTCACTACATATCACTGAGAACTGCTGCTTTGACATAGCAAGCAGCAAGTTCAAGAGAGGTGAAATAGTCTGAGAATGTTTAAAAAGAGCATCTCCAAAAAAGGAAAGACTAGGGAACAACTGTAAACCAACAGCAAAATCCACAAAGCCACCTCCTTACCACCTGACAAGAAGGAAAATGCTGCTATTTCCAGTATTTGTTTTTAAGACAGCAGTGCTGCATGGTGATAGTGATGTTATTCCCTTATGAGTAACTGGATGCAGCACCAAAAGGCCACCAAACGCCTGGCATGAGGCTGACTCACTGAGCTCCAGACATGCCTGCAGGGGCACATGTCTGCTCACACACAGCAGCACAGCCCAAATTCTCATACCTATGAGAATCCCAAGCACTGCCATAAGATCTGAAGCAAGCAGAGGAAATCAGGAGACCTCTGCTCACCTTCCCACTGGAGATCCACCTCCCACTCAAACTGCCCCATTTCCTTACTACCTGAGCAGCACACACCCCCAGCTTCCTCCGAGACAACTGTTACACTTTCATTCATTATACAAATAACTAATATCAGCAATGGAAAGCTCCACGTAAAAAGCAGAGCAACCCAACACCCAGTAAAAAAGAGAAATCATCATAGAAGTTCAGATTATTCATTGTCAGATCACAAAAAGTTCAGATCATTCACTGTCAGAGCTTCTTGACCTTACCTGCATGTCAGATGCCAGTGTCTCATAGGTGTCTTTCAAACAGTGCCAATTCTGTCTGCCTAATGTAAGTGCCACACCTGGCAGGCTGTAGGCACAGTGTTTGGCAATCTCGGTATCAACTGTTTGTGCACGAGATGGATCAGTCATAGATAAATACTGATCCAGCAAGGCTTGAGGTACAACATCCTACAGCAAGAAAAGGGTAGAGTGTTTACACTATTTTCAATAAATCCTCATAAGGCTTACTAAAATTCCAGGGCACACTGTCAGAAGAACATTTTTTTTCCCCACAACTATAGAGTATTATTTGATTACAATCTCTTAATAAGAATGCAAAGGTGGTGTATTTCATAAGCTCCACCAAAAAGTTGCAAAGAAACAATGATACGAGTGGTGGCTATTTAAAAATATACAGACCAAGGTAACAGATGAGTGGGTGGATCACTGTCTACTTAGGCAGACCAGGAAATTAAGAGACTACATTCTACTTTTCTACAAACATTCAGGCTCGCAGGCTGTGCAAATTGGCCATTTTAACTAATCCATAAACATAGGCAGAACAGCAAATTACAAGGCTTGCTACAAAATAATTTTCCTATTCCTCTCAAAATCTTGGGGAGGTCGGGAGAAGAAAACTAAATTAAAACACCTTGGGGAGGGAGGGAAAGGGAGGGGGCAGAGCATAGCGTGTTCACTATGGCTTCCAAACTCCCTGAGTAGTCAGCAGGAAGGAAAAGGCTTCTCCAGAGACAAAGAGATCTCTGGTGAAGACCAATCTTTCCCTCCACTGAGAAATCAAAGCATCTGAACTAAAATTTTGTGAAAACCTCTTTGCGTTGACTTCAACACTGTCTTTGCTTCAGCTGTTGTTGGTTTATCTCGGGCACTGACTCTACCCAAGGGGGTGCACAAGAGCATTTCCCTAACACAGCTGCCGAATAGCTCGGCTCACGTAAGCAACAAGAGGGACTGAGGTTCCCAATTCAAGAACTCACACTGGTGCAGGGTGGCATGCTTAATACTGAAATATGTAACAGCAAACACTTGATTCCTTTTGAGAAAAAATAACAAAGAGACAGTTCAAGCTTAATGAAACACTTTCACAACTTTTCTGCAAAAAGCTGTCATGGGGTGGGGGTAGTTCCACTCAAAACATTTAATAAAAAATCCTGTTTCCTCAATAACCTAATCTCCATTACAGGATAGTTTCCACAGAAAATTAAACCAAATGAAACCAGAGCCTGGAAGTCTACAACAACCATTACCTCATGTAAAAAAATACTGTTATCTCTTATACATAATTAAAACAGAAGCAACTGCTGAATTAAGCCATTCTCTATGGAAAACCAGAATATTTTAAAACTACTTATTTAAGAGATTTGCCATATTTAATAGAAACTACATTACATCAGAAATGACTGAATGAAATGCATAAAAGAAATCCCCATATATGTAAAAAAATTCCACTTATCTGATACATAGGTAGGAAAAACAGAAGTCATTGTCATTTACCTGTACTTTGGATTTTCTTTCTTCTTCAGGGCTGAAACTACTGTTGGTGCTCAAATCTGAATCATTATGAATATAGTGAAGTGTAGAATCCATATTCTAAGAAAAAAAGAGAATAAGAGTCACACAAAATACACTCAAGGATTAAACACAAAACAAATGTTAACATCAAGAAGTGCTGTCCTCACCTCAGGGTCTTTTTCTTATATTAAAGGAATACATGTTTTAATATCAAATACAATTTTGCTACAGCCTGAAATCAAAAGGTCTGTAAGATAAATCTTTCTGCTTTCAATTTCAAACACAGGCTCCTCTTTTTCTGCTCTATTTTGGTTCTTATGGAATGAAAATCACAGGAGAGGAATACCTTTGAGAGTGCATTAAGGAAAACATAACATATAGGTCACATTGCTTCTCCCCTGAAGAGAAAATGAAAAAACATCTGTAGCCAATGTTGTTGTATTTGTTGCTTTGGATTTGTGCTAGAGAAAGGTCAAAACAAAGCCACCCTTACACTTAAGAGTAGAAAACTAATTAGTCTTATGCTGTTGCTCATTTCCTAGAGGTGCTTGTTCTATAATCTTCTCTGCAGATGAGCTTCATCTTATAATACAGAGTCCTAGTGGACCATAGCTGCTGACACTAGTCTTCACTCCTCTCAGCAGTTCTATAATAACAATTTTTATCAGTCATTCAAGTGTCCTGGCTACATAACTGGGCCTTGAAGATAAGGACTGAGACTGTTTCAGAACTCTACCGAGCAGCAGAGGTTTGATACACTATGATAAACTGGGCTGCTGAGGGGATGCACTGTCACTTTCTATACCAGTGGAGTTCCCCAAATACAACGGACTTTGCATAATCAACCATGAATTTCAAGAAGTACATGATGAATATTTGAAAACTAGATCAGGCTGCTGTGCAGCAAAATAGGACAAAGGCATTTTTGCTAGATATGAGCCAAGGTATCTATTCACAGATGCTGCAGGGTGAGCTCTCGGGGTCAACACAAGCATTGAGAACATGCCTACTCTACCAGCTGTTCAGATCAGTTTGACAATGAGAATTTTCCAGCAAACTATAAACGTCTTCAAAAAAGCCTCTAGGATACCACCTGTCTTCCTTGGTTTGACTTCAGACAGTTGCTTTTTCGTCTTCCATGAGCTGCTTTCATTTAAGCATTGAGTTGTAATTTTAGACCCTAAGGTATAATTACAGGTGATAAAGAACAGGCAGAGCTGTGAGGCAATTGCATATTGCTGGCACAGCAGCCCGAGTCACCTGTCAGGCTTATCAAGCAGCACCAAGAAGGCATCAAAGAACCAAGGAAAAAACAGATCTGCAAGTGACTCCATAACTGAGTGTGTCCAGCAGCATACAACTCCAACTATAAAACCTCCAGAGGCTCTGAAAACCACCTCTGCAGGATTTTAGTTTGCCAGTCAATTCTTCACTCTTTTAGCCTTTTTTTTCAGAAAGGGAGATAATTTTCAGCAGGACCAGAAAGTCACTGGCTTTGACCTCTTTCAAATCAAGAAATTATGAGGCAGCCAGCATAGCCTAGCCACAGTGCCTTCCATGAGCTGGCCAAGTACAAGGGACTGAAGGCTAGTCATGCATTCTGCTGCAATAAAAATGAAAAGACTCCATCTCACAGTCTCTGCTACCCCAGCTCTAAAAGGTTTAGTTTAAAAAAACAAACAACCCCCCCCCAACCCCACACCCCAAACCCAACACACTAACAAAACTTCATTGATGGAACTAAGTTGAACAACTAAATATACTGATGGGTGTCCCAGATGGAAACATTTTTACCCAGCCACTTTTAAACTCAAATATGCATTCCAGAAAGCAAGAGCTTCAGTATAGAACCACACCATCAGTTGGTATTTAAGTCAATGCAGCATCTCTATTCCTGCAGATTAAGTTCCATCTGTACTTTTTCCATGCAACATGCACACACCAAACTGAGCACTGCAGGACATAAAATTTCAGCTGGGTTTAGCCTGAAAGCTTCTTGCATACCAAACTGGTAAATCGCCACCTCTGAGATGCAAAGTCTTTGTCATGGCCTTACAAATCTCTCACGTGAGGTTTCCTTTAGCTGTGGTGTAACAGGAGCTCTGTGGTTGAGCTTCATAAACCCCTGCTCTGTGCCACAGGTTACACACAAAGCCCACAGCACCAGGACAAGTGGTGCTGGCATTTTGTGACTGGGCAGCTGGCCCAAACAAAGAGAGAATGGGCCAGTCTCAGGGGTCCAGTGTCCTGGCATCCACTCTCTTCTTAAAGAGAGTTACTTGTGTCAGACAGGAGTGGGCTGATTTTAGTCCACTTTCTCTTTCTTTTCCTTCCCTTCTCCCTCTACCTCCAACCAAAAAAGGACTCCCACACCCATCCACTGGGAATACAACTTGGGGGATTTCCTGAGGCCTACATTCATTTATTAAACCTTACAGAGAACATACAACCTAAAGAAAATAAAAATGGTGGCTCTTGAGGAAAAATAAAACAGCTGTCCTCAACCTCAACAGACAAACTTCAGCTATGTCCCAAAACATTATCTGTTCACCTATTACAACGTTTACTTTCATGTGAATAGAGAATCTCTCTTTAACATGTAGCATGAACTCCTTCAGGAACCAATACAGCTGCAGAAGGACAAGCAAAGTGTGATTTTGCTTTGCGATATGTGTGCAGAACTGTGAAGGCTGCTTTCAAATATAAAATGCTGTAGCTTGATTTTTCTGAAGTGTCCAGTACCCTACTGAGACATTGCTATGCTGAGACAAAACCCACCACCACCACAAAGTAAACATCACAAAAAAACCCACCTGTGAAAACCAGAGCTCTATTCACTGCTAGGGGCACAAGTGAACAGTTCACCTGCTCAACAGATGACAGCTTGATTCCCAAATTCTAGGTCACCTCTATATCATTTCACTTGCAAAATGAGGACTTGATTCAGTGCCAATAACAAACAAGGAACTGACAGATTAAGAGCATCCTTTTAAAGACTAAAACTGAAACATGCAAAAGCAACATATACCAACAATGTGACTGGTTCTTAAACTTTCTGCCAGCATCATACTCTGTAAAGAAATAAAATGCAGGACAGGTCCCGCCAAACAAATACCACCCTCATTATCCCCAAAAATTAAAAGGACAGAGGATACATTTACACTGTCATTTTACAAGTTAGCAATAGAAGGAAGTGACTACAACAGATCCTATGATAAAGAAACATATCGAGCCTGACATCAGGAAATGGGGGCCCATTGTTTTTTTGAAACAAACCAACCAACCAACCACATTTGTAGTGTTAAGTTATGATTGTGTATAAACAGCAGTATCCAAGTTGATGTCACATTCCTCTACTCCCCATATGTTTTTGGGCTACATGGCAGTCCAACAGCTTAGGTGAAAAGTTAATTGTCATGTAAAAACACCGCTTTAATTAAAGAAGGTTGAAAATGTTAACTGCTAGACTTTCAAAGACATTTATCAAAATTTCATCTGAAAATACCATTTAGGCAATATGATTCAACAAATCACTTGCTGTAGTTTTATGGAGCATATTTTGGAACCATTGCTTTCCACATAGCTATAGCTTTTAATACCACCAGAGCTTGTGGCACTGTACACAGTGAACATAGTGGGTTTGGCCTAGCCTAATACATAGTACAGAACAGCAAACAGCATCAAATGCCACAGACTTCAGGCAGGCAGGGGGCAGTGGTGGGGTGCTGAAGAAGTAAGCACAAAAAACCCTTTAAAATGCTACTGATTGCCAGAATCCACTTTCTCTTTCAGCAGTCCACACAACATCCTAGATTGCAGGTCCTGAACTTCTCTTATGCAGGCCAGTAAACTACTATAAAACATTTTGACAGGGAGCACAGAGAACAAAGTACCTCTTTCTCCAGATGGTGGGGATGTGGAAGGGGATTCACTTAGCAAGGCTCTGTTTTAAGGGAGGCAGTTTCACAGTAATCAACTGCAGTAGCATTAAAACGTGATAGTCACAACAGAGATTTTAACGGAAACAATTTCAAGAATTTAGATGGACAAGCACAGAACTGGCAAAAACAAAGGCACCCAACACAACTCATTTCATTTTAGTAGCCAGCGCTTCAATACCAGCCAATAAAACCAAATGCCACACTAGCTGAAAGTAGGAACCATTTGGCTGCAATTACCAAACAAATGCAAAATACAGCTCTATTACTGGAGCCCTGGAAATCCTAATGGGAAAAAAAAAAAATAGAGCATAAAACTAATTTCTTACCTCAACAGTGTCACCAATTAAAGGCACAATATCACCCAGTATAGGTTTAAAATTTTGTTGGTCATTGATGGTTAGTTCCGTCTGTGATTCTGTTCCCTTGCTGACACTGGCCATTGTCTCTTCTTGAGGATCCAAACTGGATGCTCTGAGTGCAGCAGACAACACCTCCACTTGTGCTGCAGCATATGAAAAAGAAATACATGAGACTGAACTGCAATAAACTTTTAGCAAGTCCACAGATCAACTTTTAGATACTGACTAATTAACTGAAAGATAGCAGAACTACTATGGGGAGGTACAAATTTAAGATTATTGACTGTTAGTAAATCCCAAACTGGGGACAATTAGCGTAAAATGCAAGGCAGGTTAACATGCCACTTTTCCTAGGGTGCTCAACCACACCACAGTTCACTGAAATTTATCTTTAAAGCAAAAAAAACCACCAAAAAAACCCCCACACCACCAACCAAAAAAAACCCAACAAAAAAACCAACCAACAAACCCCAGGAATAAGAGACTGCTGTTATGGCAGGATCAGTTCTTTAAGAATCTCGGTACATACTAATGGTGCAAAGAGTCATTGGGGCAGAACAGCACACGAATACTAACTTACTGACTGGGTCTTTTGTGGGAGGTGGGAATAAGAGAGAGAAGGGAAAAGTAATTCAAATAAAGATTGAGAACGGGTTTATTCATACAGAAAGGATTTCATTTCTGAGAGGCTGTGTCCCTCTCTATATACCGTCATTAAATTCTTATGTTTTTATAGCAACTCTAAAGCAAGATCTATCTAGGAAGATGCTAGACCCCAGTAACTCTTTTCTGGACAGGATACTTCAGCCTCCTTGCATCCTCCAAACAAATAATGAAGATTGCATTGTTTGATGTCCTCTTATTCATCAAAAGAAAGCACTAGCACTTCACACTCAGCTATCCACTCTTTTGAAAAAGATCCAGCAGTTCTGAGACTGCTCTGCTTTCCATCCCTCTGCTTACTGCTAATTAAAAAAAAGCTTTGTTGAGCAATGTTCCTTGGATAAAGCCTGACCTAAGCAGGTCAGGTATCAGAGGCAATCTTGGCTGCAAGCAACACAGAGTTCATTGCAGACTGATCTACCCTGCCTCTCTCCTTCCCCCTTCTTTCCAAGAAGGTAAGGAGGAACAATCTCCTGACTCATTAAATTCACCCAGCCATCCAGAAGCTCTGTTCCTCATAGACTTATACCTTCCAAGCTTTCTTAAATGCTCATTGTGAAATTAAATGACAAACCATATGCTTGTTTTTAATCTCACTTTGCCATACTAAGTTACAGAATCTAAATTTCTCCCTCTAGCTTTTTTTGATAGGGTTATTAACAAAAATTAAACAAAGAAAGTTGGACTTATTTGTAGATAGAAGAAACAGATACACAACACATCTGTTACAAGAAGCAAAACTGTAACTTAGCACAATCTTAGCTAGCAAAAATTGGAAAACACTATGGGTTCACTAGCTTCTAGGTGGAGTCTGATGAGCAGGAGTAAAGATAATTCTTTACAGTATGCAATGCTAGCTCCGTAACTGCATCAAATTTCTGACAGAATAACCAAAAGATATTCTTGCTGTATTACTGTAATTCACCTCAACAGTAAAAATCACAGCAAGTTAGAAACTTAAAAACAAAACCAACATCATACTAATACTTACACTATAAGACACATTATGTTAGAAAATATAGTTTGAATATATATAATTTATATATAAATATATTAAAATTGGTAATTGTAAAATTGTAAAAAGCTTGCTATGACTTCACTCTTCAAGTGTTACTTCACTGACAATAACCTTCTGTACTTTAAGGCCCATGAGAATAAACAAGATCAAAGTTAGTAAATTCCTCCAAAACTTAACAGTTAAATAAATCACCCCAAAATCACGCAAAAATAGGTGGTCATTTCAGAGCACTTGTTAGGGCAAGAAATGCCTGTCTGATTTCCAGTTCATTCTCATTTAGAGAAATCAAACAAGAAAATTAAAAAGAACTATATTCTGCTGCACACCAAGGAGACATTTTTCATGAAGACTTCTTTCATGAAGGACAACTTCATGAAAAACATACACTCCTCTCATTTTTGCTTAAAAGTAAAGAAAGCTTACCCTGACTATGTAACAACACTGCTTCAACACTGAATACGTGTTTACTGAAAAATCCACACAAGAGCTCCAAAGATTACTTCTACTAACAAGAGTGAAGGCATCTACAGCAGTAAATGGGAATTTTCCAAGACATATTCCCCACCCCATGCCCCACTGTCAGCTTGCACGCCTGGACCACCCTCGCTTAGGGGCTTAACGGGGTGGAGACCACACATATCCTGATTTCCTCTGCCTGCCCTAGAGGAGATATGACACAAACATGCATCTCCTCAGCTTCTTGTCAATGCTACAATCCCAAAACGTGGGGATGAAGGACAGGAGAGGCCAAACTCCCAAGGATTTCATTGATTGGCAAGTGCCTTCTTTCTTCAAGTGCTTATCAATAGGTCCTGTCACCAAGGGCGACTCCAATACTGTCATTCATTGAAAGGTGAGTGACCTGAAGTCCGTAGTCATCTTAAGGTCCTAGCCAAAAAAAGAGCCAAGCACAGTCACTACAGAAGGCTCCAGAATGGCAGAGTGCTAAGTATAGGAAGAAGAGAAAAAGAGTGCATATGCGAGTAGGTGCGTATGTGTGCACAGCTTTAGGTGGCTGCCTTGAAAATATCGAAACTTGAGACAGCATCCTAATGAGCTGTCTTCACCACACCAGGCTCAGGTGCCAGGGCACATCTCCTCATAATGCCATTACACACTGACACAGTCCAAGATCTGTGCTGACACCCTCCTGACCGAGACGGCTGCTGCTCCTCCAACCTCCCACAAAGATCTTTCCTACAGCCATAGGACAGGCAACATTTTCCAGAAAACCATTATAAGTACAATCAAAGGATAAGGCTCCCCTCTCACACATGACAGAAAAATGCCTCAGAGCTCTTGGGAAGCAAGGTTTGGGGAAGAACACTGGAAGGAAATCTGCTGGCTAACTAGCTTTCACAACTACCTGCAGTAAAAATTGTAATGTAAAGGTCAGTTTTGTGCATAACACAGAACTCATAATTGCACTGGTAAGATAAAGTCCATGTTCACTGGATCGTAAACCACCTGCTAATTAACCCTTTCTTCCTTTGACTTTTGCTTCAGATGAGAAGTATTTTTCAGCAAGGATTTATTTACTCTTGGCTACTGTACCTGCATCCTAAAATAACTGGCACAACCTTTAAATTCAAAATGACATTTCACCTGGCCTTATTA
Source organism: Haliaeetus leucocephalus (assembly GCF_000737465.1). Lineage (NCBI taxonomy): Eukaryota > Metazoa > Chordata > Aves > Accipitriformes > Accipitridae > Haliaeetus > Haliaeetus leucocephalus. The sequence continues at coordinate 816,984 of NW_010973443.1, read as the reverse complement.
AATTTCCTGGTCCTCAGGAATTTCTGTCCCTTCAACATGCTTTATTGTTGTTTTCTGTTTCTCCTGATGTTTCACTAGAGGACATTGATATTTCTAAGTGGCACACTCCTTTCTTTTTTCTGAAGGATCTGCCTTCCTTACCCTCACTTCTTACTCAGAGGTAAAAGCTATGGGCTGCATTAATGGGTACAGAGATGGAAGTAATTAAAACATAAAAATAAGAGGAGTTTCTTTTCCACTTCCTCCTCACACAACATATTTTAGACTTTTACTGCAGGCGGTGCTAGTAGCCTAACTTACAAACATAGTTTTTATAAGGGAATGGGATCAATTGACCCCACATTTGGGCTGGTTTATCCCTATTAGGTCTCCATTTGGCAAAGCAGCCTGTAACTGACATAAGCCACAGTTAGCCGCAGTAACCTGCAAGTCAGGCTTTCTCTCTTTCCCCAAATAATATTAAGAAAAGTTGAGATTACATGATTTAGCACTTTCTATGCAGAACATAAGGAGATAAATAAAGTTGAAAAAAGTGTCCCTGGAAAGAAAAATAAAGAAATAAAAACATCTGGAGAAAGAAAAGCAACCTCTGAAGTAAGTGAAGACAGCAGCAGCCTCAGGAAGCTGGAGAAAGGTGATGTGAATAAAGACTCTGTGATAATCTTAAAAGAGTTGGCATACTTCAGAAGAATGTACAGGTTTCCATCTCCCAGTTTGAGACCCTCAGGATGCCTGGCCAGTGGATTGGAAAGGTCCTATTAACAGGGATTACATACCACCGCTTAACTTTGCATAGCTCTGCTAGCCAGTAGAGTTTGTCTGTGAGAAGACAGGCTGTCTTTATCTTGGTTGCTGACTGCTCAACTTTCAATCTATTACTCAGATTTCTCACTTTGGCAACAAGCTAGTTCTGGAAAGAAAGCCTCAAGGTAAAGATTTTTGAGAGTGAGAGTCAGTTAAAGCAGTTCACCTGTTTCTGAGAATGAGATTACGGAAAAAAAATATGTTCTATGGCAGTTGATGGTCACTTAAAAAATTGTATTTGCTGGAGACCTCATCAGTCTCCATGCCTTGGGGAAAGGATTTGAAGTTTGAAATGCAAAATGCCCTGATGATAGGGAGGTGCACTACAGAAACACAGAAAACACAGACAAGTTACAAACCTACCCCCCCCCCCCCCCCCCCACACACCC
>NW_010973443.1:811458-815781 GCF_000737465.1 Haliaeetus leucocephalus | reverse complement strand
AACCCAACCTACCAAACCCACCCCCCCCCCCCCCCCCCCAAACAAAGCCACCACAGTTCGTTCTGTGTATGTAAACAGCAACCCACTAGTGCTTGGCAGCCAAGACTTCTGGAAGATTGGGGTATGCACTGAACATACTGTACTCTGGGCTGCACAACCTGGCAATGCCTCTCCTTTCAAGTGATTCTTTCCCTTGTCATGGTATGCTGAGGTACCCCTTAGATAAAAACTGAGTTATTCTGTTCTCAATATTTCTGGTATAATGATACAAGCAGGTGAGGGAAGAAGCACCTCACACAACACAGAAGGGTGAGGTGAGACACATGAAGTAGAGGTATGCAGAATCCAGAAAGGAAGAAAAATGAAAACAAAAAAGGAAATAAGAGGGGAAATACATACAGAGGGAAAGGATAGGGGTACAAGCAAAGCGGGGGGGGGGGCACAGGAAGGAAAAAACTGTACTCTGACTCAGAAAGAATCACTGCTGGTTGAACTCCAGTACAAAATCTTCACACCTGCCTCAACTGTCAGGGACTGGCTCTGAAACCAACTAGCAAAATGGAAATCATCAACCTCTGCTGATTGTACCATGAAGGACATCGCCTTATGACCATCATCAGTTATTCTGCAGAGTCAAATAATAAAAATTCAGTGCGATCTTAAGAACCTTCAAAAACCCTGTGCCAATGACCCTGGCCAACATGATTCCACACAACAGGTATTAATTTTCTTCTTTTTTAAGTTTAGAAAATATTCTCAAAAAAAACCCTATATTAAGTAAAGGATGCTGAAGTTGCACAGTCAAGCAGTGAGAGGCTAGGTACAGCCAGAGTTAAGGTTGTCTGAACAACTTAACCTTATTGACACACACCTAACATCATACACTACAGTCTCATTCCCAAACTACACTTTTGCTAACTCATCCCCACTTCATCTTGTGATGTCTCTAGGATGCTTGTCCCATTTGCTATAGAAACCAGAAGATGTGTACCTATGGGAGCTCTCCAGTATGACAGGCCTCTGCTTACCCACCACAAAGAACACAGCGTCTTCTGCTCCCACCCCTTGGCTGGGAATGCAGCAATAAAGACAGGAGCACAGCATGGAAGAAGGAATCCAGGACTTGGGTGACAGCAAACCAGTGAAGAAAATACATGCAAGAAAAAGGTCACAGGGATTTAAAAAGAAAGAGAGAAAGAAAGAGAGAGGAAAAAAAAAATCCTAGCTTGCTCAGTCTTTGCTGTCAAGAACCAGCCCACTCACAGTACAAGACTCATAAAAACAAAATGGCTAGACTTGCAAGGGAAAGACCCTAAGCACCGCTTGGGACCAGGGCTGTTTGGCACACACTGGTAAGCCACATATACTGGAGGCAAAATTATCTGTGAAATTAAGAAGTTTCATAAAATTCCTAAGAAAATAACAAATTAAGACCACCTTTGGACTGAATATTTATACCATGAGTTTGCAACAACAGTTTTAGATGGTAAAGGTGGAAGCATTATCCCTGGTATTGCCATGAGCAAAGAGGCAGTCAGGGCTCTGATCTTCTGGACCACCCCCAAAGGGAGTATACCTCCCTCTTGTCACAATTTATGGAATGTAAGGTCCAAAACACAGGCATTACGTCAGCTACTCAGAGACTAAAGTCTGGATACCTACCACTTTTATGTGATCTTTAGTGTTTGAGACAAGCATGCAAAAGGAATACTAGTCTATCAGTATTGGTCTCAATTTCCTTATGCCTCAATGCACTTCGTGTAAAATTAAAATAGCAACATTACCAAATCAAAACAGGTATGTTGTTAAATTCCAGTTCCTGAAGTATTAAGACTGAATAATAAGAGTACAGGCAAGAGGGGAAAAAAGAGTACAAGGTTTAGAAGGTGTGTTTCATGGGGCTTCACTACACAGCCTTGACCAAGTCAGAGGTACTGAATGGAATCCAAAGGTGACTGAGTAATTAAGACCACCCAACCCAAATTAGAATAAATGGCACAGATAACCCTAATTCAAATCATTCCTAACTTGTGGGCACTGGGAACCCATGGTGTTGACAACCCAGTAACAGTTTTCTCCTGCTGAAATGCGTAAGTGCTGGTCAACAACTGCACAGAAAACCTCGACACCCAGTCAAGGGAGCTGCAAAAAAAATCCACAACCTGCCCTGAAACAAGACATGAACACACACGACAGAAACAACCCTGTAACACAGAACAATTCTGGATGTACAAATACATGCCTACATAAATCTTCATTAAAAGTGTTTAAGATATGTTCTGTAACTGGACAGAACAAGGTTTTATAAAAAAAAAAATCTAAACAGCAGTGCAAGTTTTAACAGTGAGCTTCAGAGATGGGTTATGTGAAGACTGAAATTTTTTTCTTATCTCTTTCCTTAGAGAGAGAGTGCCCAAAGCACTCTTAAAGCAACAAAGTTTCATCTGCTGATTTCACAGTAGATTAAATAGAAGCAGCCCAAAATGGATTTAAGAAAAGTTATTAGCATATCAACCTACTAACAACAAAAAGAAGTTGAAAGCAGTATCAGTTTATTCTAAAGTGTTTTTCCCACTCCCAGCTTGCTGTTCTTTTTCCTTCCTACTTTTTCTGGTATAGCGGCACACTTTCCCATAGGGATTCTTCAGCTCCAGTATAGCATAGCTTCTTCCTTAGTAGTACCTCTGGACTTTCTGACTAATGCTCAAGCTTGATGTGCCTTAGAATTTATTCAGCATATGAATACCAAGAGAAATATATCTCCAGTAGGTATGTGTGAAATAGCCAAGTCATTTTAGCCCAGGAGGTATCTCTGAGGTGCTGCTCCACCAGCTGGCCATACTTATGAAACTCTTCTCCACCCTTCAAGAGCTTTTAAAATGAAGGATGTGCATTCACTTCAAGAATTCAGTTTGGATCAATTCTCAGTTTGACCCAACAAACTTGGCACACTCAAGTCAACAACATGAGACTACAATAATAAACACCTTGGAGAAAAATGGAGAAGGCTAATTAATTAAAAATAAAATGGATAATGCATAAAATGAAAACCACTTAATCACACTTTGATATTAAAAAAAATAAACTTAATCTGCCTTCTTATTTTGCATGTATGCCAATTACAAATTAATCTCCTAATCAACAGCTTATGCCACTGAACCACCTATTTGACTATACTGTCAAAACAGGCAGAAGTTTATACTGCTAACTGTATGGGTGTTCAATTTACGGAAGGAATCATACTACATTAAACATCTTCACACAAATGCAAGCTCCCTTTTAGTTCATCATCAATTTTCACAATTAAATCAAAATAGATACAACCTCTTTGAGGACCAGAAATTAGTACTTCTGACTTCTAAAACAACTGAAAGGTTAAAGCCCAAACTCCTAAAGCAACGTATGCATAAATCCAACCACCAAAAATGCTTCAGCATCTTTACTATACCTTTAACATCTGGATCATCTATATGAGGTTCCAAATTTTCTATCATTTCTTCCAATTCTTTCCTTGTTGCCATAGGAATGTTTGGACACATTGGCATAGTGAGTTCCTGAAATTCTCTGTCGAGTATTATCTCAGAAGTCTGCTGAAGCTCGAAGTCAATATCTATTTCAGGAAGTGGAGTCCTCCAGAAATGGAAAGAGTTGTACAATTCCTGCTCTGAAAGAGAGGTTTCCTGTGAATTCAGCCCAGCCTCCCGCAGACCTGCTGTACAGCAATGAGAACTTCGCTCGTTCTCGTCAGCCATTTCCCCACAAGATTCTGAAGACAAAGTGCAATGGAAGGATGACTCAGTCTGGAAATCACTCTCCCTCTGGGAGTTATTTGACACTGTATTTTGATCTTCCAAGGCATTTTCAAGTTTTGTTGCAAAATGGTCATTATCAACATGTGAAGACAAATCCTCTGTCCTGTTGAGCTCATCCTCTCTTGTGACATCTTCTGTAGTCCTGACTTGTTCACTGTTGAGTGCCAAAGCAAACGAACATTTAAAAACCAAGATATACTTGTTGCAAACAGATGCTCCTGAAAACTCACCCACGTGCTATCAGCTTGCTATGTATCAGACTAGATTTACTTACAGCATAGCAAAATAAACCACAGAATGTTTGAGGTTGGAAGGGACCTCTGGAAGTCATCTGGGCCAACTCCCCTGTTCAAGCAGGGACACTTAAAGCCAGTTGCCCAGGACTATCTCCATATGGCCCTTTAATATTTTGGAGGATGGAGACTCCACAGCCTCCCCAGGCAACCTGTGCCAGTGCTCGATCACCCTCATAGTAAAAAAACCAAAAAAACCAAAAAAACCCCCCAAACCC
>NW_010973443.1:775251-811448 GCF_000737465.1 Haliaeetus leucocephalus | reverse complement strand
AAAAAAACCAACAACAAAAAAAGTGTACATATTGATAAGATCCCCCTAAGCCTTCTCTTCTCCAGGCTGAGCAGTCCCAGCTCTCCCAGACTTTCCTCATAGAAGAGATGCTCCAGTCCCTTCATCATCTTTGTAGCCCTTCACTGGATTCTCTCCAGTATGTCCATGCCTCCTGTAGTGGGGAGCCCAGACCTGGACCTAGCACTCAGCTATGGTCTCACAAGGGCTGAGTAGAGGGGAAGGATCACCTCCCTTGACCTGCTGGCAACACTCCTCCTAATGCAGCCCAGGATACCATTGGCCTTTACTGCAAGGGCACATTGCTACCTCACAGTCAACCTGGTGTTCACCAGGACCTCCAGGGCCTTTTCTGCAAAGCCACTCTCCATCCAGAGAGACCTCAGCATGTACTGGTGCCTGGGGTTGTTCCTCCCCAGGTGCAGGACTTTGCACTTGTTGAACTTCAGGAGGTTCCTGCCAGTCCCTTTCTCCAGCCTATTAAGGCCCCTCTGGATTGCAGCATGACCTGCTGGCCCATCAGCCACTCCTCGCAGTTTTGTGTCATTAGCAAACTTGCTGAGGGTACACCCTGCTCCACCATCCAGATCATTAATGAAGATGTTAAACAGGACTGGACCCAGTATGGACCCCTGAGGTACACAACCAGTTATCGGCCTCCAACTATGCATTGCTGATCAGTGTCTTCTGGGCCCAGCCATTCAGCCAGCTGTCAACCCACCCACCTCACTGTCTGCTCATTCAGCCCATACTCCATCAGCTTCTCTATGAGAATCTTATGGGAGAACATGTGAAAAGCCTTACTGAAATCTAGGTAGACTATATCCACTGCTCTCCCTTGTCTATCAAGTCAGTCACTTCATCACAGCAGGTGTATCCTAAGGTATCCTAAGTTACTGAATAGTCATGTATTTTTAGTAAATAACTGAAAATTCTGGTAGTATACCAAGTAAGATGAAAAGCTCCAGATCTTTCCATTTACCAAGATAAATACTCAATTTATACAGGAAAGTTAATTTTCTTAACTTGCAGTTCATACAGAAGAAAAACAAGGATGAAAAAATAATTTGTAGACTTTGCAAATTTTTTACCTGTTTTCCTGTGCAGAACCACAACCTTCTGCGTTTTTACCATCTTCTTCTTTAAAGTACTGGCCACTACTGGATGGATTAGCAAAAGTTGATATGAAAGGCCCCAGAGACTGAAAAGCAGCTTGGCGGACCTAGTGGAAAGGGTCCAAGGTGAAAAAAAATTTTATTTTTATATATATATAAATTTTGCTGTCCTATAAAACATAAACTCCTCCTACTAGGAATTGGAAGGATTATAAGCCTAATGAGGAAAGCAACAGCAGAGGCTCTTGTCTGGAAAGAGACAGCCAGCTGTATACATAAAGTGCTAAGTAAAAAAAAAAATTAAGAAAAAGCAGAGTAAAAACAGTTAAATCATGGGTAACTAAGTTGACAGGCCTATTCCCCACAACCAAAGAAATCACAATTATTTAGATAGTAGAAGCAGGTAAATTTGAAAGCTCAGTTGAGAATTTTAACAACTTGAAAGAAAAAAAATTACGTGCAGTGAACAGATATTTCACTACCATGACACTACTTTAAGTTTGACTGATTATAAGCTCTGCATTTCTTTCCCTTTCCTATTTGGCTATGTTGTTCATTTGCTCCTCCTTTCTCCTATTATTTATTCTCCCCTTCTCAACAATTATCCTATCTACCTCCATTTTTATTATTTGATTAATTCAGCTGGGCAACAACTTGCACGACTTTCCAGGATCCAAGAGCTAATGCTCCCGTCCAAAATATCTACTTTTGGCTCTTGGAAGTAGTCTGCTCAATAACAAACTTAACAAGGTTTAGAGTAGATCTTCAAGACAAAACACAAAAACCAACCAAACAAAAACACCCACACAAAAAAACACCCAAACCAAACCAAACGAACTCAAAACCAACAGCAAACACCACCACACCACTTGAGTATCCCACTCCCTCCCCCCAAAAAAGGAGGTGGCAGTAGGGAACCTGAAGAAATAAACACAAATCACATCTAATTTTCCATTTTGTTAATGATTTTCAGCAATGTTAAGTCACAGGTAGTTCTGTAGCTAAGAAAAGCTATCCTATTAACACAGTTTTTCTTACATGCTGCAGTGAAAGTGCGAGGGATTCTCTACACCCACTGACAAACTAAGCAGTCTAAGAAGAATTTTGATTGAGGTGCACAAAACAAGTTATGTTATCTATACCTATGGGGAGAAGTTGTATATGGAATATCGCAGTAAAATCCTTTAAATATGACAGCTATTCAAGAAATAAAAAGCAATTCTTACCCATCGTGAAGGATCACTAATCAAATTAATAAAAAGGGTTGACAATTTTGTCCTCCGGACTTCCTGTGATGTTGCACAAGAAACTGCCATGAAGCATTCAGCACAGGCTTTCCTAACTCCCCACACATTATCAGAGCAGAGCTGGAAAAACCTCGGCAGCTGTTAGGAACATAGTGAGTAAGTTTGCAAGTCTTAACAGGCAGTACTTGTTTCAAAGCAAGTTCTTTTTTCACATTCATTTCCTTCACCTGGTTCTCTGATATCATATTCAGATGCATTAGTTGAACATTTGCAAGACAAAGAACACACATTCAGTAGCACCACCCTTCTAATCAGTTGCTCTCATGTTACTTATGAATACCGATAAGGAAAATTCACCTGTCTGAAGAACAGCAAGAAAGTACTAACTTTCTAACCTGATTTATATTCAACCCCCCACACACCAAAAAACCCAACTCCAAAAACATCCCCAAGCCCAGAAAACCTATCATAAGATAAAACCTCATCTATACACCATTCTTTTAAAGCAGATAACATTGAAAGGAGCAAAACCGAAGAATACTGGTGCATTAACATTTTACCTATCAGAGACCACTTCAGATTTTTGTAAGATTCTCACCGAAATGCAAAGGAAGAGCATCTTGAGAAAGAAAGAAAAGCTTTCTTTTCCACCTAAACTTCTCATTGTTATGTTTACCAATCTCTGTCACCGCCTACCATACAAAGCAGAACTTCAACTACATAGAGGAATAAGGGAATGAGAGAAACATTGCATTTGGTGCAAGAGAAAATAGGTTTGAACAAAGCAGTGACTTTACTAATGAAACTGAAGCATTTTGAAGTTGCTTAGGTGCTCGGGTTTCTTTGAAACAGTAATGGTAAGGATGAAACAGTGGACAGAGTGCAGGTGAGGCAGTCAAAGACATGCACATCATCGCGTAGCTGCCTTTGCTTGCAACAGGCAGATGCAAATAATACAATGACTGTTGCTACAGCTCTGTTCTCAATTATTGACGTTCAGCTGTACCTACTTTCTGCAGCAAAGTTTTCTGGACTTTGCTTCTGATTAAAAAAAGCATTTATGTTACAAAATGAAGTTTCATCTAAAGCCATTCAGCTTTTTGCCCCTCTCCCTGCTTCTCCCCCCGCCCCCTTTTTTTTTTAATAATCCAAAGAGCAAAAAATGACATTTTCTGTTATGGAAAGAGATGCCCAACCATCCAGCCACATGTTATTGCTTTCACATAAAATAACAACCCCTTTTTTATTTCATAGTCTAACTGCACCCTCTACAAAGTTTTAATCCAAATTCATGATATATATCAGTAAGAGCGCATTTGTGTGAGAGAAATCAATTTACATCCCCAATCAAGAAACATGGGATGCAAGTCTGTGCAATGATACTTCACTATCAAATTGCTTGAATCACACAGTACCTAGGGAAAAATGCAGCAAATGCTGTAAGAATGTAAGAAATGCCCTGAGGGTCACACTAGGCCTACCTGTCCCAACACCACATCTGCAAAAGGCTGCAGAGCCTCTTGTTGAAGCCATGCCTGCATTTACACTCTCTCCATAGAAGCCCCTTGTTAATTTCTGGCACTGATTCATCAACCTCTTCTGGCTCTCAACAAGTTTACTGTCCATACCCACAAGAAGAGAAAGCTTGACGAAAGATCCCAGCAACTGTCAGGCTGGTTTCTGCTTCCTAGCCCTGTCATGTCTCCAAGCCTAGCAACATCCACCAGCTCCCTGGACATGCCAGGTGAATGGGGGGCACTGTTATGGATCCTCTGCTCACTGCTCCATCCAGTTCCCTGCTTCTCCATTTTGAATTTGTATCTCTTCCCTTTACTTAATTTGTTATTGCCCATTTATTTTCTCTGCATTTCTTCCTCCTTCCCTCCTTCCCAGGAGGGCTGTGAGGCTTTGTTAGAGCCAGGGAAACTGACTTTAAAAGATTAAACCAATGAACAGCAGCATTAAGTGATGCCGCTTAAAGAAACCACATAAACCTTGCCACTTCTAGTGGCCTATTCCCGCCACTCCTCTTGTATCTGCAATCTCTTGTTGCATTTATGGACATTAGAAGACATATTCCTGCCTACTTCTTGCCTAACGTATTTTTGAAGTTGTAAATACTCTCTGCCTCCACAGCCCAGGTATTTTCTTCAGTCTGGTTTAAGCCCCATTCCCAGCTCTACAATTGAGTACCCCTGTCCTGGTTTCAGCTGGGATAGTTAATTGTCTTCCTAGTAGCTGGTACAGTGCTATGTTTTGGGTTCAGTATGAGAAGAATGTTGATAACACTGATGTCTTCAGTTGTTGCTAAGTAGTGTTTAGTCTCAAGTCAAGGATTTTTCAGCTTCTCCTGCCCAGCCAGCGAGAAAGCTGGAGGGGCACAAGAAGTTGGCACAGGACACAGCCAGGACAGCTGACCCAAACTGGCCAACGGGGTATTCCATACCATGGGACATCCCATCTAGTATAGGAACTGGGGGGAGTGGGGGATCATCGCTTGGGGACTAACTGGGTGTCGATCGGTGGGTGGTAAGCAATTGCACTGCGCATCATTTGTACATTCCAATCCTTTTATTATTGCTGTTGTTATTTTATTAGTGTTATCATTACTAGTTTCTTCTTTTCTCTTCTATTAAACCGTTCTTATCTCAACCCACGAGTTTTACTTCTTTTCCCAATTTTCTCCCCCATCCCACTGGGTGGGGGGGAAGCAAGTGAGCAGCTGCGTGGTGCTTAGTTGCTGGCTGGGGTTAAACCACTACAACCCCTTAGCTCTAGACTGTGTGACCTGGCAAGTAAGAGTTCTGTATTCATAGTAACGGTCTTCAACATTTTGTAAACACCAGTCATAATCTCATGTCAGCAAAACTGCAGCGTCACAGCTTTTTTTAGTCTCTCTTTACTAAGGGAATGTAGTAATTTTAATTTCTAATAATTTTAGCTGCCCTTCTCTGTACCTTGTCCAGCTCCACTACTGACTTGTATTAAAAAGAAAAATCCTTTAAGAAATGGCTTACCAGCATTTCTTCAGTAGCTTGCTGCCCAACCACACTGCAGATATCTCCAAAATTGGCTGCACATACCTTGCAGACAAAAATGCAAGAAATAACCACTAAGACCATAGTTTTAATGCAACTAATGAAATCAAAGAAAAAAAATAAACAGCTTTTAAAACCATAAAAACAGGTTTTGGTGCAGACTCAATACCAGCTACTTCCCCATTCCAACAGTTCCCATGGTTTAAAAAAATTTAAAAATTATTTTCTCCCTTTCGAAGCTTCATTAGCCTTTTTTAATCACAAAAGAACTATCCCAGAACTTAAGTGAAAGGAAAGGAGGATAAAACACATTCAAAGTGCTGTCAAACAAGCAGTTGTCAAGGAAAATAACCTATGCAATGGCAGGGTGAAACCAAAACAAAGCCTCAGCACCTAAACACCATGATGGAGTACTGGTTTATTTCATCTTAATGAGCATCTTTAATTCCATCTACACAGAGAGATACGAGCTGAGGTGGCTGATGCTGTATCAGTTACAGTTTGTTCACATTTTCATGGCTACCTACACAATCATACGGACAAGCAGATTCTTTCTTTGTTTCTGATAATAAAGGTAGGGACTCTGGAAAAAAACTCAGGGTCAAATACAAAACCTGTGGAAATGTGAGCTACAAAGAAACCCCATAGCTTTCACCTATACGTGTCACAAATGACATCTAGCAGGAAAAACTCATTTAGTCAAATGCAAGTTCCAAGTTCATGACACTCCTTTTACAGATAATCCAGACCAGATGCTGATAATTCATACCTTACGAACATGAAACATTCTGCAGTCACAGCACATCTCACAAAACCTAGGAAGAACAAGTCTTTCCGTGATGTCCTTTCCCACCATGGACGCCATTTTGCACATTATCTAATGGCAAGACAGACACTAATTAGGGATGCTTGCACAACACACAATTCTGTGTCAGTTAAGCAGAGGCTTTATTGAAAATTGTGGAAAATGTTGGAAAAAAACCCATATTTTGAATTGAAAAGGTTTGGCTGCTTCTGCAAAAAGCTTTTTTTCTTTTTACCCTCCCCCTGTCATGATGTAACACAGCTGTAGAAGACATTGGTCTTTCACCAAACTAAATCAAATTCCTAACTAATGGAGATAACCGAACTCTCAGAAATTACTCTCATATCTTACCAAACAGGCTCACAAAAATAAAAAAAACCCCACAAACAAGTAGAAGATTCTTTCACTATTCCAATACTTAATGAATAAATATATATTTACAAATAACAGAAAATTATTGACAATTAATATGCTTAAGTGACTTCTACAACTTCTGGATGATTTAAAAATTACAACACTCCGTATTCCATGTATGCAACTCCCTAACATAAAATTAGTGAAAAAGCATATCATACCAACGAAAGTGACAGCTTTTCCCTCTAACTGCTCTTTCATTCTGATTTTTTCTAAGAGTTTCAAAAGAAGGTAATCTAAAAGAATTTTATGTTTAACTTTCCTAATCACATCAGTAGAGCTATTTAAATTTATTTTCCTATAACAACAAATTATTATTTTTCTAACCTCTAGGGGGTCGGTGAGCTACAGAAACCTTTGTGAAGTTTCAGTATCTTCAAAACAATGAAGATGGGTAAAACAGTTCTGCTTTAAATTTTATTCCCTTATGTACCTGTAAGGTTCTTCAAGAAAGTACTAGAAATTTGGTGCGAAATGCAATAGCACCCAGCCTGCTTATTGTTTACGAGTCCAGCTACATTATGAAAGTAAAATATTAAATGAGGTCTCTCTCAAGCAAAAAGAAAAAATTTTAAAAAATTAATAAAAAAAAATCACCCAGCAAAAAGCATCAACATAAATTGCAAGAATTCAAGGGTAACATAAGGGTATAAATCCGCCATTTCTCCTTTATAAATTAACTTATTACTTTGCTTACTATTTTAATTCAATACATAATAATTTTTAATAATTGAGGTTGTATGTAATGCAAAAAAGAAAACCACCAACGAACTGTGAGTTAATCAACTCATATGCTTATTATTTTGTCTAACGAAACAAAACAAAATCAATAAAGAGAATAGACATACAGCAAAACCCAACAGAATTCAAGCATTAAAGATTTTTCACTGATGGAAGTTTTCTACATATGCAATTTAAACTTCCATAAAGCAAACAAACCTGAAAAAAACTAAAAAGTCAACAATAGCAGATACCTTAGGAGTCAATAAAATTAGTCCCCTGAACTGTCTTGTCCAGCTGCGTTTTTCTTTACAGCATATATAAGCCATTGAATTTAAATCTAACCTTGAGTGTAACACAGCATGGGAAAAGTTACAGATTAATTATGGATAGCAATATAATTTTTTCTTTTTAATACCACATGGATGTGCAACTTGGAAACACACTACCATCACTGTAATACCAAGCATTCAAGCAAACTTTATACTACGTGGTTTGGTATTGCTGTTACTTACAGCCACGGCTTCCGTCTTCACATCATCATTGCTGTCTGGAGCTGTCAGATCTATCAGAACAGGGCATACCTTGGTCTCCACATCGTATCTCTCTATGAGTTCTTGCTCCAACAGAACTAACAATGCTGCCTGACTTGTTTTTCTTACCTATTGTAAAAAGACAAATATTGAACAAAGGAATTCAAAGAGACTTTTTTGGTTTTTCATTTAAATGTATGTCCTGTATTTTGGAAGCTGTACCTACATACTGCCACACACCTATATTAATTGCACTCAGCAAGTGGACAAGCGCTCCAAAAGCACTTTTGCAAACACTTCACATTTGAAACAAACTATGTCTGAACTCAAGAACACCTGCATTTTATAATAGCATTGCCTTAGTTTACAAGTGTCCACCTACACGCTTCCCAAAACACAGGATAGCAATATCAAAAAAAGTAGTCCTAGCAAAGCTCATGCAATACATAAAGGAAAGCAGCATAGCTAATTGGGAGTAACGAAGTTCTAAGGAATGTGAATTTTATTAAACAAATCTCTTTTTCTGAGATTAACAAGTTTGGCTCACAATGAATAACTGCATTTATTTTGAATGTATTATAAATTCTGAGACACAATTTTGCTTAGTCCCATCAAAAAAAAAAAAAAAAAAAAGACTGTATAAGATAACCATTAATAATTGACTTCATACATGGCTAACCCCTGTCTCTTAAAAAAAGTAATTTCACCAGAAGAGAAAACACATGCAGCAAAAGACTATACACTGCAATGCAGTGATTTTGAAAACACCTTTGAGATCTTTGTTTCGGAGCAAACCAGCCAAATTAACTACAGAGTATCAACAGAGGTTAAGATGATGAAAAGAATCGCTGAATCTGCTACCAAGAGAATATCAAGCAGAAGTATGATTGTTGTATTATACATGAATTAGCAAAATAACTACTAAGAAAAATCAGTTAAGGTACCTATTTTTAATAATGGAAAATCTGGAAAGGGCAAGGAAAAAAGTAACAAATTCAGAGGCCTAAAATACTTAAAATAATCCATCACCTAGGATTAGGCTCGTCTGAAATGATGTGGAGAAGCCTAAAGAAAGCTTTAGGCAAGCTAACTCATACACGCAGAGAAATAAACCACACAAGTTCAATCCAAAAGCTTTACTGGATCAATACACAAATAACTGGTCATGAAGGTACATAAAGGTGTTAAAAAAATTGCATTATACCAGGGAGTCAGTTCTTCGTGACTACTGTTCCTTTTTGCCAGAATTTAAATTATGTAATCTTATCAAAATGATTGTTTGATTTTGTCCATAAGAACACAACACCAGATAAAGGGCCCCAAATCAGAACAGATCACATTAGGTGAAAAAATGTTGGAAATTTTCTTCAATTAAAGTTCAGAGTGCCATGCATTTCATGTCTATTAAAAATCTTTTTACCCTGAAATACTACACACTTGTATGATGCTAAATTATTTAAATTTAACATCACACCAGGTATATTCAACTAACTAATAAACTATTTGTAAAAGACACTTACCTGGTTATTCTGGTCTGCGAGGTATCGTACCACAATAGGCAGTAAGTATTTGGAAAAAGCATATGGGATTGAAGGTCTGTTTTCTTGACAGAACATAGCAATATGAGGCACCTGTTCCATCAGTTCTGCCCGCACTGTTGGCTCTGTCAGGGTCAAAATAAAACCAAAAAAGACACAACAAATGTTTACAAGCATACTGCCAGATACTGCCAGAATAAGCTTTTTACAGTTCTGTACATACAAAGTATGTTCTCAAGTGTTCATGTCAGCAAGTTTATGTCAGGTTTCATTTTGACAAGCACCATCATCTTTTTACAAAACCAGGTACAAGTACACTCTGTAGTGCTAAACTACTAAAAAGATGGGTCCCACATTCTCAGTAAAAAAAACCAATAAGAGGTATAAGAGAGCAAGCCACCAAATATTATGAGTATCAGAACCTGTCTGAACTCCCTACAAGCATCACCTACTTCAAAGAAAACTGCTAAGCTGAAAGTCAACCCAAAATTGATACCACTATGAGAAGAAACAAACTGAGGGGGACTCCTGGCTACAGCCTCTCATGCGGTAAAGAACCCACCCAGCAGGACAATCAGCCATAACCACAGATGCTCTTCTTCACGCTTTGCTTTTTAAGACTACTGCTATTTTCATCAGATGGAAAACGTCCTGCACCTTTCCAGTTGCTTCTGTTAAACCTTTCGTGCATGTTTTTCAAAGTTGGTGACTATTTAAAAAATACTCCATTCATTTTTTAAATTCAGGAACTGTGCACTGCTTTAATGAATCATAATCCCTGCAGAACATGCATATCTATTTGAGGGATGAGAGGAAAAGCAAGACAAGAAATACAAGCATGGATTAAATTCCAACTACTAAAAAAAACCAGCTTCAGTTTAAGAAGTAGGTCATTATCACATGCCTGATAGTCCACTTGTCCACAGAAAAAAAACAAAACATAATTTCAGAACTAAGTATTTCTATCCTTTCATAATTTGCTGCCATCTGTGGTTACCATTAGAGAACTGATTACCTATACAAACATATAACAAAAACTCATCAATTACTCTCAAGTTACAGTATTCGATTTACAATGTTTTAAGTAATAGGATGTATACTGTTCACAGGATATGCATGCCTTACTAAATTTTTACCTATGAATTGGTTCAGGTAAAACTTAATGGTATGACCAGAACCACCTTCCCTGGAATACTTGGAATTAACATGATACATTAAAAATACAACCTTTTGTTAAATAGAAGCATGTAACTTGCATTTCTATTTTACATGGCCAATGCATGGAGCACTTGGCTTTCTTGAACACTGGTTCCAAGCGATAACTTAGGCCTGAATAAACCAAAACAAAGTTAAAGCAAGTACCATGCTCTGGGCAGTCTTTTCTTCACTGAGGACAATGAGAACAGGAGAGATCATAGGGCACAAAGTAATCAAATGCCTATGGGCTCCATTTCTTTGATTATAGACTTAAATTACTTTTCCTACAGAAAAACATACCAAAATCCTCTGTAAAGCTTGTGAATTGCTGACAAAGTTTCAAAATGCAAAATGAAATCCCAGATAAATCAATACTGAATAGGTTTGCTGTTCATGACAATAAAGAAAAAAAGTCTTCCAAGCTGCTCTGTTTCTCTTCCCAAAACATTAACAGGAACACACAGGACAAAAGCCTTTTTATTTAAACTTCAAATGTTCTGAAACATGCGCTGGTTGAACTCCATAAGCAATAGACACATCCTGAAGTTTGTATTGAAGAAGTGCAATCCTGAAGAACACTACTCAAACTATGTGCAAGTTTTAACAGACTTGAATTAATGAAAATGAACAGATAACAAAAGGCTAAATTCTAGTTTGGTGAACACTATGTCTGTAGCACTGAACATGACAGTTGACCACAATAAGCACCTGTAAATAGGACAAATGTAATAGTTAAAGAGATCATTAATTCTGAAAACTAAATTCTACATACCTTATTAATGCAGAGGAAGGAAATACTATTTCTTGCAATTTTTCTAAAAAAACGTAGTCAGAGAATAAAAAGTTACAATCCTCAGTCTAAGTTTCTAATTTCAGTCTAACTTTCTATTGGGAGCTTGCAGCACCTCCTACTATTAAAGTTGCCTTGTACTTCCTATCACAGTAACTCATCTTTTGCTTCCTTATAAAAATTTGCCAAAGCAGTCCTTAGAACTGGAGATAGGATAAGCTGCAATTCTTCATTAGGATGAGGTTTTCTCAGGAAAAACAAAACAACAAAATTTCAACCAAAGTAAATCAGCTGTTTTCAAGACTAAGGTTGGCAAACCCATTTGTTTTCTTCCAAGAAAACTGACAAGGCCTAGCTTCTTCACTTCTGGAAGAGGGGCTTGAAATGTGCCAGAGAAAGGAGTCCTTTTATATCTCAACACATTTTTTCCATCTGTGTGAAAACCTGCCCAAAGGTGGTTGAGCTAAGAGGCCTTGACAACACCCTCTATTTCCACCTGCCCAGCAGCCGACAGAGCACAGCAACTACAGGTTGAAGAGTCCTTCCTTGCAGAGTACGTTTTAAGATGGAGAAAGCCATCATCACTGCAGACTGTACACAGCCCCTCTCCCAAGAGCAACTCTTTTGAAAAGGCTGCAGATGGGAAACAGAGCAGAACGAGGAACCATCAGGCTGGGCAAGGAGGGACAGAGGGCTGACAGGTGAGTGACAAGGAGATAAGACTGGCAACTAAAGGGAAGGGAGACTGGAACTTGCTGGACAAGAAACTGGAACCACAGCCCAGTGCCAGAGCTGGAGGGACTCACTCCCACCTCTCCCATAAGGCTGCTATTTCAAGACATGCCCAGGACATGATCTAAGGGTACAAGAGGCTTATGTCACAACACTTATCACTAGGATCTCATTCTTACTTCTTAGGACTCCTGTCTCATTTCTTGCAACAGATAGATGACTTGGAGTGGGGGGTAGGGCAGATGGGACAGAGCAAGGCAGAGGGCAGGGAGAGTGAGGAAGATAAATTTGGCTGAGACTGCATGTTTGGCAGCAGTGCTTCTTAAGTTGTTTCTGAATTTTCTTCGGGCAGTTCCCACCCTCCCAAACCCAAAACTTGCGGCTTCCATTATGCCAATGCAACTGTTTGTGCAGACAGACAAGCCATATCAAAGAACTGATATGGCTGACGCAGCTTTTGCCCCACCACAGCAGCATGATTAAGCAGCAAGAACTGGCACTTAGATTGGTTTGCCTGTGCAATCACACACTTCCCTCAAGTAGCAGAACTATCAGATGATGGAAGCAAGCAATGGCAAAGGAGGGCAGTAGGATGGCTTACTGTGATACTACTGTCATGGTTTAACCCCAGCCGGTAACCAAGTACCAGGCAAGCCACTCACATGCTTCCCCCGCACCCAGTGGGATGGGGAAGAGAATCAGGGGGAAAAAAAAAAAAAAAAAAAAAGTAGTAAAATTTGTGGGTTGAGATAAGAACAATTTAATAGGACAGAAAGGAAGAAAATAATAACAACAACAATAAAATGACAACAATAAAATAATTGGAATATACAAAACAAGTGATGCACAATGCAATTGTTCACCACTTGCCTACCAATGCCCAGTTAGTTCCCAAGCAGCAATCCCCTCCCAGGCCAACTCCCCCCAGTTTATATACTGGACATGATGTCACATGGTCTGGAATACCCCTTTGGCCAGTTTGGGTCAGCTGTCCTGGCTGTGTCCCCTCCTGACTTCTTGTGCCCCTCCAGCCTTCTTGCTGGCTGGGCACTAGAAGCTGAAAAAACTTTGACTTAGTATAAACACTATTTAGCAACAACTGAAAACATCAGTGTGTTATCAACATTCTTCTCATACTGAACCCAAAACATAACACTATATCAGCTACTAGAAAGAAAACTGACTCTATCCCAGCTGAAACCAGGACAATTACCTTCAAAACAGGGTGAAAGAAGCAAAATGCTGAGAAACCCGATTTGTTCCTTTGCCTATCGTGAAGCTGTGCAAAATGCTCAAGCGAGACTCTTCACAGAGTAATTGCACACTGCTCATTTGATTGCAATCCGAACTCTGTGTCTTCACTGCTGAAGAAACACCACCACTGCCATCAAAGCCAACAAGAGCTCTGTATTAAGCATATCAAGAACTATGTATAAAGCTTTGGACACTAGGCACTCAAAACGGGCAGACTGTTTTGACTTCGATACCTCTACAGTTTGCCCACCCACTGGTAAAGTAATGTCAACACTCTCTTTCCCCAAACTGACTAGGTTTGCTGTGAAACTCAATTCATAAATTTCTTTATGAAACACTCCAGTAAGAGAGCAGCGAGTACCAAAACCGTAAGATCCCTTCTTCAGAACAGGGTTTGTCTATTATACAGCACTTAAGAGAGTGGCCACACCACCTGACAATATTGAAGAGCTGCTCATGTAAAGTGAGTCCCCTTCTTCCTGAGCTACCAAGTAAGCCCTGGCTTTGTGAGGAACACAGATGAGATGATGCAATTGAAGATTTGAAAAATTCATGCCCAGGAATGAATGAGAACTGTAAAGTCACCTTAGTTCTTACATTCCCTAACTTTTAAGTTACATGACTCCGTGATCTTAGTAAGGTCAATTCAAAACAAACCAGCACTGTGTATGTAACTGGCTGTGAAATGCAACATGGTAATTCACAATCAAAAAGGCATTTGTGCTGTTCTGGGGAATTACTGCTGCTATGCAAGAACCTGAACCTTAAGCTTACTGATTTAGATAAGAGCTCAATTCTTCCAAATGCTGAAGCATATATTCTAGTGTGTACTGAATAGAGCCTAAACCTGCAGGTCTGATGGGGTTACAGTAGAGCTTTTTTTTGCATTATGTTTCCTAAAGACCCAAGCAACAATGCAAAAAATTTCCACTAAAGATACAGCACAGCACTTTCTCATTCACTTCATCCATTCCTCAGCTTTGTCTTTAGCTTAGACAGGTGGCAGCTCCAAATACAGATTCCAGCAGGCTTCAATACATGACAGTGTCTGCCATTTCAGTTTAAACTTTTCTGTTGTTTATAACCAAATTTATGGTTTTCTCATTACCACCATGAATGGAGTATGACAGTATCAGTTAAAATTATTACATGCAGCTTCTTAAAGCATAAGCTCATCCAGCTGGGGAATACATCCATGTATTTTTTTGCACTGTACAATACAGTCAGGACCAGGCTTTCACACAGTATAAACAAAATCTGGGTGGAGAATTTTGCTTCACATTAAGACTGAAAGTTTCTATTTTAGGCACTCTGGAAAATCACTGTGTACAATTAGGTTCTCCATAATATTTGCTTGGAACAGAATTTTCTGTTTGGCAGAGGAAACATTTTTAAATGCTGCTCTTTTCAAACTATCTCCTTAACGCATAGACTTGTACCTTCAAGTAGAAGGCACTAGAAAAAAGCTGCAACTTGTCAAAACAAAAAAATTTGGAAAGAAGTATTAATATAAAAAAATTAGATCTCGGAAGCAAACTCATACTTGTTTTTGTCATTCATTAGCTCTGCATTCTATCAGGTCTTGTGTATTCTCTAGATACAGAATTAGACTGAATTGAGTTTTAGAAATGAAGCAAAACTAAAAGAATGACAGAAGAAAGCGAAAAAAGACTGCCATTTCTTCTGTTTGTGAAATAACATTGAAAAGAAGTTGCCAGAATGACACAGTTCTACCTCTCTTGATTGCCAGACCACATGAAACTGGCAATATATTCCAACCAGCATCTCCAGAACCTGAGCAGACTTTGATCTGCACACACCAACCTTCAGTTTTAGCTATTTCACAAATCACCATTTAAATCAACATCCCAAACTGACTCCAAAATCACAGAAGTAATTAACTGTTCCTTACTCACCCATGAAAAAAAATTTAAATTTCCCCTAGAATTTGACACCATCTCTCACGTAAGCAAAGTGCCAACATACTCATCTAGCTACTCCTAGCACATACACTTAGCTTTCCTACATAAATGTGTAATGTTTATTTCACCCATGCTGAGGCTTCAGTTCACTCTATATTCTACTTCAGCTATGAGGAAGAAAAGCACCACCGTTAGCTGTATACTGGAAATTAAAAAGGGGATTATTGCAGAGCTGCACAGTATAATACCAACTAATTGCTCCAGAACAGTTATTTGTAAGTGAAGTAATTATTCCAAAGCCAGCTCGCAACTAGATTTATTTCACAATAGCTTATTCTGCAACAATGTACAGTACTTAAAAGAAATTCTGCAAAGCTTTCGATATCTCAAAGTGACCATTCTGGAATACAAGCAGGAGTCAATTTTCCCTACATTTGTGAGGGACTGTAAGGTTTTTGTGTGGTAAAAGTGTATAGGAAGAACAACTACTAGGTGATGTTAAAGGAATGCTGCTTTAATTGACAATTTCAATGAATGTTTTAAGTACACCTGAATATTAACATTTGTTCTTATTAAGGGCTGTAAGTAAGAAGTAAAGGTGTAAAGTGCATAGCTTTGCATTTACACTTTTGTTCTTTTAAATTTTTTTTTGTGAAAGGCAAAAGAAAAATACTGATTTATACGTATTAGAGAGAAACAAGCCACACAGAGAACACCTTCATGCCCTTCCCCCTGTATAGATCCCTATTTCTGTATTCAGCCTGAATATAAGGTCCACAGCACATGAAGATGCCAATCTGCCAACAGCATGGCAATAGTACTGGATTTATATACATGCCTATTCTCAAACTGCACATCATTTGCATGATAAAAGACAAATTTTAAATAAATCCTACGGTTTATCAACTCAAATTTTTATCTATCCCCTTCTTTCCCAAATATAACTTTCCCTTCCCCTCTTTTTTTCCTTCTAGTGCAATCCATATTTTCCCTTTCCATTTGTCTCATTTCCTGTTTCGTCTGTCCCTCCAACTTTCCTACCTTTTTTGAAGAGAAAAGAAAACCTAGACAAGTGAAAATACACTGTAACCAGAGCCCATCCCTTTTAGCTTAGGAGTCCATCAGAAAGACTGATTTGTCTGATGTATGCCGCTTCAGTAGTCAGGTTCTTTTCTCTTACTAACCAGAAATGGATTTCATTACTGACTGGCAGAGCAAGTAGTAAAATACAGACTAATGAGAGAGAGTAAAGTCACCATCAGTCATCCATCAGATGCATGAAGAGACAAAAGAGAATCACATCAAGCAAAGGAAAGAATTCTTAGTGTAGCAGGAGGTAGGAGAAGAGGTATGGAAAATCCTGAAACATGAAGATGCAGGAGGGGGGGACACAGGTGGAGCTATTGATAGCTAGGAAAGGCAAATATTAGTATTCCTATTAATATTGCTTACATATGAAGATTTTGTTAAATGAAATGCTGTATTATGTACTATTCGACAGGTATTGTTGGCATCTTTCACTATACCAACAACAGTAATTGAAACTGTCTTAACAACATAGGTTAAGCACACTTAAGTAATTAAGGTTGTGAGGCCATCCACATTAAGCCTGATTATATAGCTTCAAAAGCTTAACGACCAATTAGTCTAATAATTGTTTTAAAAATCAGTTTGTTTTGCAAACCACAAACAAAGAACAACTGATTCTATGCAGTAAAGAGACTACTTTTCATTCAGGATAAAAAAATCTAGTTGGTTACATTCAAATAAGCACCAGTCCTCCAGGAAGTCACTTTTTTCCCCCATCATTTCTTTAGAAAAATACCTATATGTATCTATTTCATAGTACACTAAAATACCATGTATATTTTAGAAATTAAGATATAGACTCTCCTTCTAAAAGAACCCTCAGAAAATAAGTTTTAAAGCTTCTGGTCCCCTTGCAAGCACACTAAGCAAAATGCCAATAATGCAATAATTCTGGCTGAGGCTAACTTTCAAAGCCAGTTAATCGTACTTGTGCGCAACATGATGAAGCCTTGTATCATATACGCCATTCACAAGCTGGTACCAAAAAACCACAAAGTTTGAATGATACTGATTTACTCAAGTGGAAAAAGACAGACATAAGGCCCTTGTTCAAGCTCACATAAGTCTGTGGCTAGTTGACATTCAAGAATGAAGAAGGCCCAGCTGTTTTAACACAAAGATAAGCATTTTATCTCTAACAAGTGTTTATGGGGGATAAATTAACATTTGCCAAGCACTGGGCTTCTATGCCAAGCTGCTCCTTGGCTTTTGTAGGTTCAAAGACACCATAAAAACATCTAAATGGGAAGCCATACCTAATATCCCTAAAGACACAGAGAAATTACAAAGTGATTAAACAGCAGATTCAAAGCAATACAAGGTATCTCACCTGTAACTATTCTAGGAAACTCACTACCAAAGACAGTAGGGAAGTCCAGAGTTCAGAAGGACTGAAAAATACTCAAACCCCACAGCAGAAATCACAGGCTTAGCAGTAACACCCAACTACAGCAATGAAGACAAACACTGAAGAAAATAAGCCTTCCAAACAACTGAGACTTGGAGAAAAAGTTTCTTTGACAAGTAAGGGGGTCAGAGGCAGCAGATTATTGCCCAACTGCCACTGATGGATTTCCTCCACTGGAACAGGTATTCTGTGCATACTACTAATCTTAAGGCTGCAAAACCACATGTAACCTCGAAGTAATTAATTAGAAAAAGTCCAAACTGCCCCATCAGGAGAAGACCCACTTTGTATCATTTGTATGTGCAGTTACACAACGAGAGTCAGAACCTTCCTTCACAAAACACATTTCACTACAACCCATTGTCTGTCCACCTGCAACCTGTTGTCTGTCCACCTGCAACCCGCACACTGGCTGTTGACAGACATTAAAACATCACTCAGCACTCTTTAGGTACAGGCAATACTCAATTCTTCCCCCCAAAGAAACTTTCATAAATTAGTGACATTAATAAGATGATACTCCAGGAGTCCAAATGAGGTCCTGCCAAAAGCTATTTCTTTGAGAATTTTTTGTCAACAGTTTTTAAAAAAATATTTTCAGAGCTGATATTTGCCCTTACCATGATGCCTCAAAACTTTTAGGTCTTGGTTAGCCAGTTGGTATGACAAGATCTGTGTCAATCATACCAAACCCTAGTCTCGTGATTTTTTTGTGCCCTCCATCCTACAATCATATATTTGGACCCAGATCTTTTTCCAGTAAAGATTAATTTTTATTTCACATTAATGCAGTGCCTAGCACAACAGAGATAACGTTTCGCTTCTTGAAGTGTTATCACAGTATGTGAAGAATAAAAATAATTGTTTTGAAATTCTCTTGCTCTCAAACACAGAAATGGCTGTCTTGTAGCCCCTGCTTATAAAAAAAACCAAAACAAAAACAAGGAAAAAAAGCTAAAAGCAAACAAAAAAACCCAAACAGAAAACACAAACAACAACAACAAAAACAAACAAAAAACTGAAACAAAACAAACCCTAAAAAAAACCTATACACATTTCTTCTTCAAGCAAAGACCATGTCTAAAAACCATCAGCCTAACTACAGGACTTCTGAAGTTGCAAGGTATTAACAGGGCATAGGACTGCTTAGGCAACTTTAGGACCATTGGTATTTCTAGTTCACTGCTGTACCTGTATTGTAGATAACAGCAGCAGTAGCACAGAGAGCACAGATATTGTGTATGCCAGGTACATTCTTCAATTCAAACCTCATTATACCAACTACTGCAAAAAAAAACAAAAACAAAAACAAAAAAAACCTCACTTTCTGTGACTTGATGTGACAAGTACCTCCAAATGTTAAAAAACAGTCATAAGACTAATGAGTATCACCTATTGGAAACAAGAAGACCTGTACATACCTTAGTTTAACTTCCCAACAGTTTGTCTTTATTTTTACTTATTTATGCATTTAAACATGAAGGCTTGACTCCAGGATGGCTCTAACCATACACATATCAGGCTCTAACCAAGCAAGTCAAAACACACATACTTTTATAATGTTTTCTTATTCCAAATTTTTTTGTTTACAGAACAAGTTGGAAAAAATATCGTAAATGGAAAAAAGCATCAGCCAAGAGAAAAATGAAAAACGAGTCTAGTAATAGCAACCTTGCCCAAACAAAAAAAAAAACAAACCAAACCAAAAAACCTGAACAAAAACCACTGTGCTGCAGTTTGAATAAGCCAGGCACATATTTTAAGAAGGTACAAAGCAGATCTAGTTCCCTAATGAATTTTCACATGGTTTAAGACACAAGTATATTCTAATAACCTGTCTTACAGAAACAGGCTAAGTCCAATACTGCAACTGCTTGAGGCACAAAACTCACAGTTAAGTTTGCAGAAATTTAGTCTGTGGGGCAGCTGCAGAATCCAGCGCTACTAGTTTGGCAGATCTGAGACAACTTCTACAATGCAGGAAAAGCCTGAAATGCTGCTTTTACTGACTCTGAGAAAGTAACAACCCTGACTAACAATGTACTCCACCCTTGTTAAAGGGAACAAATTGATTTGAGCTCAACTCTTGGCTTCCATTACATTTCCACCTAAACAAACTTTGATTTGACACACTTAGTTGATCACCAATAAAAACCCTAAGGCTACAAAGTTGCTGCACAAGGCCATTTTCCCCTGGACACATCTGTCCTATTTTCCAAATTTGAAATGAAGCTTCAGAAAGCTTCTGATGCTCAAAACTGTTAACATCATCACACAAACAAGCACTGTATATACAGATTTCAGAAGCAGAGCTTAGCTAGGAAAGCACTGTAGAAACAGTAGCACACTACTGTTCTCAATTAAAGATACATTTAATCTTAAATGAATAGCAACTTTTTTTTCCTCTTAAAGAATCCTTCGAAAAGTACTCAATACAATTATGTAATGCTTAAACCAGGCTATTTTTCCCAGCTAAACAAGGACATTCCCTCAGAAAAATAAAAATGTGCATTTTAAATGAAGACTGAATAACAGAAATGAGAAGAATACCTTTTTACCCTTGGAAAGCATTATGTTCTGCAATTCTGGAAGAAGGGAGAAAAACTAACAGACATTAAACAGAAGAAACATTTTCTTCTCATACAAGATTTAATACAAGTTTCTCTTAACAGCACTCCTACGATGACAAAAGAATGAACTTCAGTTCTTCTCTGATGTTTTGCTGCTAAAGCCTTCCTTCTTCCTTCTAGTGCTTCAACTGTATCTTCAATGTTGAAATCAAGCCCTTAATTCTTTGTAGAGCATCTTCAACCTGGAATTTTGTTGCAGCTCTGTCCACACCATCTTTCCCTTTGTCCACTTCCTCACCGCTTTTTAAGCGCTCCTTTTCTTTCACATTTCTTTTTCATTATTCTCCTGCTTTTGCCTTTTATTCCAAACACCCAATAGTCTCAATATATTCACAAGCAAAAGTCCCTCTATATCTACAGAGCCTTCCTACTCATTACTTGTATCTGCATCTTGCCTACCAATTCCTGCTGCCTCTCTTATCTTCGCAAGTTGTTGCCCAAAAGGGACCTAGGGAACAACTTCAGTATTTAAATTCTATCAAAACTAATGGGAGTTTTGTACAGATGTTTTGCAAGATTCTTTTCTAAACAAGAAAGTCATCTTTATCTACATATCTAAAATAACCACATAGATCTGCTGAGTAGCCAAAGTACATAATAAAAGTTATTCAAAAATGTCCTGTTAGAAAGCGGTAATCCTACATTTTGAATGGGGTTTAATTCTGTTGAGGAAAATGGTAAGGAAAAAAGTCATCTTGTGGGGTATGATTTAGCAAAATGAAATTTTACAGTATTTTATTGCATTTGCAGAAGCTTAGTTTGGATATTGGAAGATGAGAAAGAACATATTGGTCCTGTGCTGAACACAAGTTCAGCAAATCTGCCTTTCCCTCATTAACCCAGTAAAATGTTTAATGCTACCTACCTGAATCATCAGCTAATCTGCTGATTCTCTCCAACACAGCAATACAATCTCTCTCATCATCACTGACTTCCTTCAAAGTGTCCAGCAAACTTCGAGCCACCATTTGCCTGGTTTACAAGAAAGATTAAAAATCAGCATTATTTGTGTCCAGAAATACAGCCAAATCAAAACGTTGTGAAATCATACAAGTTTCTTAAACCAAACAGTCAAATTTTACATAGATTCACTTTTAACTCAGGAAATTTAGTTAGTCCTGCTTTGGGAATTCTTAATTCCAATACCTCGTGTAATCCTAAAGAACTGTTAACTTTTAATGTTACATTAAAAGTATCCTTTTTGTTTAAAAGGATAAGAGAAAGCAGCCACAAAGATAAAAAATAGTTATTATCTGCCAAGTGGGCAAACAGGAGCTGAATGGTAGGAAGGTAGTGTCAGCCTTCCATCTTCACGTCTGAATTCCCAAACTTGTTCCATACAAAGCAAGACACCATCACTCTTGTCAGAACAGTTTTTAACAGAATTCTGAAATTATTTCACAAACAAAAGCATGAGCACTTAAGCTAAAGATTTCCACACCGAAGTGACATTTAGAAGCTAAACTTCACCCAAATGCTATACAGAGCAATGGGCATATACTGTGAAAAATAAAATAAATGTACTAGCCCATGTGTGCCTGGGACATACATGAAGCAAAGTAGAAAATGAAACATTAAGAAAATATTAAACAAGTCAGAATCAACTCAGTTACTACTTCTAATGCATGAGAAATTTTTCTAAGGATTAACTTGTCTGTAACAAGATATAGTCAAATTTGGGTTTTTGTCCTCTAAGGTTCTCCTGCAGCTTATGTTACAAAGTCATGCCCATCAGTTACCTAGAAAAGCCCTATACATTAAGTTTTTAAACAATGCAGCTGGCAACGTGTGGTAATCAACTTTTCTCATCAACAACAGTCTGCAGTGGCATAACTTCTTTCACCCTTTTAGACAACATGGGTTGAACATCAGTTCAGAGAGCTAGCAGGATTATCCCAACAGTGGAACGGGCCAAGGAACAGTGTCCAACACACTGCTAGCTCTTGTACTGCCCCGGAGAAATTTATCAAAATGCTGAAGCAGCAAGGGTCAAGTGCTAGATGTTTCCAGAACTGGCTGATGGAAATACTGTTAGGATGTAGCCTAGATAAAAGCACTGTTGACAAACAGCAGTGCTGTAGACAAGAGCTGAAGCATAGCTAAACTTGATCACGTTCACTACAAACCGTGAATGTAAGCTATAGTCACAAACTGGTAAGAAACAGATGGTTACATTCCTAGTGTACAGGGGAAGCTTGACAACTTTACAGTTCCATGCAATTGGAGAAATGCAGGTTTTCCTATGAATTCCCAAAGCTAAGCAGGCATTTCCATTTTCTCAAACTGAAAATCAATAATTTAAATGTTTCATATTGGCCACTTGCAAAACTATCTTAAACTGTTTTGACATAAAGATGAACAAAATCCTCTAAAAAGCAAACTGCAAAAAACTGTTTGCCTTTAACAAATTTCCTTGCCTTCACTCTTTTCAACTTGGTAAAAGTGTAATATCCTTCAGCAGAGATCTTGATATGCAGTTGAAAGTTCAGCTATCAAAATCCTAATGGAGGAAAGCAGACTACATGACACACTAACCCAGAAGCAGAGTTGACTTGGTCTTTTAAAAGGCTGAACATCTCCAAAAAGAGAAGAAGAACAGATGAAGCATATTTCATAAACCAGCCTGCTTGGATGCATGTGTCTCCTACATACTAAATGTAATCTTGGAAAGCAAGAGACAAGTCAACTGACCCACTGAGGTGGTCTCAGCAAGTAAGGAACCACAATAGACACCACTACATCCCATCTGGCTCCTGGGGACCATGGAATGGCCCCCTACTATGCTGAGAGTTTTGAGAAGACTCCCATCTCCTCATAGAGCTTTTTTAGCAGTATCCTGAACTGTGGTGGCTGCATCCCACAGTAAGTCTTTGCTAGTTCCTGTGAGTTGGACAGATGGCTATGCAGAAGTAGCCACGCTGTATCCTGAAGGCCACAGACCTTCTGCTCAAGAGGAGCAGATGAAAACACAAATCCTAACCTGCAGTAGATATGACTTATTAATCCACTCAAAGCTAAGAAGGGACATTCAACTTTGTCTCTGGACTAAATGTATTAGATGGCCCTCATTTGCATCCAGGTGGTATTTCCCTCTTTGGCTTGTAAAGGAATCAATGCATATACTTTTACATTTAGCAGGTTCTGGTAAAAAGTGTTACAACAAAGGCAACAGGGCAAGCTAAGCTCACTTTAGAAAACCTAACTGGGTAGGCAGCCAGTAATGACAAGGTAATCTCTTAACTCCATCCATCCAGTGTTCTAGAAGATGATGTCCACTCATGTCCTCCAAACATCACAGGCTCTGACCCAGTTCTGCCACTATCCCCAACAATCTGACAAAATTCTTCTTGTGCCTCTGAGGCACAAAGATAGACACAGAGCTAAACCTACCTCACATTAGCCACAGGCTGAGAGCTAGCATGTAGGCAACTGGTGAGGAATGACTTGAGCCCTGCAAGTTCACACTTCAACATGCTCAACTTACTGGAGAGTAGAGAGTAAGCAAGGGTCCCTGCTGCCCTGTCTAGCAGTCTGATCTTCCTTCTCATGCAAGCATTGGCAGTTGAGCTATGAAAAGCCTACAACAGAGAACTGCAATGAACTATCAACGCATAGTAGCGTAATATAAGGCAAGCACTAGCTTGCCCAGCAACTTGCCAGATGAATACTAGGTGAGCATTTGTGAAATTGTAACAGAGCTCTGAAGGATGACCTGTCTGGTCTAGACACAGAAAAACCAACAAAAATAGGTGGACATGTTACATGCTCGAGAGGCAAGGAGATACCTCCTGCGACAGAGAAAAAGAAGAGGAGCAGGTTTCTTCCAGGGATAATGACAACATGTCCCCATAAACTGCATTATAACAAGGAATCACTCCTTCAAGTATATATCTGACAGAAATGACTCTGCCAACGGTAATGATGACCACGGAAGTGATTTCAATGGCATACATTCTGTTACTATACATTACTCCTGGTTATCAGGGCATGATTTGGGACTAGGATTAATGGTTTCTTGCCATTTTCCTCCTGCCACTGGCTTGGGTTCGTGCGGTGCTTGCCTCTAATGAGATACCAAGCTCCACTAAGAAATTCTACCTTTACACTCTCAGTGCCAGCAGAGTTGTCTTCATTGCAAGAACTAATAGAATTGCATCTTCTTGCCCATTCAGTCGGATCTCGTACCCGATTCCTTCAAGTCCAAAGAGACTTCCGCTAGCTGCTCTGGCAAGTGAAGCTTCAAATCAATGACCCTACAGCTGTGAACTCTCAAAGAAACTTAATTTATTCACCATACCTGTCTTTGGTATACAACTGCCACCTAAGAAGCAATGCATCTATTTATCCATTAAATAGCTTACAGACCAAAGAAAGGGCAGAGGTCAAAGGCTGGAATGTAGCATGCAGTACAAGTGCTTCAGCTATTATGTGCAGAAATGGAGGGTAATTAGCAAAGTTCAAGTTTTCATGAGCATGCATGGGGAGAGCTTGTCCAATGGTAGAAAACCTGATAGTTAGGATATCTTGGCACAATTCACTGCAATTAGCAGCAGGATAAAATGGGGATAGATTACAAACACCCTGCCTTTATGTCCACATGCAGGGGACAGGTATTTTGAAGACTCTGCACACACAGGCATAATTAGGATTTGTGATGATATACTTTGACAAGAGCTATGAATATCTTTGCTTGGCTCATTCAAACTCCTTTTATACACTCCTTTGACCTTATTTGGAATCAATACTGGGAGTTCTAAGTGGTATAATTACTGCGTACCAATCACTATCATTAGCCCTTTAATAAATTTCTACTATAGAATTTAAATTAGTTCATCTACACAAGGAGTGCGTTTAGCTAGTAAGCATACATTAAAAGAAAAAAAAAGAGAGAGAAAGAAAAGGAGAGAAGATAATTTTTTCTTCGCCCATTTTTGCAGAACTTCTAAATCAAGATTTGATGACATTTCATGTTTAAGTGAATATTGGTAGTAGTAACTTAGCTTGGCACTGTTTTCCCCAAACAATTTGAGAAGATATTCTGAATAAACTCCTAGTTTTGAAATCAACTTCTTTGTATTCTTCTTAAGAAGAACGGCTAAATATGCAGAGGTACATTCAGTATTGCTGAAGTAATTAAGAGTTCTTATAGTGCTTTGCAAAAATTCTGTCCTTTGATAGTTCAGCTTATATAATTTTAATGTACACTTAAAAGGTAAACTTTCTCAATCTATACTGTGAAAGTTAAGTAGTTTATTTGGTATGCATGTATCTGCATGTTTGTGCGCAAAAAAAGTGTTTTGAGGCTTGTTTCATTTTTACTAAATTTTATTCTTTGACGTACAGTAGCCTCAGAAAGACTGAAACTTGAAAACAGAGGAAAAGGAGAGTTAGAGATTAGGACAAATAACCTTACTTATCCTAAAATGACGAGAAGTGTCCTAGTGAGAATGAATGCCACTATAGTTTTACTGGCCTGGCTTTGGTATGAGTTTGGCATTTCCTTATTGTCAGTACTCAACAAATACCCCCAAAAGAGAAAGTTTACACTGGGCTAGACTGCACAGGCAGAAGGAAAGGGGGGGGGGGCAGGACCAAACCTGCAGCTGCAGATAACCAAATTCTCAATTAACTTGTGGGTTATAATCTGATCTATATGAAAACAAGGTAAGGTAATTTCTTACACTTAAGGAAGGTCTTGATAAGTTTCTTGACATCCCACCAAACATCCTGTCTTAAGAGAGGTTTTTGAATACACATTACAGCATACAGGGATGAAAACAGCATTCCTCTCTTTTAGTGGCGGTACTTTCTGCATGCAAGTCCTAGTTTTTAAATACACAGTAAAATGACATACTTGACTCTGCGAAAGGGACTGGAGAACTGGAAAGGCTTATGGTACAGCCCTGATACATCTAAAAATTTATCATTACCCTTAATTCCTCGGAAAGAAATTGATTTCTCAGTTCCTGAAACAAACCATATATTCTAAAAACTTCTAGACTATTTTCCAGAATCACAGACATGTAAAATCAAGGTTTATATTGTGACTGTTGGAGTCAGGAATCAGATAACCACATTAAAATAATTCATTGCCACATGTGGTACAGTCTGTTTTCTTATGCCAACTTCTCTTCCACCTGGAGTCTACAAAGCAAGAAGGCACCCTTCTACTGACCATATCAGAAACCACATGTCTGTGCCACGAAGTCAGGAGAGCATATCTTTTAGCCAAAAAACCACAAGTTACCCAGAATGCTTTAGGCCAAACCTTCACCTAACCTGTGAACAGCGAAAGCGCTACTGATAAGCTGTATATAAGTACACACACCCATGCTTAATCCCTCTTTGAGATCCAACATATCCTCAATTACTGCTGAGTGCTGCTCTATGAGTTTTTTTGAAGTTAAACTATTTCAGAAAAGCTATTTCAAAAGACATCAGTTATTCTCCCAAGAGAAAAGCAAAGAAGTACGTCAGAACACAAAGAAGCATGGCAAGAGGATAGCTTAAAAGTATCTATGTTGATATGTAGATACAGTCTCGATAGCCAAGACTGATCATATTGATGAATGAGAGTCTGCTGCCAAGATCTGCTTTGGTTTGAAGAGAATGGGCAACAATTCCTCAAAAAGTAGGCTGATCAAAAGGAAGGGTCTGCTGTTCAGGAACTGCCTCACTATTCGAGCAGATCTATTGGCAAGTGTTGTATACTTCTGAGCCTTCTTAATGAAGAATGGAAGCAAGTTAACGGCAATAAAGCTTAGGAAAACCCACAAAGGATTTTTTAAATTAGAAAAGACAAAAGCTATGCTCCAATTTGCACCAGCAATTGTCTTTTAAAGCAAGCAGCAAAAAAGAATCCTCATCCATGCATGCAAGCACATACACCAATGCTACCAGACACAAGGAGACCTTGTGTTTCAGGGTGATGGTCTTGGCTTTCTGCTCGGCATCTACTCTTGCTGCAATATGATATTGGATTATTAAGGCATATGCTAGAGACGCTTCTCAAATCTGGTCTGGAGGCTGCCTCTTCATTAATAAAAACATAGCCAGAGTCCCACTTGCCTTGGTTTTCAGATACAAGAGGGGTCATTTATTGTAATATTTGTCAAGTTCCCCTCCATTCTCACAGACTAAGACAACATCTGTGGCGCTAATCAGCAACACTTAAAACAGTGAGGCTATAGACCATAACATGCCAAAAATTGTCACACAGCAACTCCTTCCACCATCTGGGAAGCTGTTAAAGGATTCCCTCCTTCACACTCTTTTTTTCAGTTCATCCTGTCAAAAATCACACATATTTAACTGAAGAAGCAATTACTATTTGCAAGTTCCAAGTCCGATCTGCTAATATTTCTTAAGATGCAGACATAGATCCGTTTCCATCTCAGAACAACTGGCTTTGGCCTTCAGACACCAGCTGAGAAATCATGAGTGCTCAAGGAATCCACTCAAAGGAGACTAGGCTTTTGTAGTAATTGTTAAAAATCACTTCACTTTAATCATTCAATATAATCACACACTGCAAATATGATAGATATGCAGATGACTAACCAGATAGAAAATGACAGTAAAAACAAATGCAAAGAGAAATAATAATTAAAATGAAATGTAAAGATTTTTTTTCCCCAAAAAAAGCAAATTCATCAACAAAACGGAAACAAAACGGAAACAAAACGGAAACAAAACGGAAACAGAAAAAAAAAAAAAGAAAAATCTTACCCTAATTTACCCAGGCTCAATGATTATGTTTCAAGGGTTTGGGCATCTATAATTTGAAGCTTCCACACAATAGCAGGTTCAAGGTCACAGAAACAATCGAAACATTATTAACTCAATCATAATATAAAATAATGTTAAACTACACATAAGTAATTGGATGTGATTATACCATACTGAGAGACGTAAATTAAATTACATTTAAGTTGTTTATTCTTATCTTTTCCCCAGGAAATGCTCCAGTTCATCTGTCCAGCAACAATTTCTCCAATTATTCCTGAGACTGACTAATGCTGAGTCATCATAAACTGCCCACAATAGTTACTCGCTATCACTTCTGGTGATATAGCTGCTATTCAGTTATATCACTAATGGCTATAAGATGCTATTTCCTATATTTTCTTATGCTACATAACACAGTAGGTCTACAAAGAGAGCTAGGATTAAACAACATGTTTATACCAGCAAAAAAAAAACCCCAAACAAGCAAACACAAAACTCCCCAGGGAAAATTATAGTTACTCCACCCACCTTTCCCTGCAGAAAAGCACAGGATGCATAAAGCTGGACAGAGTCATCAAAAAGATTTCAAGCTTATGCATGCCCCACACCCCATGCAATCCAGGCTGAGAGACTCAGAGAGACAGTTTTTTCTTAAACGGGCAAGTAAAATACTAGGACCACTATTCTTGTTTAAAATTCAAGTCACAACTTGAGTTTCTGGGTTTGTTCTCCTCCCTACTGGCTTTTATTACATAATTGTCACCTATAGCCCTAAAGGCTCCTCTTCCCTCCCTCCCCATGAGAAGTCAAGCACACAAAAACTCTCTCCTGGTTGGTAAATTGATGATTTCATCTCAAACTGTAATACACCACAAACTTGGGATTTCAGGAAAACAGAAAACTTTAAAATTGGATATTTCGGAACTAATTTATTCATACATTCATGCAGGTTATAATAAGAGAAACCATTCTATAATTGTTAGCTTCAGTTCAATCAGAATGAAAACCTTCCAAATGGAGGTATGTTCACACATGTACTATGGAATTTTAAGTACACTTCACATAACTGAAGTTAAGCACAAGGCTAACCCCTTACAGAACTCAGGCCACAACCAACCAAATAGAGGCTAACCTACAGGCTGGTTAATCATACTTATCTTCTGCATACTACTGAATTAAGATTTCAACATAAAAGCAAACATGCTTTAATAAAAGATTTACTTGGAGACCAAACTAAACTACATTAAAATAAACCTCATCCTTAACATATTTTATACATTTCTGTGATCTTCTAACTGTTTACAGTTAGAATTAAAATAAATGCTGCTTTTGAATTT
Source organism: Haliaeetus leucocephalus (assembly GCF_000737465.1). Classification (NCBI taxonomy): domain Eukaryota; kingdom Metazoa; phylum Chordata; class Aves; order Accipitriformes; family Accipitridae; genus Haliaeetus; species Haliaeetus leucocephalus. The sequence continues at coordinate 781,933 of NW_010973443.1, read as the reverse complement.
CTCCATTCCATTGCAAAGTGTCTGTGTGCAGGGGATGGGGTGGAGAGTGTGTGTCTGTCTGAAGTATGCTACAATACCTGTGCTTTTAAATGAAACAACTAGCTCAGTGGTATTACAGAAAGGAAAATGGCAAAATGTAGACCACAGTATTAACTGGGCAAGGTAAGGCTTTTTTCAGCAGTTTTCCATTCTCAATAATCAGAAGCAACAATACCCAAACTGTAAACTAAGGATGAGGATGATCCTGCAGAACACTTCTTGGGTTCCTCCATCAATCTACAGTGCTGTTCATTATCTGCTCCTCACCTTTCATGAAGTACTTTCTTAAAGCCACTTTCCACACTTTCCACAGAGTTATGGATACAGTTTACTATTATATTCTAGTCCTGTGTCAACAGGAATGTTAGCATCCACAAAAAACCCTAAAGGGATGTGGTCCAATTAATGAAAAAGTTCAAGAAGTCCTGAACTACAGTTGCTTAAAAGGTAAGCAAACTTTTTCTGTTATCATTAATATTTTGCTCTCTGCAAGTGGAAGGAGTATCAACAAACAAAAGGAGGAATGGAAACTGAAGAATTTTGTAAAGTTTGGGTTTTTTTTAAATTATTTGTATTTCATGCAAATTAACTTCAGTCAGATTTGAATCAGATTAATACTTTGCATACCATTAGCCAGACAGGGCATTTAAAAAGCGTACCTGTTAAATATGTTCTCACTTGCAGCGTACTTGTCCAGTCTTCCCAAAGGCGTCAACATCTCATCTTGTGAGACAAAGTCCAGGGCTGAAGGTATAATAATCACATCAGACTCTGAGCTGTAGTCATCCACACCAACTATCAGAGACATCAGAAATATTCCTTATAATCACAGTAGTTTAACACTAAAATGATGTCTGTTGTTGGTCTGAAATATAGAAGTCTAGGCAAGGTCCCACTGGCAACATATTTACTAACTGCACTACATCGTTCTCCCTAGCCTTCCCCAACCCCCATAAAGGCTTTTCTATACAAGAGTGATTGATTACGTATAAATTGGACTAAATGGATTTTGATTAATTTTCTCTAAATTCCTAAATATGATGTTTCACTAAACATCTAAAGTTCATGATATTTTTAGCTGACAAACAGTATTTTTATACCTTATATTTTTATTAAGCAAATGACTTTTAGCTAATTCTGAAGTCAGCTTTTTGAAGATGCATAGACTAAAATCATAGTGGCAATTAGCCCAGAGATAGAGTTAATACAACATCATCTAGCAGAACAAAAAAGTTTTTTTAAAAAGAAAAAAACTAAATTAAGCATGTTAAAAAGTTTGATGTGTGTTGCTATATCCAACTACCAATTAAAATAGACACAACCGACCTGTTACATAATTATTAACCAGCACATCAATAGGGAACTTCATATAAAGAGACATCTTTATCAACATGGAACCACAATTAAATGGAAAAGGGGTCCCATCCCTGCCTGCAGAGCTGCTTGAAGAATTACAGTTTTAACTACCACCTTTTCTGGCTTCCATATGCCCTCGATATGCTCAAAACCTCAGTTCTATAACAAACACCTTAGCCTGCAAATGCAACCACTTATTTGCTAGTATTGCAAATGCATTCACTCATTTGCAAGAACTATCCCAGGTCACCTGCTTTATTCCTCAAAATACAACACAACAGTACACTACAACTATTCTTCAGTCTAGCCAAGTTTCTCTGAAAAGCCTTTTGAAAACTGGCAAATAGGGATGGATAGAAGACAGACAGATATGGAAGTCCAACAATGATTTTTTTAAAAAGTGAACTCTACAGAGGAAAGAAAAAAGTTATTGTCTTCTTACCTTCTATACAATTATACTACATTACATAAATTGGTTTTCAGACATTACCTTCAACATTCAGAATACGTAAGCAGCTACCATTTTCTGAATGTCTTCCTTAACATATTTCAAATGTCAAAAGATTTAACACCAAGCTCTCCATAAGAGTAATATTTTTAGACCTAAACTGAGTTAAGAGCACCCCTTTACCAACAAACTACTTCTTCCATTTTCTAGGTAGAGAATCAATGGACATGGTTTAATTGGTCATAAATAAATCCCATCCCTGGATGAGGGTCCAAATTCTGCAGTTCCTGATGGGACATGAAATCCTTGCCAGAAATCAAATGAAGTGATGGGAAAAGAGCAAGAGCATAACCAGAATCTGGGAGATAGGGGCAAGGAAGAAAGTGTGCTAGGAGCTGCGAGACAAAGTAGATGGGGAACTAGTGCTCTTGGATATGCCGAAGGTAGGGGATAACAAACCACAGGGGGAGGAGGGGAAGGCTCAAAAAAAGTTCAGCTGCAGAAAGCTATCGCAGCACAAAGGGAAAGCACTTAGCAACCCCAGGTTTATACAACTGTTTGAACCAGTGTTTGGTTTGGGTTTGTGGGTTTGGTTGGGGGGTTTTTTTGGTTTGTTCTGGTTTTTTTTTTTTTCAAGAATCAGTTTTATTTTCAGAGGAAAGGTAGGGGAAGGTAAAAATGCATATCTTTCACAAAGATCTTGATCATGTTGTGTCTTTTACAGACAGGTGCACAAGATAATGTTTGGAAAAATAATTACTATTTTTCTTTTATTTAATAATGCATTAATAACTCTTTGCCATAGACTGCTCAGTAGCAAGGTCTACATGTATTCTTTTTGTTCTTCTGTATCTGCTATGGGCTCCATGGCAGAACCATATCCTGCCTCATTTTGGCATGGAAATTCAGTAACAATGAGCAATTTTCATTTCCCAAAGCTGAGCAACAAACAATTTTAAAGATTCAAGATTTCCAACTAATGTTACAGTTCCCTCATTTTATCTTCTGCATTCCCAAAGTGTTCCAAAGATCTATTAAGAAGTCTCTATGGCAGTTGGTACAGATATATCTAGTAAAATGGATTAATTTTTATTCAACTGTAGTACAGGCTATTTGCTATGCTCTACATCAAGTATTACCATAAGGATGTTCAGGTTAATACAGCACTTATACGCAGAAAGGACTTAGTTCTGTTATGCTGTTCAAGCAAGTAATTTTTCCTGTTTAATTGTAAAGCAAAAATAGTAGTCCTACAAGCCCAAACATTTGATATCATAATCACAAAACAATAGCAGCAAGTTTTGTTCCAAGTCACTGTTCTCTATGCTATGAAAGAATAAATTCACCTTACATTCAGATTTCAGCAGAACACAAGTAGTATTCTCAGCCCTTCAATGTTGTAAATACATTCCCTTCCATCTCATTTTCTGTAAGAAATATTGTTTTGCATCTTGACATTCTGCAAAGAGAAAACCACCTCAACATAAGCATGGAAGCTAAACATCTGTATTTGTCCATGCTTAGGAACTCATTCTTACCCTTTCACACTGCACTATATTCCAGCTCCGGTTCCACAGTGACATCACAGACCAAAGTGCCAGTTGTGCTATTTCAGTTTCATTTGCTACCACAAATCTACTGCACTGCTTCAGTAACATTAACCAAGAGCTACTGTGATGACAGTTACACAAATATTACAAAATGTGTTTGTCATGCTGAGTTCCACGACCCTGCCTGCCTGATCCAGGTAGCACTCACTGGTGATCATAGATGCCACTGTCAGAAAGTGGGAGCTGTTTTTTCCAAGAGACACTTAAAATATATCATCTCCGTTTTCCTGCTGTAGTCTAAGACTGAAAACACAAATGAGATGCCACAAGTTTACCCTGATGTTGCAAATGTTTTCAGAGAAAAACATAACTTTGAACAGTGTGTGATTTTACTCAGCAAAATTACAAAAAAAGTGAACAAAAGTGTAAGAGGGATCTGTAAGTGATAATCTTAGATTCCAGTCCATCCACCATATTAGCAGAAGAAGCCCACCTCCCTTTCTCCATCTCTCCCCTAAATTTCCCCTTCAAATATGCAGCACTATCTGCCTTGAGCCTCCTACGAATGTGGTGAAGTTACCACACCTGAATGCAGAGACTGTTGTCTGCACTCCCAAATTTGTTGGGATTCGGTTTGTGGGTGGGGGAGGAGGAGGGAGGGAGGAAGAAGATAAGAAGGGGGAAATGCAAAGCTGCTGTGCTAACAGCAAGGCTTACCGCATTAGCCCCTATGTAGCACTTTCACAGCAGAGCTTGCTAACAGCCTGAAGCACAGACAGAGCAAACCCTTTAAAATAAAGCTTTGGTACAGGCTTGGTGGGGGTAGCATTTAGCAGATGAAAGACAGACGCAGAAATCAAAATCAGCATTTGTTTACACACAGAACTTATGCGAGGATGGCACAGCAAATTTAAAAGACCCACTAGACTAAAACATATCAGACTAAGAGGGTATTTTCATTTAGCAAAGGCTTTCAAAAAAAGATAGTTATCAAGCGTGCCAAAGGAGTTGTATTTCTCACCAAGCATCAGACAAAACAAGGGGCGATACAAAATTCTTTTAAGCAATGAGGAGAAGTGCAGCTAAAGACAAGTTTGTCTCTTCGAGGCATACACAAGCAGCACTGAAAATCCTGATTTGCGGTGAAACAAAGGCATAGTTCTATCTCATATTGCTCACTTGTCATTTATTTGCACAACAGCAGAATGCACCTTCTACTGGTTAACAGTTTGACCTGCAATAAAAGCTGGGCCAGAGGAAACTGAAACAAAAAGGACATCCAAGCTACAAGTTAAAACAATCAACAGTAGACATTTTGCCCACCAATTTCCTGTTGGGAGCATGTCATGCCCATCACCATGGTACTCAAGTCCCCTGCTATTTAAGTCCCTATCTTTTACCCCTTCCAAACAACTGCATGCAATTAAGAATCATGGAATGAGGCTGGAATGAAGTGCAAGTCAGCTAGTGCGAGTGCAAAGTTCCTCTAAGGTACTTTTTTATCCTCTACAAGTTCCTTGCAGTCAAAGAAAGGTATCCACCGCCTCTCTGTAGAGCACTGCTGCTTGCAGGGCTTTTGATTGCCTCCATGACTGAGAACTTTGTAGCACTACAAAGAGGATCCCATGTCTGTCTTCAACCAAGATGTTCTCCCTGGTCCTACCATGACAGGACACATGCATTCACTGTGCCTGGGGCCATGTTCAAGTTCTGCCCCTAACTGGGTATCTGGTAAACACAAAAATATTGAGTTCAAATGACATATGCTTTAACCTTGGACTAACTGGAAGGGAAAGCATTATGAAGCAAGCAGTTGAAGCTCAAATGCTCCAAAGGCTTGTGCTAGCTTTGCAATGCTGATGTGACACCAGGAGTTAACACATCAGCTACTAACCCAACTGCTGCATTTGAAACAAGTGCTCCACTGTGCAGTTACTTTGACTGGTTCAGTCGCAGTAACTGAAATACACTTACCTGGGCTAAACGTTGCAGAGAAGGGAAGTTCCATGACTAGCACAACCACAATCTATAAAACATGGTTTTGCAACACAAATCACTTTGAGCTTCCTAACTGTACTTCTCCTCTGTCCACTTAAACCCCAGACAATGCTTGAGATGTTGTTTGACAGCATTCAAAACTCTTGGTGGGATAAGCCTTCATGTTTTCTGAGCATTCAGGGGCCAAGATTCTTTCTGCAACTCTTCACACTTTTCCTGTCTGTGCTCAGTATAAAGTATAAAACTGGTCTATGGGAGAAGATTGAGCAGTACAGAATGCAGCAGATTCACTCTTAGAAAAACTAAGAGCAGCCATGGGTGTTAATTTCAATGTTATTTAAAACAGAGTTTCCTCTGATAAAACATACATACAAGCAAACTTCCACAAGCAAGTATCCCTACAGACTAATCAAACTATTCTTCCTGCAGGCTAGAAAGGAAGGAAAAGGTGGCCTTTCCTCCATTCAAATATTTGGGAACTGTTCAGGCACTATGGAAACAAGACAAAAAAATACCTAAGCAGACTTGTTTATCAGAGAAAAACGCTCTAACAGTCTGCATTAGTGCTCATATAGAATGTCACTTCTGTACATCAATATATTTAGCTTTTACACAAATTGTATTTCAGAATGCATATTTATGCACTATTTGCCTTTCATTTTTCTTTCCCTTAAAAATAGTAAAAAAAAAAAAAAAACAAAAAACACCAAACCAGCACTCTCAACTCTCAGTGCAGTTGTTCTGCTGTTGTGAATGAACACCCTTCCCAAACATATTTTGACACTTCATTCAACCTATACATTGGGCAGGTTTTTAACACCCTATTGCCAGAAAGAACTGCAGCATCCACCCAAACCAAGAAAAAGCCACATTAATTTTTCTTATGCTATACCTTCTAAAGCAGACAGAGAAGCCCTGATGTTCAGAGTTCCTTTAGGGGCAGCTGTCCCTGCCTAGCTCTTCCAAAGATGGAATAGTTACTCCAGCTCTCAAAGAAGAAGCTATCCTTTCATCCTGTTCTGCTACTGTTACAAGTCATCTCTTGCAGCTACTATTCTTACAATGAAAACTTCCTGCCCACACAGAGGGAAAGCCTTAGCAGCAAAAGACAGGCACAGGAAAGAGAGGCATTTTTTACCTTCAACATGCTGCGGTCTGCCACCTCCACAATAGGTCAGCAGTCAGAAACAACTGCACAAACACCAAGGTTTCACTCAAGCTTAAGATTTTGAAAATGTCCATCTCTTTCCTGACTCATTGACTCTTCCCCCTTTTTGCCCCCCCCCCCCCT
>NW_010973443.1:769459-775241 GCF_000737465.1 Haliaeetus leucocephalus | reverse complement strand
CCCCCCCCGCCTCCAAGTGGGAGAGAAAGGGAGAAGGAGGAGAATACGTGAAAGGCCTAGGAGATAAATCAGGACAAAGACAAAATTAAAAAAAAAAAAATATATATATATATATACACATATAGGAGCTGACAACCTTAATTGACGATTCCTGCCAGAGACAGGAACATAAAAAGTGGCTGGCGAAAAGCACTTTTCCACATCAGAAGTGATGCTACTGGCCTTGAAAGCTGAAAGCCTAGAAAATTACCTCTTCTTCAACCATCCACTAGGTGTAATGGAGAAAATATGTGCAGCTGCATGAGAAAGGTTCATTAGCCTATATCAAATCAAGCACAACCCTTTCCTCACATCATCATCATCTCTCTCAGATCCTAAGAGGTTGCTCAAGAAAAAGAGACTAACCCACTACTAACCTGAGACTGCTAAAACCAGAATTCTGTGGAGACACAGCCATCCACCTGAGTCTCCCAGTTTCTATGAGGGTCAATCACCACATTAAAAGACAAAGAAATGAACTGAAGAGTCAGGAGAATTAAAACTTGATCTCCAGGGGGAAAAAAGACTTAACAAGTATGCTTCATTAACATTAAAAACCAGTTATTAGATTCCCAACAGAACAGAATCTCAGTCACACCAGAGAACCGAAACAGAAAGTCTGCCATTACTTTCTGCTATTATTTTTTGCAACACAGACATTAAAGACTGCAGACTACTGAAATGCCAACCCAGTAACTCAAACTATCTCAGCACTCTTTTACCAGAGCTAAGTCTCTGATGAGACCAAAAGGTCAGTACTGTGACATGGCATTTGAACATTATGTTGGAAATTTAGCTATACTCAAAGCTGGAATTAAGTCTAAGAAGTGACCTGACTTGCAGTCTATACATAACAACTAACAGCATAACAAAATTTGCTAATTCTTGTTCTGTGGGAAAGGAACAAAGGAACCACAATACAAAAGCTTCTGATATTGCTATGTATAGCTGTTGGAAAAGCAAGGTGAATTTTAACATACTGAATGCATGTTATCCCAGCATAATTCACTGCAAGGGAATATGAGCTACAACACAGCATCAGGTTGTGATTGTGATTTGACAGCACATGGAAATACAGACTGATTTTATTTAAAAAAAAAAACAAACAAAAACACCACAACAAAACACCCCCCCCAACCAAAACCCCTTTTGACTTTAAGTCTTATGAAAAAAGAAAAAAACTTTAAAAAATTAAATTGAAATTAGCTTCTATTTGGGAAAAGACTTGTGTGCTGCACAAAGTCTAATAGAATAATTTAATTAAAAGCATTCAACTAATACAAGCTCACTGCAAATGTCAGATGATTTGATGATCACCTGGAACAAGAACATATCATCAGACATAAACCAGCTTTTGACACCTGCAAATGCACAAAGAGTATTTTCTTCAGCTCAGCTAAATAACTGGTTCACTCACAGCTGAGAAGCCTGCTGGGAGGAGAGGCTAGGAAGACCTGTCCTCCCTTTCCAATCAGTGAAAAAGAACACAATACTAAACCCAGAGATGTAGCAGATTATAGCTACTGTATTTTTCTTGAGAACTGTTTAATCCCCGAGTAAAATCCAATCAGTAATACTAGATTTTCTAATTGTAAAAACTATCTTGTTGTTAAATTTTAAATCTACCTTGCTGTTAAACTCTCATGCTAAGGAAAACAAGTTTACACACAGGTATATATATATATAAACTCATTTAACAGTTCTAAACTAGAACTGTCTAACCTATGCTTAGATATTTTAATATCATTTTCTGCATTTTTAGTTAAAACATATGAACGCTAAGTGTACAGAAAAAGGCAACTATCACTCACCATTTTAAAGCTTCAGAATCTGAATGTTAAGCTACATAACCACCAAAGCATGTATATATTACTTGCAACCATCAAAAGTCCAAAAGTTTTATGTAAATGCAGCTGCCAGTTACCAATGATAAACATTTTTTCAAAAAATACAAATGCAAAACAGCATTAAAACCAGTTATTAGATCAAAATTTATTTTCTCTCCTGATTTAAATCACAATTAAAAACCTGAGTTAAATAAAGCTATCCTCCTTCACAATCTGAATTCTAATTACAGATGGGTCTATTCTTCAGAATACACGTCCTGCACACATCAGTGGACAGACTGAAAAGTCAGCATCATGGTAGGTTTGACTGTATCTATCTGTACTGATCAGTTCAATCTTCAGAAACATACAGGGGGAAAGGGGGCGTGGAACACAAACCACCTAGGAAGAGTCATAAAGAACATTTTATTTATCATCAGAAATATATAATTCTACAATCCCCATGTTTGCTTTTCAACCATTTTTGTTGCTTATTTTCTTTTCTATTTCATGCTTAGCTTATACAGTTATGTTATTCTATTTTGATTTTGTACGCACAAAACAAAGATTTGAACAAAAGCCAAATTCTCACTGACTTCTTTTCATATACTGTGCAAGATTTTAGACAAAAGATCAAGCAAGCCAACAGTCCAAGTAGTGTTACAGGCAACTGTCCAGCGGACACTGAACTGCTACCTTAATTTTGCCACCTTATAGAGGCCAGATGGGATGAGGTGTCTTCTGCAGGCTTCCACTTTGAATTTTCACCCTATTGCCTTTAGGGTGGGGGTTTTTTTGCCTTAATGGATATCATGCAAGGATTCTTGTTAGGTTCACCTTCATACAAATGAAATGCAATGATATATTACCTATTTGGAGGGATAGAGTCAATAACAAAGTTGCCTTTCCCGAGAAGAACTTACATTTAGGAATTGAATTTCTTTTATAACCTTCTGTACGTTCAGCCAGGATATATTAACTGAATTTTTATTTATTTGCTTCAAACCACCAAACAAGGAAAAAACACTGGCTGAATATGGGAGAACCAGAATTTCTTTAATTATTTTCATAGCCTTTGACATCAGGAGCTACCTCTACAGAAGCAAAATATTACCTAAAATTAAAGTACTGAAATACCACATGCCAAGCTATGTAACTACTTAAAGCAATCATCTGTGTAATGTACCATCAGGTGTAAAGTATGCATTCACCTGTAAAAAAAAAAAATCAGAGCTTTCCAGTGGTTACCAAGCAACCAAGAACAGAATATAATATGAAGCCTTCAAAATAGAAGTGCAAACCAAAGCTGAAATTAATTAATAAAAGTCAATCCAGCTGGTGTATCAAACACTCTTTAAAAGCCTTTCTTATACAAGCTCCTGTTTAATCTCTGACCTCTTAAACAAGTAAACAAAAGGCAATTTTTAAACAGGTGCCTTCCAGAACAGCATATATTCTGAAGGTCTCCCACTACTCCAAAAGCAGATTTACTACTCTCTGTTGAAATCTAAGAATGTTTCATTTAACCTAAACATTTATCAAGTTCTCTTTGGAAAAAGGTAAACTTTCTTTTACAAGCAACTATTAAAACAGTACTCCAAAGATATAATAATTTACTATTTTATATTTCAGGCTAATTAGCATCCAATGAGTCAGCACAATAAATCAGGGGAGGCACAAATTGTACAGTTGTACAAGTTGTTGATTAAACTTCAACTTGCCGGTAAAATACTTAATTCCAGAGACCTTAAAGATGACTATCATAAAACAGCTGTTCTTAACTCCGTGTATACACGGATGCTTGGTTCGTTACTTTTAGCAGCAACTGTGCATTGCCGTTTGCTCGACTCCAGGACTTTCTCCTACCACTTTAGAACATGACCAATAAAAACTATCTATTAGTCACTTTAATGATTCTTTCATTTTCTTTTGTACTTTTACTGTATTAGAAAACAGTGAATCACACTGTAGATTCTCATTAGCAAAAAACCAAACAAACCTCCCAAAACCCAACTTTGTGATTCAGAATCAAACCTAGACTCAGTGATGAGCTACAAAGGAACGCCTAATCTAGTAAAATATTCTAAGCCATATGCCTAATCACAGATCCAACTTCAGATGTCCAATCCAGATCTTTACACATGCATCTAGTCTTAATCACTCCTGGTTTTTCCAGCATACCTCATAGATGCTTTGCTATTGCTTCATGCCAGATCAGTTAAAATCTTGAAGATTTATTGAAAACTACATAGTTCACTTTTCAATTCATCCCATCTTAGTCTTCTCCTACAATTCTTATTATTTTATATTTACCTAATTTCTCCTCCTAAATTACACCACCAGGGCTACAGGTATGCCTGCACTTTTTCCTTGTTTGTCCTTAACTACAGCTTAGCACGTTTAATAGCAAGACCAAAGCTGCCAGCACTTCCAGTTTTCTCACAATTGTGTTCTACTACTTCACGAATACAACTCTAAACCAGCATCTAACTCTACTGCTCGAAAGAGCTGTAAATATCTGAAACATTTACAACAGAGAGGTACCATAGGGTGGGGCTCAGGCTTGGCACAGGCAGGCAAAAATTGCTGGTTTTTGTCTTTTTTTTTTTTTTTAATTGTCCATTTCACACATGCAACCATAAAACGTAATCCCAAATAATGCATCAACTGGGAACACTTTCATAAACTGCGTAAGACCTGCTGTACGTGGGTACAAAACATGGTTATTGCAAAGAAATACCACTGCACAAGAAACAGTGATTTTGACTAAATATGTGCAGTCTCCCTGGTCTGTATTGTTTTTCTTTAGCTCAAACCCACCTCACAAGAACAAAACCACATTAAATTTAGAACCATAAAAGACATCGTGTGACTAAACTATGTCCAGACAGCACACATTGATTCGTACGGATTCCTGGTTTTTCTCTTAAAATAATACGCGTAAGCATTGAGCTATTCACTTTTATCTACTTCCATCAAAACCTCAGTAAGTTTTAATGAGGTTTCAAATTTTTAGATTTCTATGGCTCCTGCTTTCAGGATGCTCTCATCTAGACTGAGTCATATCTCCACACGTATATCACTTTTTCATGTTTAAAGACAAGACCATAACATTCAAACCACCACCAGGAACCCACAGGTTCAGAATCACCTCTCCAATGACTACATGTAATTTCTTTCTTCAACTCCTGTCCTACAGTCAACAAAAATCATAATCTAAGTGGAAAGTTAAGAATGTGCTTTGTTTTGGGTTGGTTTCTGTTTTGTTTTTTTTTAAGTGTGTCTCTTCTGAAAAAGTCCTGTAATCGCACAGTTTTCAAACAGCTACACTATCAATCTGAATTTCAAGCCATCAGAATTGAAAAAATAAAATAAATAAAAAAAGCCTTACAGAAAGGCTCCGTCTTTCTGCAAGGCAACGCACAATAAGAGCCTTTTAAATGTCAGATGACAAACCCAAAAATGTAACAGTTAAATTCTATAAAGTTAAAATAATTCTCCTCTAAAATCGTAAGCCATAACCCGAAAGGTTTTTCTCCTGCAATCCACCCAGATCACTGAGCGGACTGCACAGCAGACAAAATACCTTCAGAGAGCGACAAGGGTCCACGCGCCCACGACAGACTGAGAGGCAGACGCCTGCGTTACCAGCCGCCTTGAAAAGAGCCGCCGCCTCCATTTTCACTTTCTGCCCAAAATTTGGCCTCCTCCGCTTCCAAAAAGCTCCCTCGGCATTGACATTACCAACAGACGCCTTCTCACCTGAGTAACGTTTTACAGTCTGCCCAGCCAGGCTTCATACCCCTGAGTTAATAATTTTGCACCAGAGCCACACTCTGCAATTTGCACCCTGACGTTAACTCTTTTCCACACACCTCTCCAGCGGGGTCAGGAAGAGGGGGCCTGAGGCGGGGAGG
>NW_010973443.1:769231-769449 GCF_000737465.1 Haliaeetus leucocephalus | reverse complement strand
GGGGCGGGGGGGGGGGGGGGGGGGGGGGGGGGGGGGCGACAAAAGAAATATAAAAGGAACGAGCAACCCACACGCTGCGGCCTCCGACCCGGCAGGTTTCTCCTCCCCGGAGGCGTCCCCCCGCGCCCAGGCCATGAGGGGACGACGCCCCTCGGCGGCCCGCGCGCTGCCACACCTCCCGGCGGGGCGGCCTCCCTCCCTCTCTCCCTCCCGCCCGC
>NW_010973443.1:750982-768700 GCF_000737465.1 Haliaeetus leucocephalus | reverse complement strand
CCGCCATGTCGGGGCGGGGGCTCCTCCCGCCGCCCGCCGGGGGGCTGAGGCAAGGCCCCACCGCGCTCCCGCTCCCGCCCTGGGAGGCCGCGTTTTGGGCGTTGTGGGGGTCTCACCCGGCGGGGCGGCCCCGCCACGGAGGCCCTCTTCACCTCGGGCTGCAGGGGGCCGCTTCCCCAGGAAGGGGGTCTCGACGGGTCGGCAGGAGCGGCCCTGGGCGCTGCAGGGTGAGCGGGGGAAGGCGGCGGCTGTGGTGGTACCGCCACCGCGCCCACCAGCACCCTCCGCCCGTGCGCTGCCGAGGGTCGGTCCCTGGGAACACGCGGCTTAAAAATGCGGGGCGTTCACCACATCGCTGCTCTGCCTTTTAACTTCGGGCGTGAAAATAAAGGGTTTCGTTGTACCTATACGCCACGGTACCCATCGTTTTCCGCGTTTGTCGGCTGTACCTCATCGACAGTGCTGGTGGTTGTTGCCATTTTAACTGTTTCGATAGATCTTCCACTGTAAATTGGAAGATTAAAGATGTTGGATAAAATGAGTGCTCTAATTAGTTGATACCCGGAGCACTTGGTAAAGCATAGGACAATCACCGATGCTACCTGGGCGTCTTATCTGACTCTTCCACAGTCTTAGTTTTGTCTCGGTAGTAACTGATGAAGTTATTAATACACAGAAAAGCAAAATAAGTTCTTTTTTGCCCAGTTTTTCTAAAATGGATGCAGTTTCAGTAGCCCTGTTTTTAATTGTACGTTTGACAGCATGACTTGTAAGCTGCTTTTTAACATCACGTGCCTGTGTTTATTTTTTAAGTTGGTCAAGGATTAAACCTCTATAGTCTTTCGTTCTCTCGGCCATAGTGGCTGAAAATGTGTAATCTTCTTTTAAAAAGCATACATACCTTCCCTTACAATCCTACAGAACAAGCTCTGCCCTGTTTCACACCCGCTCAATCTTTAGTTGAGTCACTAGGGCCCACTGGATACTGATTATCCAACACTTGCTTTTATTCAGATATATAACCTCAAAATCTGAGTAAATCAAGGAAGTTGACTGGGACTAAGTTATATGAACCATGCTATTCTCTGCCAGTGTAATTTAAGAGGAGATTCAGGGGAAATACTTGACATCACAAATAGCTGGCAATGCTGGGTGTAATAGCAATAGACCTAGAGCAGAAAAAACAAAGCTTACTTGAAGACCATGTTTTTATTATCTCTATTACCACAAGTTATTTCCAGGAAGTTTTCTCTCCTCTCCACTCTGCATCCTTCACTACAGTCAAGGCCCAGTTTTGCTTCCTCTGAATTAAGTAGCAACAGCCTAAAATGTGATGTGGGGGTTTGTTTCCTTTTTCCAACTCTTTATGAAGAGGCACTAACACACACTAACCATAGATTACGGTGGTCTGAGGGCATCAAAGCTACCTTGACCATTATTATTATTATTACTATCACCAGAATGAGAAATGAAACTTAATGAGATATATCTACGCCAACTAGGTTTATAATTTGGAATGCAACAGAATTACTGTTCTTAAAAGTGTATTAATAGTGTTAATTATTGTCAATTAATTATTGCCCCATATGTAATGGTCTCTAGCATATTTAGGATTTTTTTATTTCTATGTATATATTTGTTTAAAGAGAGGAAGAACAATTTATGCAATAAAGCAAGGTAAAATGATAATCGCAAGAGATCTGTATTGGGTTTGTGTGGCAAGGTTTTGGTAGCGGGGGGGGTTAGAGGGGTGGCTTCTGTGAGAAGCTGCTGGAAGCTTCCCCTATGTCCAACAGAGCCAATACCAGCTGGCTCTAAGATGGACCCACAGCCAGCCAAGGCCAAGCCCATCAGCAATAATGGTAGCACCTCTGTGATAACATACTCAAGAAGGAAAAAAAGTTGCAGGGGGCACAGCAACTGCAGCCAGAGAGAGGAATGAGAACATGTAAGAGAAACAACCCTGCAGACACCAAGGTCAGTGAAGAAGGAGGGGGGAGGAGGTGCTCCAGGCGCCAGAGCAGAGACTCCCCTGCAACCCATGGGGAAGACCACAGTGAGGCAGGCTGTCCCCCTGCAGCCCATGGAGGTCCACGGTGGAGCAGATATCCACCTGCAGCCCGTGGAGAACCCCACGCCGGAGCAGGTGGATGCCCAAAGGAGGCTGTGACCCTGTGGGAAGCCCACACTGGAGCAGGCTCCTGGCTGGGCCTGTGGCCCCGTGGAGAGAGGAGCCCACACTGGAGCAGGTTTTCTGGCAGGACTTGTGACCCCGTGGGGGACTCACGCTGGAGCAGTGTGCTCCTGAAGGACTGCATGCCATGGAAGGAACCCACACTGCAGCAGTTCATGAAGAACTGCAGCCCGTGGAAAGGACCCACGTTGGAGAAGTTTGTGGAGGACTGTCTCCCGTGGGAGGGACCCCATGATGGAGCAGGAGAAGTGTGATGAGTCCTGCCCCTGAAGAGGATGAAGCAGCAGAGACAACATGTGATGAACTGACCCCAACCCCCATTCCCCATCACCCTGCACTGCCGGTGGGGGTAGGTAGAGAATCCAGGAGTGAAGTTGTGCCCGGGAAGAAGGGAGGGGTGGAGGGAAGGTGTTTTGAGATTTGGTTTTATTTCTCACTACCCTACTCTGGTTGATTGGCAATAAATTAAGTTAATTTTCCCCAAGTTGAGTCTGTTTTGCCTGTGACAGTAATTGGTTGAGTGATCTCTCCCTGTCCTTATCTTGACCCACGAGTCCTTTGATATATTTTTCTCTCCCCTGTCCAGCTGGGGGGTAGGGGGGAGTGATAGAACAGCTTTGGTGGGCACCTGGCCTCCAGCCACGGTTAACCCACCACAAGATCATACTTAACAAATTAATATAAATGAATTTTGGACCTTTCTATGTGCATATGATCTTCTGAAGTGGTAGTTAGTTCTTTCTCTGTAGGCAGGACTGTGTGGTATTTAAATAGCACAGACAACAAGGATCAGTGTGATTTCGCCTTGCAAGACAAATTATAATTGTTCAGGAATTGCAGGGGGTTTTGCTACGTGTTACCTGTACAGCATCAGACTGTGTTCCTCAGCAACAGCTGGTCCCAGTGCCATCACTAGCAGCCATCAGGAAAGGTCTCTTCCTCTGTGAGTAGAAACTCTGTGGCAAGACGTTTGACTCATACAGTGACACACACGGAGGGAAAAAAATAATAAAAAAAAGTTATTTGGCTTCATGCCAACACACAGTGCAAAATCCCACTTAATGAATAAGTAACCAGATATTTCTAAACTTCTTGGCCTCAGTAAATCCCCAGGTACTCCTTAAGGGCCTGATCCAAAGTTCAAGTTGATGGTAAGATTCCCTAGTCACAAGCAAGGCAGACAGAGACCCTGTAAGTGTAGGACAGATGCTGACTCTTTCGGACAGCATGATGAATTGCCATTCTAAAATAACATACCTAATTATGAAAGAAAATTTTCATAACAGACTTGTTTTATTAGATGAGACATGTTAAGGAGCAAGTAACATAGCACCTGCCAAAATGTTCTAGCAGATTTTGTGCTGGAGTTCTCATAGTCAGTTTGAGTACCCTTACAGGTGCTGGGAAGTAAAAAACTTAAGAGATAAACCCGCCTTCACACACTCTCTCTCATGGAAAAACACACTACAAAGGGTGGAAGCCAAGGCTATGGATGGAACGATACAAATGGAAGACTCCTTGGCAAGATCCTTTGCGTGTCATAAAAGACACCTGTATTGCTATCTACATGACGTATCTCAAAAAAGTCCATAGCAATCAGCAAGACATTATAGCATTTATGTAAAGTACTACATAAATCCTTTCAAACCTACACAAGTGACCAAGTTAAGCACAAGATACCCGACGTCCATCTAGATGTATTTGCAGCATGTTATTCTGCAGTTGTATTAGCAACATTTCTTTAGTCAAAACCGCTCCAGGTATAAGGACCTCAGGCTCAAAAACCCTGCAGCCCCAAGAACTCATTCATCTCATTATATTATTATCTAGCATATTTTTATCTATTTTCTCTCATTTGATCTAAAAAGCAAGTCTGATCAGACAACAATGCCAGCTTTCAATGTCCATGTATTAACTAGCTTTGCATTTCTCCCAGGCTACACTTCGTGTGTGGGAAGAGCTTCCCATAAACACCTGCATAGCCATCTTGCTATCCTCCTTCAGATTCCTCCCCAAAATTCTCTTTTCCTGTAAAGCCTACCAAAAAATGTACTGGGGTGAGACTGCTGGTGCACCAAGGCAACTGCTTATCCTCTTGAGTAATAATGACTCATAGTTTTCTTGTCCAGCTGCAGGATTCTGTCTGCACACATATGTTGTGCTTTATGGTTAAAACACACACCCTTTACTTTATAGACCAACTTTTTGTTCTTTACCAATACTGGCCCATGACTAAACACACAGATTAAGATACATATACACACGAAAGCCCATGTAATACAAATGGATACACATGAAAACCTGATGGCTGAAGCCTGGGACACAGTTGATTTGCATTTGAAAATATATCTCGTACTGAAGCATTTCTGCTAAAAAGAGGTTTTCATCATGAAGCTTCTCCTTTCTTCTCCTTCCCCTTTTCCTTCCTTTCTCTCCTTCCCTTCCCTACTCCTGTTCTTATTATCTCTCTCCAATTAAAGGGTTTTTTTGATACATCCCTTGTGGTTGTGAAAGTTTTTGACTGTGCACCACTCAGTTTTATTTAATTTTCCCTGTTTCCTGGGCAACAGCTTGAGCTGGTGCCTACCCGTGAACCTTAACATCAGAGTCCAGCTGCCACTGCTCCCAGTGAAGGCCTCACAGAAGGACTATAAACACATTAGTATGCCAACCATGAATAAATTAGCACCTAAATTTGCTGACAAAGTGCTTGGTTAATACAAAGTTAAGTTTGCCTCAGGTTCCTGCTGTCATTCCAGGACAGCAACAAATTCAGTGGCAAGTCCAAGTGATGCTCAAATCTCTGAAAACTAGGAAAAACCCACCTGAGGTACATCCTGGTGCAACATTAAGGCTGCACCTGGAGCATGCAGTGGCTCCTGGCATTAATTCCCAAGCAAATCTACTGCACCAATGGCATGAAGATGGTAGCTGTGTGGGCAAAAGGAAGAGAGGCATGTAAATCAGGAGACAAGTCTTGATGCCTCATTGTGAAAGAGGACAAAGAATTAATGTATCAGAGGCTGTTTCAGGGAGCTGCGTCTCAGTGCTTGAGTGCAGCATATGTACAGGATTCCTCTTTTAGTAGCACTCGCCAGGACACAGGTTTTCCTTAAAGAGAAATGTGCTACAGCTCTGAGATGCTCTGCTTCAGGAATCATGTGTCATGCATATGTATGCTACAGGAAGACTGAATCACTGATCAAACAAGGCAGAGTTCATGTTGTACCAATGTCCCTTAGCTCTGGATTTCCTGGTTCTCAGAGGTTTGTGTCTCACCGACATACTGGAAGAAAACAATACCGGGCAATCAGAAACTGAATCTTTTCCTCACTGAATTGCCTGTTGAATTTTTTTTTTTTTCCAGAGAGAAAAAAAATCTGAATTTTGGCTATTTCAAGAAATTACAGCAACCACCTAGATGTGCAGCTGGGGTACTATTGTAGTAGATACCGATATCCCCTAACCCTTCATCCTAGATCTCCAAATCATTTTGAAAGGAAATAAATGTCATTATTCTCATCTTACAAGTAAAGAAACAGAGAACAAAAGAAGCAAAGTGATGTGGCTTATACTGCTTGAGACTGGAGATGGAAAGTAGTGAATAAAATAAAACACACCCAAAAAAATCTTCTGTGCTATTTTTGGCTATTTGATGCCATTACATACATGACAGGTAGCAATCTAATGCATGGTTCCTAATGTGCCAGCTCTGAGTTGTATGCCAGGCCAGACCCTGCCTCCCTGTTAGACTTGCCCTTGAGTCAGCCAGGCTTTCCAGCCTTTCCTCAGCCCACGCAGTCTCCCTTCCCTGCCCAACCAGTCCCTCCCTACCTGGCAATACCTAACCTGATTTCCAGATTAATATATTTGCATTTATTCACTCCTTCATTTCCTGGTCTACTGAGTTTAAATTTGCATCTCTCTAGGTCTGCTTAGATATTGGCACGTACAATCAGCTCACACTCGTCTTCTTCTGAATCAGAGTTATTCAGATCCCAGAACACATCTCAGAGGGACAAATGGGACTGAACTACCACTACCACCAAACCTTCTTTTCCTTTCGGTGGCTGTTCTCCAACATCGGTTTCACATCCTTCCAACTACTCCCTTCCTATGATCCTTTCTCTTCTTACTACAGCACCAGCTCTCCCCACCCTCTTGCTTCTCCATCCCGAACTCCTCTCAGCAAGCTGCTGCGTACAGCACTTTTCTGTTTTCATTGACAGTTTTTGAACCTCCTTACTGTTTTCTTATGCTCACATTGCATTTTTCCAAAGTAAAATAGAAACAAAACCCAAATTCTGGCAGAAGTGGAGTCTGGCAACCTGTCTGCAGACCTTTTGCAGATCTGAGTTGGGCTTAGGTCAGATTCAAGAGTAATACTGTTTCACAATCCATGTGAATACTAACTGGCTGGAAGTCGTCTTGGCTACCCTATTCAGCCAACAACAGTGTAATCCATTTAGTCAGGGAGAACTGGGTACATGCCTATGCAGGCAGCTAAGAACTTTTTTTTGCTGATCTGAAGAGTAGTAGGTGCCAGTGGGATACATGTCAGGAGAATGATTGCTTTGGGACATGGCTTGTTATCCCAGTCTGTGTGATTGCTAGCACCTGTCAATCCTAAAAAATGCAAGGGGTGGAGAAATTAAGGGGTTACATCCCAAGAACTCTTTGTTTAGATAACCCTGGCTCTCCTAGGAAGCACACTGAATTTCAGGGTCAGTTACACATGTGTACTTTAGACCTTTGGAGGAGTTAGTCTTTAGATGTGTGTACTTGTACAGACTTTTGAGGGCAGATGTGAAGTCATTGTGCTTGTGCTCCAACTCAATCAGCAACTGTATAAATTACAGTTCGTGTAGCACTGAGTCCAGACAGACATATGGACAGACAGTGGCATGACATTTGGAAATCAGTCAAATATATGCAAAGTATAGCAGAGGTCAATTCACTGAAGAAATAATTGAAATCGAATTGTTCCCCTAGAAGTGGAGGCAGAGAATATTCTAAAAGACTCAATGTGTGTGTTATTTACACACACATTATTTAGTGTTAGAAAATGTGTAGAATCTACAGACCATGAGGAAGGATTGTATAACAGAGAAAACAATCCTCAAAAGCTACCAAAATTAAGGAGGACAACTGAATGATGGTTCTTGACATGTGCCAGTTTCTACACAGAACTTTTCAGCTGTTGAACTGCGAAGAAATCCAAAGAACGAAGTGTTTTATCTGAAATAAATGTACACAAAACTAGACAGGATACAAATAAACACAAAAACCTACGTATAATCTCTGAGGAAGGTGGTGTTACAGTATGAGTTATGAAGTCTGACAATATACAGGGCCAGGTGGTTTGTAATAGCAAGCATTCAAAAGTTTAAAGAGCTGTCTGGTCCAAAAATAGTTCCTTTGCTTAATTAAATTACCTAAGATGTGAAAGGGCAATTACAGTCCTAAAGCGACTCCTGGCTAGGCTCATTGTCTCGATAACTTCCAAATCAGTTTTGCTCACTTGATATATAAATGACCATTTCCTTTTTTTTTTTTTTTAACCATCATATAGGGCTCGAAGCACTGGGTGCCTGGTTGTGGTACAAATGTAAGCTGTAATATTTTTTAACTGTGGGAACAGTTCAAGGGTGTCAGGTATATTAAGAAGATTTACGTTACTGCATTTTGACTTCTTGGATTCGAGCACTGGCAACATTTCAGGTTCAAAGGCTTTTGTTTAAAATGAGATTTAATGTACATAGACTATAGCATTGCCAATAATATGTTGAACTGGGTGTGTTTTATTGGGTGATTCATAAAGAAAGTCAGACAAAATATGCACAGTGGTATTGGAATGTGGGTGGGATCAAAGTAATGATTTAGTGGAATATGTTTGTCAAGTACCACATACAGGAAATCTTCTTTCTGAATAAGGATGGATTTAGCCCATGAGAACTTTAGTATATTTCCAAATGTCAGTTATTCCAATGAACCCCAGTGAAAATATCAAAGTAAAACGAGAAAGCTGCATCGTTCACCCTCAGATATTCCATTAGCATTGAGACTACGGTCATACTTGTTGGGAGTAAAGGGTAGGAAAACGAATAAAATTCATAAAAATAACATTGCTTTAAAGGGACACTATCTGCAGTTCCAACAGAGAAGAAAATTCTGTCTGTTCTCTAATAGCGTGGCTGCAAAATTTTTACTTAAATACAATTTTGCTATTAATTGAGCATTCATAAGCCCATGCTGAGCTGGGTTTGTTGTGATTGTACATTTGAAAGGCAGTCTGCTGTTTTTCAAGACCTATGTATACAGAATTAATATTCCACAAATGCTATTTAGTTCTCAAAATTTCCCATCAACTGTGGTTTTTTTAAGGGTATGAATGCTATTAACCCACAGGTTAGTGGATCAGCTTTAAATAATATACTACATCCTTTCACTCAAATGTACTTTAAGATTTAAATTAGATTAAATATACAGGGAAGATTTTAATTTGTAATTTGCCTCAGCGAGAAATGGATGAAATAGAAGGCTGTGCTTGCTGTGGTGTCCTTCAGCAACCCATTAAAAGTTAATCTGTACAGTTCTCAAAATTGTCAGGGAATAAAACTTCAGCAGATCAGGAACTTCAGAATAAAGGAGAAGTTCTTTCTCTTGGAAAGCTCTAGTTTATATGCATTGATAACTTCATGATACCTTTTGGTAAGCAAACAGAAAAGCATCCAGTGTACAGCATGCCAGCGCAAGTTAGAGGAGAGGCGGTGAAAATTTGGCTTTTCTTGAAAAAAACAAGCTGTTAGAGCGATTCTGTTCCTTCGATCCAGAGATCGAGCTTTCATGAAGATAGAGCTGGGAGCAGTATGTCTTGCTTTAAGATAGGCTTTATGTGTTCTTATCCTCAAAAATCTCTGCATCCTTTTTTCTTCCACTTGGCTCCTTAGATGCCACGAACACAGGATATGTACATCGAGCCTGATTACTTACCTATTTTACTTCTTCCCTTGGGCTAGATAAGCAAACCAACCAGCCCTCAGTTTGATCTTATGTTTTGGGTGACCAGTCCAAGAATAGGTGTCCCCTCAAAGGGATGCTTATGTCCTCAGTCCTGTGTTGGAACAAATAAGGTGTTATGAACTTGCTATTGCTATGGGGTAACACACCCCAGCAGCTCTGCATTTGGGTAGAAGTCTTTGAACTCACACAGCGTTGTTTACCTACACTGCCTGCAGGATAAAGCCAGTTGGGAGTTCCATTTTTCCCCATCCTCTGTGCAAATCATTTGGGACCCAGCTCCCCAAATCCTCTATTATTTCCAGAGGTCTGATTTCCTTCCTTTCCAGGTTGCTGTTTGTTCGGCAGCCACAAGCAAGTGCTACAACCCAGGTCACTGTGATGCCCGAGTGCTCCCATTCTCTGTGTAGGAGCCAAAGGGGATATTCCCATCAGGGTGCAGTTCAGAGTTTTTTTGGAAGAGGGATTACAGTCAAGACACGTGCCCAGAAGTTCAGTGAATGATAGTAGCTCAAATAAAGTCCAAATTGTTCACGCGCTAAGCTCCTCCCTTGCTGATGACTGCATGAACACCTGGACCAGGGGGCTGGGGACCACATCTCCATTCCAGCCACCTGCCTTACTGAAAGGATTTATTTGGCTTCAGCAGGACTATCTCGAACTCAGACTTCAACCAAGAGCTGAAGAGTTCAACTAAGAGAATTTTTTTTAATATGTCCTAACACCAAAATGAGACTTTTGACTCTTTTTGGGTTTGGACTGAATGATATTTTGTCTCTGTCAGTGTCAGGTTTAATTATTTTCTAATCCATTTTATCACCCTCCTGATATCATTAGAAAGATTAATGACTGTGGTAGCTTCTCTCTAAGGTTGTCCTGCAGATAGATCTTCACTTTGCTGACTCCATTACTGCACATAACTAGTGCCAGTTCTCTTTAAATTATACCTTCACAACTGACCTTTCCAATTATTGCTCTATTATTTTTATTCTCATCAGTTCTTAAAACTTTCCTAACTGTGAAGGTGAGAGCTGTGATTTCCTGATCTACCTGCTACTTGGTGAAGGTATGTCTGCATACCCTTAGAATGCAGGCTTAGTATAGAACTTTGCTTGGCATTTAACTGCCCTAAAAAATAACACTTAGAGCCTCCTTGTGTACTGCAGGATCTTTGGACCTGATGCACCCATCACTGTTCAATCATCTTTAAAGAAACTACAACAGATGATTGAAGGGGAGAGTAAAAAGTCTGGACTGATAAAATACGCTGCATTGTGCATATTTCCAATTTCTGCTCTTCAAGATAGTCTCTTAGCTATCAGTTATGTCAGGGTAATCAGCATCTGTTGGTGCACTCAAGGCCCTGACAAGTTATTGCTTATTTGAAGACATTACTATATTATTACTCCTCACTAGAAAAATAAAGCTTTTGATCAAGTAGTGCATTCTTTTCCCCCTTGTAAAATAGTTTGTATACTAAATATTCAAAAGCTTACAAAACAAAACATACAGACTTCTCATTTATTTTTAGGTTTGAATGAACTCAGATTATCTGTGTTGGAGGCAAATTATTTAGTCCATGGACAGGCAGTACTACCACTGATGTACATGGAAATGAGAATAAATATTAAACAAAGACTTGTCCTGAAAAGAAAAATACAGACATCATAACAGCAATAATTATAATTTGTGTGGTCAAAACTTTGCAAAACTGCAGGTTTCTTTAAGGGTTAAATTTTCCTCATAAAGGACATAGACCCAAATGGGGATTTGGAGTTTACATCAAACATCCTCCGCATTTCAGGACTGTTTAGACTGGCTGTGGGAAGAGGAGAGGTTGCACTCCCAAAGTCAGACTTAAACTCATTCAAACACACAAAAATTTTATTCATAACAGAAATAAAACAAAACAAAAAAAGTTAGAACTCTATCTTTCATGCTGTAGGAGATTTTTTGGATTGATGCAAATTTCTTGATCGGATTTTTCTCCCTCTGAGATTTCTTTCTCAGATAGTTTTCCTATTTACTGTTTGGACTGCAAAGAACCCTCCCACTGCTAAGTCTAAACAAAAGAATCAACTTTAGTCCATAAGATAAGTCTCCTCAGTCACCACCTGGCTTACAATTGAATTTTAATTTCTCCTTTTCAGTTGCCTCCACTGATGCAGACAAAAAGATGGGAATGACACCACAGGCTGGCTACAGACACCCTACCCACCACCTCAGTTACTGTAAGGGTAAGGCCAGGATGGATAGATGCATTTTCATTTGAAAATTTTAATTTGAAGCTTGATTGGAAGATCCCTATTTGGGTCTTCTGTAACCAGAGGAAGCACCTATCAATGTGCATTCACTGCCTGAGGATTTAATGAGGAAAATCAATGTGCAGTTCAAACCTTCTCTGGCTGGCAGCACACACACACTGGGCATGTTTTAGACAAACCTGATGCCCACTTGGCAGGACAAATTTCTGACAGTATAAGAGCCCTGTTATCTCTCCTTGGCAATACGCACAAGAGGACCTGCTTGCTTTACAATAAAGCATTTGCCTTAATATAATACTCTCTTCATAGTTTACAAGGCTAAGCTTAATTAAAGGGAGAATTGTGGATGCCCTCCTTTCATTTGGTAGTAAACACTGGCTCCTTCACCCCATACAAAGCTAATGGCGGTAAACTGGGAAAAGTTAACCACTAGATACTACGCTATTCTGTAGGAGAATAGTGTACTGTGGAATATACTGCTAGAAGGAAACAGCATTACTATTCAGTAAATCCAGTTGTAATTTATAATGAGGCCCTCACTGGGCTGCTCCTACAGTGAGCTGGAAGGCAAGAAGGTATCACTGCCCTGCTGCAAAGTCTCCCTGAATGTTGAAGAACAGAACTCTCTCCAATTATCGTTCTAATCAGACAACATTTAGTTGGGTGAAGCTGATCTTTACATTCCCTCTTCAAGCAGCAACTAACAGGTATCAGCTATACCAGAAGAACAAAAAGAATAGAGTAAACCAGTGTCAGCACCACTGAAAAGAAACGGAGACAGTTCACGTCACCTCCATGGACTCACTTGTAATAATCATCACTCTGTCTTTTCAAACTGTGCTCACAATTGGCAGCCCGAGGAGAGGACCTGCAAAACAAAACATGTTACAATAGCTACGGACACTACTGAACTGCAACCTTGAATGCCCACAGTCAGCGAGCCCCGTTTTAAACTGCACCTTGGTACATGAAATCACAACAACCTTTTGTTTGGATCGGTGTTTACATTGCACACACATGCATGCTCAGGCATATTTTTGTATGAAGTGTAACATGAGAAAGGACTCATCCAGCATCGTGGGCCCACATTAGTATTTTCATAAGGTTCATATGGAAAAAGAGATTGATAATAAGATATGGAGCTTTCATCAGGAACTGATTGTATGAATTCATCCTGTATAAGTGATATACAGGCTGACAGTAATATACAGGCTGAAGCAGCTGGATGGCTTTTGCTGGACTAAATGAAATACATCAGTGATTTCAACCTCAGTAGAAAGGGCTCTAACTTGATTCATTTGTGACACATCATGCCTGATGTCCAACCTCAACAGCTGGTGTTGACTGGCAAATTTCCTTAGTGATATGGACAAATAATCTACTGGATCACTGCATCTTGACTTGTGTTATTTCAGGTAATCTCAGAAATTTCTTTTTACATATATAAAGCTCTACCTTTAAATTAGTTTGCTTTTCCTTTGTTGCTCTGACAGCTATTATTAGAAAAATTTTCCAAAGCCTTGGAAAGCACTCCTCCTAACTTCCAGACTAAATCCACCTAAAGCCAATTTGTGTCTATTTTTTAACTGAGCCGATATTTTGCTTTAACTAGTTCTTGTCCTTTCCTGGTGCTTAATTGCCAATAGTATTCATAGTGTTCTCAAGTTGTACCTCGGCTTCTGTTTTTCAGGTCTAAGAAAAAAGCTTTTTTTGATTCCTTCCCCATCTAACAGTCTCAGTGGAGAAATGTAGCACTGTCACCAGCTTGGGGCTATGGCAGATCACTTGCAAATAATGGGAGAACTTGCATTACTTTTCACTACCATTCTCCTGTGATAGGAGATTGCCCTGGGGATTAACAGCGAACCATTAGAATAAATTTGACCCTCTTGACAACCATACATCTATCCTGCCAAAAATCTTTCCCAAGCACTTCAGGAACAGCGCATCTGTTACAAGGTCTATCAAGAAGCATGCCGGTAAGCTTTATACAAACAACCCCCAGGTTTTTTTCAACAGCAATAATGCTGCTTTTCAAAGTACTTGGCAGTGAAGCTGCAAGTAGAATCCTGCAGAGGTTTACTCCCCTCTAACCTTTTCCAGCAGATTTTCTCTTCAAGAGGGAGTGACTGGACCATATAAATGCCACAAACAAGAGAAGTTAAAACATGAAGCAACACTACAATAAAATGAAGTAACAGGCAGCTGCAGATTCTTGTGGCATTAACGCTGGAACCAGTGGCCAAGAAGGATCTAATTCACTTTTTGCATGTGAAATGAAGTGGAATAACCCTACTCAAGTTAAAAAAAATTGCAGTGGCTTAAGACCTATGTGACTGAAATCGGAATCAGGCCCTCAATTTCCACCAGGTCATTCCTGTACTTCTCTGGTTTTCATGTCTCAGGAGTCTCATGATGCCTTTCCAGAGCAGCTGTTTTCTAACCTTCGTGGTGATTAAGTAAACAAATGAACAAAAAGTAGCATCCTCCACAACTGTAGCCATTTCATAACCACTGGATTTTGCATGGGATCTAGGGTCTGAGCTGCAAGCTGCTCCTCCTGCTTGAAGAACTGCTTGCTCAGCAGCAGGTGCTCTCCTTTTAAGAGATTTTGGCAGTTCCTTGGGCAGGCACCAGTGAAATTTCTGTGGCGACAGTCATTACCATACTGCACATTTGTGTCATCCACAGGATGCAGAAGCATTTCTCCCCGGGCAGCATGGAGTTAATCTGCCTCCTTGCTCTGTGCCTTGGGAATAAGAGCTGGGATGGCAGCCCATAGTAGGAGGGCTTGGATTGAACTCGCCAGTGAAGAGGAGGAATGACATTTTTGTGCGAGGAAGATGCTTGCCAAGAAATCAAGAGGGAAAGCAACAGTGGGAGAAAGGAAGTAACTCATCAGGTGCTCAGGACAGACAACAGCAGTTTTGGGAGCTGGGTGCACATCAGGGTCTTGGATGCATCTTTCTCTACAAGACAGAAAGCCGGAGGAGGAAGGTAGATGCCTTCATAAGCCTGGGAACTTTGCCAGCACCTCAAAAGCATCCAGTTTCCTACCAACACAGGCTAGATGAATACCACTACACCACTTCTAGAGAGGAAGAGACTGAGGTTGTGGAGAACTTTTAAACATAGGTCTAGTTTTCTACCAGCACGAGCCACAGAGGGGCAGGAACACGCGGGTAAGGGCAAAGAGGAGGGCAGCAGCAGCCCCAGCTACCGATGCCCCAGGCTGCTGGAGGACCACACCACGGGACAGAGCGCTGTTAGGTAGCCAGCCCCAGGTCTCACAGCAAGGCAATGCTGCAGGCAGGAGAATAACCCAGTCTTCTGTACTCCTGGTCTTGTGCCTCTAAGCAGGAGGCTGTCTTCCTTCCTCTATTACATTAAAGCAGCGGTGTTACACTGAAAAAAATAGGGTGAGTGACAGGATAGTCCTGCTTTAGCTGTCTAAGCAAAAAAAAAAGCCAAAGTGAAGGATGAATCAAGCCTACCCTCCCAAGGCAACTGGTACTACCTTGAATTTCCAGATGGAGACAGGCCTGAACAAACTTTCTAATTATCACACTCAGAAACACCTTCAGCCAGATCACATCTTGCTGGCTTAAGCCCAGCTCTGATGACCTAAATCTCTCACACTAAGGAGTAATTAATTTGAGATCAGTGCAATTGCACTGTTACAAAATTGGAATAAACTAAAGGATGGTCTGGCTCCTCCATTTTTGGGAAACTGAAGGAAATTATTTCTGAGGAGAGAACAGATTACTTGAAACTCTAAGGGAAGGCTGCTGAAAAACAAAACCTCTTTGCTTGTATTTCCCAAAAGCAAAACACAGTTGGGTAGGAAGAAGTGAGGTAAATCATTGCTTCAAAACTTAAAATTATTCATTGAATAAGATGCTCCAGAAGGGAAAAAAAGAAAACCTTTAGGATGCAAAGACTTGTTTTCCTTTGCTTTTAACCAGCCATTTGAAAACACTGCAACATGACCAATTCCTCAAAAATGTTTTCCTGACCACAGCATCTTGCATGCAGACAAACACAAAGATTATGCCAGTTCCTGGAAGAACGAACGTCATTAGCTTTTTTTAATACTGAAGCACATGTCTGTATTGTTTTTCTCTCTTCTTATCTCCCTAATTGGGGGGGGATGTTTTTTCCTTTTTTTTTCTTTGGTTCCTAGACTCTTTGTTTAAATGAGTACAATACGTTATTTTTTCCTCTCATCGTTCTTTTTTTTTTTTTGGCTCTTCAGACTTTTTGCCTGTGCAAGTAAAACTGCCCTTCCTTAACACCCTCTCTGCTGCTGTTTCAGCCTGAACAGCTTCCACTGGGTCATCTTGGTGCTAGTGTTTTAAACAATTCCCTTGTTCATAAGTAGCTAATTAGTTATTTGCTATCTTCAGAAGTAAGCTTTTGAGGTCTGGGCTTTAACCTTTCCTAGGGAGGGCTCCTGTTTCACCACCACGTTTTTGAGATAAAGTTTCCCCAGATAAGAAGAAAGATGGGAATCTGACTTGCTTTCCTGGGCAAATTTCTCAGGCACTGTTTTGTATTACAGTGGTACTGAGCCAAGGCAGCAATTCAGCATGCACTTAAACGCCTCTGCAGTCGGTGGGATGTATTACTGTCCCGAAAATGGACAGGCTTAAGCAAGTGCTCTCCCAAACTGGAACTTTATTAATTGTACTCCAGTGCATGCCTGCATTGAGAGGCTTTAGAAAGTTAAGGCACCTCGGTTAAAGTTGCAGAGTCAATGCACGTACTGCATTAATCTGTTCTATGAATGCTCTCATTACCATTACATCGTTGTAGCTTAATCTGAGCACACCTATGGACAAGCCCTCAAGCTCTGCTTGTGACACCGAACAGCTTTGAACATAGCACACCACTTATCAGTCTCTTTCTGTAATCCACAATCTAATGTAGAATAGATTAGAATCGAATGTAATTCAAGTGTTTCTTGCCAATATTAATTCAGCTGGTATTATGTTTTACCTGTGCAATAAGCAAAAGTTCCCAAACTTCAAGGATTACAAAATCTGGACCAAAGAAAAGGGATAGATGACTAATGGGATACATTAAAGACATGGAAATGTTTAAAGACATGACAAAAGAAAGAGAAGAATTTATGGAAAGGTGACCCTGAGCCATAACACTGTGAATTTCAGTCCCTCAACAGCAGAAAAGTCTGAATCAAAGTTGGAGGAGCAACATTTAACTCAGACCTAAAATTGAAAGAAAAGATGGAGTGGGATGGTGCAAAACCTTAAAAATTCATTATCTTCTGTCAATTTGTAGAATGAATTGCCTGCTGAAATGTCGACCTGCTTTAAATTAGTTGTGCTACAAGTGCAAACCGTAATTGTCCTATGTTAGTGTGTGTATCCTACTTGCTTACTGAAAGACTTTATTGTATAATGCATTCTTGTGGAAAAGCAATGAGCTGACAGAACCCTAGCAATATTCTGTACTGGTTGTCTGAAAACCTGCTGTGGTTTTTTTCTCTTTGCTAAATTCTCCTAAAAAAAGCAAAGCTTAATTAAGTCACAAGCACCTCTCTGATGAGCCTCTCCTTGGATCTCTCTTTTTCGATTACTCTCTTTCCTGACAGGCTGTGATACTCCACTAGGAATGCTTCTTTGTGTTTTCCTCCTTGGGGATGACAACAGCTCTGCTCCAAGCATCTCCTTGGCCTAGGACTCGGGAGCTCTGGAAGAGCGCAAGCATCTCCTTCCAGCCTATCGGTGCGAGTGTAGGACCCCATCTGGAACTCATCAGCGACGCGATGAGCGCCGCAACCGACTACTGCCAGGAGGCTCCTAATGACGTGGCAGTAACCTCACAATGACTAATCAAGATTTTCTTCACTTCCCTTTAGCAATTCCACCTCATAAATTAGTGAAAAAGATGAAAATAAAACTGTAAGCAGGACGGGGGCTATGACGTAAAATACCTGAGAGAGGACGCTCGCCTGCTTTCCCGGGGTTACAGCGTGCGGCTCTTCTCCGTCAGACTTTGGCTGCCGAGGGCAGAGAGGAGCGGTTACGCGACCCGCCCCGATTTCGGCGGGCCGCCCCTGACGCCAGCTGCAGCGGAGCGCTCAGCCCCACGGCCCGAGCTGCGGGGCGCAGCCCCGCCCTCCCCCGAGCTCGCTCGCTCTCACCGACCCCGGGCCTCCGCCGCCCGGATTGGGCAGAAGGGCAGTCCCTCTCCGAGGCGTTTCCCGCGCGCGGGGGG
>NW_010973443.1:665913-750800 GCF_000737465.1 Haliaeetus leucocephalus | reverse complement strand
GCCCCGGGCAGATGATGGCGATACGCGAGCTGAAAGTGTGTCTGCTTGGAGTGAGTAGAGGGGACCGGCGTGCGTGGGGGGTCGCTTCCCTCCTTTCCTTCCCGCCCCGCAGCTGGGGGCTGAGGGAGGTGGGGTGCTCGCTGAAAACCGAGACGCTTCCACACACACACGCACCACCCCCCCCACCCCGGAGGGGCGCCGCGTCTCCCGGGCGGGGGGGCCTCGCCCGCGGTGAATCTCTTCACGCCGAGACTTGGCAGCCGCGCACCGGCCGGGGGGGGCGACTCTGTTTTTGCTTTTGTCGTGTTTCTGAACTCTTGAAAAGTGAGAAGGGCGTAGCGGGCTCGGGGCTCTCTTTGGGGGTCGCCTCCCCCAGCGCTTCCCGGCGGCGGGTCTCCCTCCGGTGCCGGAGCCCCGAAAGGCGTCCGGGAGGGCTGCGCTGCCCGCCATCCCCGCGGCAGGCTGTGAGGTCCTGTCAGCCGCAGGTCGGGCTTCTCCCAGCCCCCGCGGCGATGGTGGGAGGCGAAGCCGAGGAGGGCGGCAGCGCGCAGCCCGCCCCGAGAGGTTATTTCGGGCGGCCGCTTCTGCCGGACGCCCCGGCCCCTTGTCACCGAGGTGGGGTGTCGGTGCTTTGTTTAGCTGCTCGCCTGGGCCCGCTCAGAGCTGCTTTTGCTCGGCTCCGTACAGGAACGTCCTTCCTGCCGTTGCTTTTTCTCCGTTTGGTTTTGGGCGAGCCCGTGTGCGCGTTTCACATCTGGAGTAGCAATGTGCTTAGCTCTGCAGTTTGTCTCGGCCAGCCCCCTCTCTGACCTGCGCGCAGGGAACTTCGCAGCGAAACGCGCTCGCCGAGTTGTTACGAACGCCGCCGGGAGAACGGAGCCATCTCTCTGCACAGCGGTGAGCAGAGCATCGCTGCTTGGGCTTTTGTTTTGTGTTTGGTTTTTTTTAAATCAAACATCTCGAGTTACCGGGTGTGACTTGGGCTGCTTTTAGCTCCGTATCTCCATAAACATTCAGAAAAGCTGCATGAATGAAGGCGTTCTAGAGTGAATTCCCTTTCATGCATCCCAAGTGAGCTGAACATGTAAAAAACAGAGACACTCCAGTTCTTTCCAATTTTTGTTGACACTTAGGCCGGCAGGAGTGGGTACCTTGCCCTGGGGTAAGTGCCAGGGCGCTGGAGAGTTCAACCCAAAGTATTTGGCTGTGACCGTTCCTCCTTTCTCAGTTAGAATTCTTGCCTTCAACTTTTAAAATGGCATAGAGACAAAATAAGCGTGGTTTATACAAATGTGAGGAGTCTGTGGTAGAATATGTGGACGTGTCTGTATTTTTTTTCTTTCCCAGCAGAAAGCCCTGTAATCTTATAGAGATGAAGTGTCTTGTGGAATGACATTCCTCTTGCCCATTATTTATTGCTGTTTTGTAACATTGAAACGTACTGGAGGTTTTGCAAGGCAATTGTTTACTTATTTTAAGACAGGAAAAGAAACCTATAAAGCAGCTCTGTGTTACTAGGAGTATGCAATTACTCTGTAGATTCATTAAAATGATAGGGTGGCAGTGGGAACACATAGGAAGATGTAAGTGTAGTTTTAGTTGCTTAGTAGTTAGTGAGATGTTCCTTCCTGAGTTTTAATAGGGTGTAATCCTAGAAGACCGTCTACTTCTGATCATAGACACCTCATTTACCATGCAGGTTGACACTGTTTTCCCAAAAGAGAGGAATCCTTTCTATGATGAATCCCCTCCGTAAATTCAGACAGATTTCCAGAACAGAGAAACTCCATAATGGTCGGGGTGAACAAGTGCAGGCATTAATCTTCTGATCTGCTTGAAAGCTAGATGGCAACTCAAAAATACATTTTCAGACCTACCAAAAGGAATCTTGACAGTTGCCTTTTCAGTAGGTCCTGGACCTGGTAGGTTAATCTGTATTGTATCTAGTAGATCCCCTGATAATCAGCCAAGTCTGGTGTGTCCAAGTCCCAAGATGAGTTCCAGTCCTTGTTAGAGATAGAGATAAAATCAGTTTGTAAACCTGTATCCCTTGCCCTGTCCCACTTCTGGACAAAGCCCTAGGCTGCACCTCCAAATCAGATAGGAGGATCACTGATGGTCTGTGGCCCTCAGCTGTGCAAAGGGCCTGGGCTGTTTCTGCCAGCTCAGAATTCCCCAATGAGGAAAAATTGCAGCTGACGCAACATTTGCAAAGCCAGCTTCTCCACAAGCCCTGAAGCCCTGTTCGGCTGTAGAGGGTCCAGGTGGGAGGGTGAGGAGGGAGGGGAATAGAGAAACAAGAGCTGTTCTCCATGCTGCCAGCCCTATAAGCTAGTGCAGTACTCCAGGCCCAGTGTTTGGCCTGGAGCCATTGCAGGAGACATGGGGAATCAGTTATCCGCTCCTGGATGTAACCCCACATTGCCAGGAGGGAAGCTGGCCGGTAATTTCTAGCATAAATCTAACAAAACTGGGATTTGGGTATCTGCCTTTCACTTCCTCCTCCTCCTCCACAGTATATTGGTGTTCTTAAAACTCTCTGTGGGTGTGATGGGAGCAATTTGGAGCAGCCTGGAGTAGTGCACAAGAAGGGGATGGTCGTGGGGTTTGTGGGTGTTGAAGGAGACACCAGCAAGAGAACAACAGAGAGGAAATCTGGAGCAGCTCCAGGCTCGGTGTGAGTCAGTTTGGAAGGCAGGCTTTGTTGATGGCAGAGCTTTGTTATTCATGAATTTGAGAAGGCAGTGCTCTTTGAGGAGACCTCATTCCAGCTTGCTGGTGGGCTGGCAGGAACGGGATGCCTGCCTAATTGTTCAGTGCCTCACAGCCTTAGGTGTAAGAGCTACGGAGGTACGATTTTAATAGCTCTCTTGAGTATGTTGCCATGCAAGTGGCCTCAAGCCTGCTCCTAAACTACTTCCCCCAGTAAATTATTGCTGCTGGGCAGCGAGGTGTCTGCACGGAGAAGGTGTTGGTCTTCATAAGTGCAAACTCTTGAGCATCTGCTCTGAGTCTTGTCTTTTCACCCCAAACTCTTGCTGGTCTCTGGGTCTGGTCTGTTGTTTGTTCATAGCAGTTGTCCCTTTGTTGGAGGCCACCTGCTTCTGGGGCTGAGCAAGTTTTAGCAGCAGCTCAGTTTACGCGGCGAAATGAAGTGTAGCTCCCATTTGACTTGTGCAGTGTTTCTGTCCTGAGTGGGCACCCTCTTGAGGGGGTGAAGGAGAGAGGGGCGGAGGGGGCTGGTGTGTTCCTGAGCCATGCTTTAGTGCTGAAATGTGGCCAGGCATGCAACTGCCAGGTTTCCTAATCTGGCTCTGGCTACTGAGTGCCATGTGCCTTGGCTCCCGACGTTTTCTTTATGCAGGCTGGAGGAGCGATTTACAGCTCTCTGCCAAGTCCTGACATAATTGTGTGTGGCAACCGCAGAAGAGATTGGCAGGTTTAGGACTAAGGCAAAAGTTTCTTGTCTTTGTCACTTCCTGAGGAAACTTTGACAGCCATTCAGAGAGGCTTTGGGGGGTGGCTTGCTAACTACCATCTAAAGTGACCTCCATTAATCCTTTCCTTTTGTTTTTGTTTATTACATTTTTAAGTTGTGACTGTTAATCACAGGACCAAAGGAGTTAGGATTGAAAGAGGCTCAGAGGTCATCCCTTGGCCCTAAAGCTCCTCTTAGAACTTTCCTGACATATGTTTGTCTTGCCTGTTCCTAAAAAACTCACGATGAAGGTTTATGTTCTCCCAGGGTTATGTCTGTTTTGGCTTTGTGTGGCAAGGTTTTGGTAGCCCAGGGGAGGGGGGGGGCGTTACAGGGGTGGCTTCTATAAGAAGCTGCTGGAAGCTTCCCCTGTGTTCGAGAGAGCCAATACCAGCCGGCTCTAAGATGGACCCGCCGCTGGCCAAGGCTGAGCCCATCAGCGATAGTGGTAACGCCTCTGTGATAACATTTTTAAGAAGGGAAAAAAAAGTTGGGACAGAGGGAAAATGGCAGCTGGAGAAAGGAGTGAGAACATGTAAGAGAAACAACCCTGCAGACACCAAGGTCAATGAAGAAGGAGGGGGGAGGAGGTGCTCCAGGCGCTGGAGCAGAGATTCCCCTGCAGCCCGTGGGGAAGACCATGGTGAGGCAGGCTGTCCCCCTGCAGCCCATGGAGGACCCCATGCTGGAGCAGGTGGATGCCCGAAGGAGGCTGTGACCCCATGGGAAGCCCATGCTGGAGCAGGCTCCTGGCGGGACCTGTGGATCTGTGGAGAGAGGAGCCCACACTGGAGCATGTTTTCTGGCAGGACTTGTGACCCTGTGGGGGACCCATGCTGGAGCAGTGTGCTCCTGAAGGACTGCATGCCATGGAAGGAACCCACACTGCAGCAGTTCATGAAGAACTGCAGCCCGTGGAAAGGACCCACGTTGGAGAAGTTTGTGGAGGACTGTCTCCCGTGGGAGGGACCCCACGCTGGAGCAGGGGAAGAGTGTGATGAGTCCTGCCCCTGAGGAGGATGAAGCGGCAGACAATAATGTGTGATGAACTGACTGTAAACCCCATTCCCCATCCCCCTGTGCCACTGGTGGGGGTAGGTAGAGAATCCAGGAGTGAAGTTGTGCCTGGGAAGAAGGGAGGGGTGGAGGGAAGGTGTTCTGAGATTTGGTTTTATTTCTCATTACCCTACTCTGGTTGATTTGTAATAAATTGAGTTAATTTTCCCCAAGCTGAGTCTGATTTGCCCGTGATGATAATTGGTGAGTGATCTCTCCTGTCCTTATCGACCCACAAGCTCTTTGTTATATTTTCTCTCCCCTGTCCAGCTGAGGAGGGGGAGTGATAGAACAGCTTTGGTGGGCACCTGGTGTCCAGCCAGGGTCAACCCACCACAATGTCCCAGAGCTTAACTGCTCTTACTGTAGAAAGTTTTTCTCAAACATAGTGCCTACATCTTCCTTGCCTGAGACTTCTTTTCTTCACCCTGCTGTTTGTGTTTCCGTTTTCTTGCTGGCATGCATTCTGCTAGCATGTAGTCTGAAGATACTGTCTGAAGTTGGTAAGCCTACATTGGCAGAAGGAGTGACATTTCCTCTGTGGAGAAGGAGGTTTCCTCAGGAGTTTCTCCACAACTGAATCCCAGTCGCTAGGTATGGAGAACAGTTTATTACCTTGGATGTCATGCACCTCTCTGTGCAGCATCTGCATGTGCAGGCTGTGGAATTGAGCTCAGAATTGTTTGAGATTCAAAGTAACTGGGAGTATGATAATAGTTTTCTCAAGGGGAAAATCTCTCTGATTTTCTTATCTGCATGTCATGGTAATATAAAGCTCTGGGTTCTGCTGGATGGAGAACAAATTCCTGTAGCAGAGCATATGCATGCATGTGTCAGACCTTTCAGTGCAAAGCTGAAGTACTCACTCTTCTTCTCTAAGTAGTTATTATACTGAACACATATGACTGAGAGTCTTTTAGTTTGTGTTGGTGTTTATGAAATACAACAATTTTATTTCTCTTTTGACTCTAAAATGTTTGTCATTATTAATGCTCTTAGTGCCTGGATGTCCCAACCCAAATAGGACCACTGCTATTAAAAACAAAAATGCAGCCCTTGAAGGCTTGTACCAGTTAAGGGCCTTTCTTCTCACTAGGTATGTGCAAGGGGGTCTACATGTTCAGATGAGCATCCTACTGAAGACAGTAATGATACACAGCTGCAGAAGCTGTGAATGCATCAACAGCTGCAGTGCTGTAACCTAAAATAGAACAAGAGGGACCAAAGTAGTTGCAGACAGCAAAGGTGGTCGTGAAAAGAAGAAAATTGTACTGATGCAATAAATGTATGCCTTCTGAAATTTTGTCCACAAAATATCCATCTGAGAGAAGAGAGAGAAGAACAGAGACTGACAAGTGATATTTTTTTTCCCCATGTTAATGGTTCATCATCATCTACTTATTCATTCATGTTTTATTATGTAAACAAGTAGCTATCATAAGAGAAGTTTTTGTGTCATGACTTTGCATGGCTGTATGTCTTGTGGAGTCACTGGTGTGAAGCACTCATCGTTGCAGTCTTTCATTCAAAGGAGCCCTCATCTGTGTGTCTCTCCTAGCCACTTACCTCTTTGCATTGTAGTGAAACATCAAATCACATGTAAAACTGGACAATGACTTTAAGTCCACAGGGAACTGAAAGGCAGACAGCCAGACACACGGTTGGCGTGACTACATATGCCTCATTTCCTTGGGAAAGGGTTTTTTTTGTATTCTTCCTTGGTGAAGAATACTCTGAAGTTTGCACTTAATGTGTGCACGTAGCACTTCCATACTCAATTGCCCTGCTTTGCCCTTCAAAAGAACAGTCTACCGAAGGAGACTGGGACAGGTGATTTCGTGGTTTTTTGGGAAATATTTCATAAAAATCCAGTTATATACAAAGTGAGAAATGCCTTTTCTCTTGTATCAATAAACAAGCGTGTTCAGAAGCCTAAACTAACCTTTTCCTATTAATTTATAGAATACATGTAGATAAACAATTTATCAGAATTTAACAGAGTTCAGGATTTCATATTGACCTTGCCCTTACTGCTTTCCTGATGTATCTACAAAAATTTTTTTATTTACTCATATCTTCCAAAAGTTTTGGGTGGGATTGCTTAGGAAAGTGAGCAGACTGGGTTATGACTGGAACATCCTGCTAGGAAAAGATGAGTGTGGAGGCCACATTCTACTTTCATTTCCAGCAGCACAACCAAACTGGATTTCTGAAGGAGCAGAAGGCAGGACTCGAAGCAGGTTTTACTTTCAGTAGCTGTAATGCCTCTGAAGGGGAAGTTTGTTACTACTAATCAACTGGACAGCAAAAGAATACCCTGTGGCTGGTGCCTGTTGCTGCATGTGATTGGCTCTGATCTGCTGATAACCAGCCACTGCTTGTAACTTGCTTGTTGAATGAGACCATGCTATGGCTATCGCCCAGAAATCGTATGCAGGCTGCAGTTTTACTGTCTCTCAAATTGTATTTATCTCTTTTGTTTATAGTGTTACCAATTGGGGTTTTTTAGGTTTCCCCTGCGCCTTGCTTCAGTCCCTCTTTTTGATTTCTTAGTATTGGCTGAAAAATTGTGAAACTTCTTGTTTTACAGTAATTCTGAGGAAAAAGTAAATTCATTCTTTCTATCAAAATAAGGATGTTGAATTGGTAATAGACTTCTTTTTTTTTTTTTTTTTTAAACTCGGATGAATGCAGTTTTAGCCCTACTCAGTGAAGTAGTGCTGAGGCAGACTATGTGAAGCAACCAGAAACTCTGCATGCAAGAAATGTGTGGGGAAAAGAAAAACCCTCTCATTCTCATCAGGCAATTCCTTTTAATTGGCTTAAGTCAAGCCATGTTAAAAGGCCATTTTTAAATTTACATTTAAAGTATGTTTCCTGAGACTCTGGTTGATGGTATGACTGGTTTTTAAGGTGGTAATTTGCCTTATTGATAGGGTGTGTTGCAGTTAGAGTGCAGTTTGAGGAAGTGGCAAAATAGGCATTAGCTGAGCTGGTCATGAGCAAAGGCTTCTGAACCTGCAGAGCTTTTGCATACGGTAGTGTTTATAAATTACAGTGCTGGTAAATTTTGCTAGTGTTGGGTTGTGCCTGAGCTGGGTGCGTGGGTGCTGCAGACTGCAAGTGTACAGGCCAGATAGACATATTCTTTCTAAAATTTCTCAAGCTAACTCTTTGTTGAGAGAAGCATTTAGAGGGAGGCTGGAGCCACAGCTCTGCTGTGGTTGCTGTCAAAGACCCACCTTTTCTTTTGCCTCACTTAGGCTCCTTCCAAATGCCATTTGCCCAGTCTCCAGGGCTGTCAGACCCTCCAGGGACTGTTGTTGATCATGTATCTCCTGGCTGTGTCCCTGTCCAGATAAGATCAGGGCGGGCACCATTTTCTTTGTTTCCTACACCTTGGTTTTGAGGGGGAAGACAGAGGGGTGTGTTGAAATGGAACACAGCTGGCTTTAGCAGGTTTGCAGTGTTGACCCCACCTTCTCCAGGGTTCAGGTGCTGCTGCAGAAAAGAAGCTGTTGAGAGCAGGGCAGCTTGTTTCTCCTCAGCTTCATTGGCTCATCAACCTCTGTTGATGGGGGGCTGTAGTTTGACTGCCTTGCCATCGTCTCTGCCTCCATCTGGAGGTTTGGGGCTTCCTCTGCTCATGTTTTCCTCAAGCTGCTTCTGGACCAGCTGAATGCCCAACACATGGATGGATGGATACCCAGAGGTACCCCCCAAAAGGGTCGGGAAAGGTGGTGGGAAATTGGGTGGGTTCATCTGGTCTGGTCTACTGGATCCTGCCATCTAAGGGAACAAATGCATTTGCCCTGGCTAAGTTAGGTAGCGTGCCCATCAGGCGTTTCAGTCTTTCTCTGGGTTGACCTCTTTCTTTTACAGACCTCATCTGTAAAGCTGGGAGCACCAGAGATCTCGTTTTCAGGGTAATCACCATTTGCTGTCTCCAGAGCTGGCAGTGCGTGTCAGTTCAAGAAGTATCTGTTCCCTCTTCTGCTCCTCGGTTTCTTTGCCCGTGCCGTGGATGCCGAGTGCTTCCTACTCTGGGTCGTGGCTCCAGCTGCTCCCCACCAACTCTGCAGCCCTGTGGGTGAGCCAGACCCGTGGCAGCTGACACGGGGGGGGGGCTGTAGCATGCAGCCCACCCTGGGCATGGCTGAAGCTCTTGGCCGTGGGTTGCTCTGGCATCCCTGGAGCTTTCTGCAGGGGTGGCACAAGGACGCGGGTGGGAACAGCTCGTCCTTGGGCAGTGGCCCTGCCTGCTGGGGGAGGAGGAGAAGGAGTGCTCGCCACTTCTGATCTCTCCTGGAGTTTCTTGCTCTGATGGGCTTTCCATTTGAAAGCCACTACGAGCTAGCATGCAGCCTGGTCTTTTCCTTCTAGTTTACATGGCCTGGTATTTCTAAACGCTTAGCCTACTAACCTTTACAGCAGATTTAAGCTGGTTTATTTTTTCCCCTCCACTTCCTTCAGATAGTTGGCTGCATTATAAAATATTTAAAAAATCCTACCTCCATCCAGTGCTAATCACACCGATGGGTTAGATCATCCCACGCTTTTTGGACAGGGCAGAGCAAGCCTGCATTGCTCTGCTCCTTGTTGGGGCTTGTCATGCCCCCCACTAACTCACATTCGCAGCCTACGGGCAGCTTGTGTAAATATAACTCTGCAGCCCATCGCCAGAAGGTGCGTGAGAACTGGCATGGGGCATGGACTCCTGAAGTAAATGAGAATAAAAGATGGTTTTATTCTCATGGGGATGTTTTTCTTCTCTCTACCTACCTCGTAGAGACTGGGCAATGGTGTATGGGTCAAGGTGAATAGAAATTTTTAAAATTCCATCTCAACTTGTAATACACCAGGGAAGCGACATGTTTCAATTTTCTTCTGAAACATCTCATACACCCTTCCCGTGAACGCTCACAATTTTGAACACCACTGTAAGAAGACAAATCCAAGCTTTAGAAAGTTACCAGCAGAGGTGGATGAGAGGCCAGCTTGGAGCACAGCCCTGTGTAAGCAAATGCCAGTGGTCTGATTTAGTCTCCAGCCTCGCAGGGCTGCTTGTGAAAGCTGAACAACAGGCAGTGGAACAAACGCTTTTTTATTTTTGCCTGGCTATTTTTAAACATAGATGCTAGTTAGTGTGTGGTTTTTATATTTCTTGGAGGAGAGGGTAGAGCAGTTACGGTTTTGCACTTTTTGTTTTGGACACAGCAAGTTCTTATTTGGGCAACATGTGGAAGTACATGTGCAATAAATCCAGCTACTAAATACTTTGTGTTCCCGAGTTATTGTTTCTTCCTTTGTCAGCAGAGCGACAGGATGCTGCAGGCGTCATCGGGTGTCCCAGCTGGACCGGTCAGCCTCTGCTGTACACAACTGCAGGGGACTATAAAAAAAACTGTAAGAGCAATCTTACAAAATGGTAAATATCAGCATCTTGCAGGAATTCGCCTACAGCTAGGGACTCTCTGGTGCAGATTTTCCTCTACTTTAAAGCCTGTTTACAGAGTCAAAGTGAGTTAAAGAGGTTCCTAAAATGGGTATAATTTTGAAAAAATAACAATTTTTTTGCCCATTTAATTCTGCAGCAAACAAAGCTTAATAGGTGTTGACAGGATCTAATGGTTCATCAGCAGAGCTGTGCTCCAGACTGGTGGGACATACCTCAAGTAATTACATGTCCTCCCATGCCCACTGGTGACCCATGAGATACAGCAGGCATTGGAGTAGCTTTAACTTTCTCTATCTTATGCTTGTAATCAGTAGCTGGTACCTTGTCTCCAGGATTGCTGTTGCCTGTATTTTCCAGATGTACCCATTTCTCACTTGTGAAGCTGATGCTGGGGATTCAGTGGCAGAAGAGGAATCCTTAGGTATTTGGTCAGCGTCTAGTGGGTGCCAATGCAGAGAAGCTGTAGTAGGGATCACCAGGCTTCCCAAAGAGTGATGTGAAAAGCATCCCTGAGAGGACTCCCTTGAATGCGGTGTGGAGTCACACCAAGGCTCAGCTTGGCTCTGAGGTCTTTAATTCGTTTTTAACTACTTGATTTAAGGGAGAGAAAGCACATCATCTCTATGGTTAGTAGTTTAGGAGCTAGAAGCATATTAGAACTGAAAAATTTGAGGTGTTTGTCCATGCACAGTCACAGTTCTAATCTCAAGCAGCTTCTGCCATCTGTGGAAGCAAATACTACATTTGCTTAAGACAGTCTTTGTTAATACAAAAAAAAGCCTCTCACTGACTGACACATACCACTACCAGTCTGTAAAGGCACACTTCCACTTTGTGGCTGGGTAAATCTGGCGGTTGGTTAATTCCTGGAGGGATTTAGGCAATGAGAAAGGACAGATTCCCTTTATTGGATAGGAAGTCCCTTATCTCTTTTTCTTCTCTTTTTTTTTTTTTTCCCCCCCTATAACATACTAAATGTAAGTGGGTCTATTTTAAGAGTCATAAAATGAACACTTGGCAATATATCTTGTTAAAGGTGATATGAACAGGAAGCTTTCAACCACATTTAGGCCAGAAATCCTTCATGGTACATAATCCACGCTGACATCAATCTTTGCAATACTATGCAGACAGTCTTACTTTTAGGATATTCAGTTCTTGACTGTGCTACAAACAAGGTGTTTTCTTACGTTATCCCTTAAGTCAGCATTTTTCTTTTTTTGGATGATATCGCTCTTGTGGAAAATTCAAGGAAAGTTGCACTTTGTTTTTGTCTTAGTTTGCTTGAATGTCAACGAAGGAATTAAACATTGTCCCCCACATTTAATGTCTTCAACAGTTATGACTCCAGCAGCAGAGTGTAGTTTGTGTGAATAGTCTTCAGAGTCAATTGTTCTGTTCTTTGATATTTCCCACCTCCCCACCCTGCCTTGGATATTTTTCTTTATTTTTTTTCCTGTGGGGTGCACTTGAAAGGAATAAATGCATGCCTAGGCATCAGACAGACAGTTGGAGCACAATTTATGTGACAAAAATGGCAGTTGTATAAAACCAGGTAACGTAAATGCTGATTCAAGATTATGTTACTGAAACCCCTTTAAGTACATATTTAATTCTAAGCATTGGAGTAATCCCTCTTCAGCAGTGTATCAGGGTACAGGCTAAATTGAATCCCAAGCTTAAAGCTCAGTGTATACTTAATATAGAGCTGAATGCAGTCCTGTGTGGAGGACAAAGATAAAAAGTTTATGTAAATTAAGTATTTGAGATAACACAGCTCTTGAGTGATTCCTGTTGTTTAACATTAAAAGCAGATAAAGTAGCTCAGTTTTACCTCTGCTTGGTTTTCAGGATCTGGTAGGCTCTTTGGAGATGGTGCTTTATTTGACCAGGTAACTAAATTGATGCAGAATTTCATGTCCAGCTTTGCCTTCTCCTTTAGGCTGGTGTGGCGAAAGAAAGAGAATGAACTTTTG
Source organism: Haliaeetus leucocephalus (assembly GCF_000737465.1). Taxonomy (NCBI): domain Eukaryota; kingdom Metazoa; phylum Chordata; class Aves; order Accipitriformes; family Accipitridae; genus Haliaeetus; species Haliaeetus leucocephalus. The sequence goes on along the minus strand of NW_010973443.1, from coordinate 738,832 downwards.
GCGGTTATAGAATAAGTCCAAATTTTAAAAGTTTGTCTGAAGAAGAGTGGTGGTAGCCCTACAGCCTATAAAGTTTTTCAGGAATAGTTTAAGTGATGACCAGTAGAAAAAAGGGTGCAAAAGTCGGTGTAGAGGAGATTTGGAGGAACAAAGTGATAAAGAAAGAGACTAATGGAGGAGGAAGTGGAGGACTGAAACTGAGAGACCAGTGGAAAGCATTAGAGGAGCATTGTGGGGGACTGGTGGGAGGGAATGAGGAACACGGCAGGGGGGTTAAAGTCAGAGAAGGAATGAAGGAAAGAGAAGCCGTAAATAAGGAAACAGAAAACCACACAGAGCAAAACAGTGAAGGGAGTAATACATACAAAATAATAAGGTAGGGTGAAAAATCCTGCCACCTTTCCCTTGGTTTTAGCCTTCAGTTTTCTTTTTTTTTTTCTTTTAAAGCTGTAACTTAGTCTTAGTATTGTTTCATCTGTGTTTCAAAACACTTTTGTCCAGGTGAACCTGCAGAATTGTTGTTTACATTGCATTAAATTAAGCTGGACCACTTTTGACCAGTCAAGAGCACTCTGTTGCAGATCTAGTAACTGAAAGGGAAGGTCTGGTGGGATCTCATGGGCCACTGGAGATGTCATCCAAAATCCCTGTGCCTGTTGTTCTGCCATGTCCAGGGTCTGCAGGAGCTTTGGACTCAGTCCCAAGCGCTTAGGCTGCAACACAGAAAGCGTGTTTAGCACCCAAACAGCCTGTCCTGAGAGGGACTCCTCAGCACCCTCTGTGTGGCTCAGCCTCTTCCTGCTTTGGAGGGAAAGACCGAATCGGCTCTTCCAATAGGCCGCTATTCTTGTCCCTTGAGGAGATGTCCTTAAACCTACTAAACTTCATGGTTTAACGTTGCCATTTGAAATGCTCCCAGTGTTTCAGCTGAAGATTTGCAAAGTCCGTATGCTTTTGACCATTTCTGGTTTCTGGTTTCTAAGTGAAGATGAGAAAAATTGGCCAGGTGAATCAAAACTTTCTTCTGTGAGTCAGTTGTAAGTTAGATACTTCCTAGTTATTTTTGTGGCGGAGAGAGGAAGGTGCCTTAACAGTAACAGCAACAAAACCTGTTCCTGCCCATTTAAAAGGCTTTTCCCTAAATAGCTGAATTCCCTGACACTAGTGGTACCCGCTTTAGGAGCTGCTGAGTTTCATTCCTGCTGAAATCAAGAGGAGGTGAAAACATTCAAGAAGTCAACTGCTTAAGGGATACGACCTTGCACTGATAATTTCTTCCATTTATGAGCCTGTTTGGTGCAGATAGCTTTGCTCTCAATAAGTTCACAGCAGCACATAGTAAATCCACAGATAAAAAAACTCAGCCCTGGGTTTTATTATACCGTGCTGCTTGTTATCGCTTCTGTTTACTTGCATGGGTGACAGAGCAGAAAGCATCAGCTGGGTCCTTCTATGATGCTGTTTAAAATAAGTGGTGATATTTACTGTATTAGGGAGAACTTCAGATTCAGGCAATAGGTGAAATGAACATGAAATCACTATTCATCTAAGCTAATTAAATGTGATCCTTTGGTTAAAAATTTTCTAACACAGATTTAGGTTTACGCAAACCTCTGTCCATTCCCAGTCCTGCATGTCAGTTCAGGAAATGAAAGCCCCCAGTTTCAGGGATTTTAGACCACTTCTTGATGCTATTTAATGTCCATGTAGATGTATATTATCTATGTGTTATCTACATTTAACTGTAGATAACTAATAATGGCAAATTCCAGTAAATCTCAACTCACCCCCCTTCCCCTGATGCCCAGGGGAAGGTGCATGTGTTAATGTGTCTGGAAGGCTAATGAAGGCAGGTTTCCAAAGGCTGCGGGTGGGCTGGCAAATTATAAGGGCAGCCTGCATAAAGAAGGTGCCTTTAGCAGCTTGCCAACCTTTAGGCTGCTGATAAAGGAGACTACTTCAGACCTTTGGTGGTCATTGGAGACTGCTGATTTTACAGGTTGTTGTGTCAGCTAAGAGAAACTGATAAGCAGAGGCAGAGCTTTTGGCAATAAAACCATGGACTAAATCCTTAGCCCCTGTCCCACCCACGTGGCGTTTCCTGAACCGCTCAAGTTGCTGGTGTCTGGCCACCTTTGGCCAGTGGAGAGGCAAGGAAGAGTTGTTAGGTGACATACCCTGTACTAGGGCTCTGCTAATTCGGAGCAAAGATCCAGGGCCATGAGGCTTGTTCCCATTTGTCAGGGGAAATGTATTTATATAGCTGCCCACTGAAACTCTGCCTTCTTCCTCTCTGTCGCCTGTTGCTGCAAGAGAGAAGGGATCAGGCTTTCTTTTCTCCAGGACTGAAGTTTTCAACTGGTGTTTCAGTTGGCACTCATAATTTATGTGGCTTTTTTTCTTCCTCTTTGGTTTGAAATGCAATAATAAGTTGCAGGTGGGGTAGTTACAAATTGGGAGTGGAATGTCTGAACATTGAGTTGAGTTGCTTACTGAGCTTGGATGGGCAAATTTGAAGGTAATTCAGCCCTTTCATGAATTTTTCAGGCAACTGCTGGACAACTTTTATATTACTGAAATAGTAGACTGAACACCAAGAGCCATTTCCTCAAATGCTGTACCTAGTTGATGTGCATATAGTTGATTGCATAAGAGCCACTGCCTTCATTTAATAAAAAAAAAGACTTTATTGAGATTTGTAGGCAATCTGTAATATGAAACTATAATGTTTGGATTGGATTGGATTATCAATTCCAGACTGGCTGGAAGATTTTGAGTATCTTCTATGTGAGGACAGGTATATCAAATCCTTCCCCCCTCCCCATTTAGTAAGTGACACTAACAAGCCTGTATTTTGAAGTTATGGCCACTAATGATAGGATTTGACAAGGGAAGAGGCAGGGTGTTGGAGTATGAACAGAAACTTGTGTCAAACAGCAATTCAGGTCAAAGATTATCTCCTCATCATACCATTATTTTGAAAGTTTCAGCTGCTACAAATATATGTGGGGAAGGTTCACTTGGAAAAAGAATTTGGTTTGGAAAGAATAACACAGAATTGTTTATCCCATTTTTTGCTGCCAAACTGTACTCAAAAATAACATTTGTCAGGATGCTGTTGCCTAACATGTTTACTGAACTATGAAAGCCTCAGGTTATTTATGTATTTAGTCTGAAAGTTGAATTTAGTTTCTCTGATCACTGCATTGCACAATGATGATGAATGATATTTAGCCAGATTGTTATGCTGGTATGTGTGCATGTGGCCCATAGAGATAACAACCACTGCAATCAATACTCATTATCATTGACAATGTGATATACAGTGACTTGTAAGTTACTTCCTTACACTTACACCTTAATTTTTCAAGTTCAGGGCCAATTATCAGGATTCCTAAGCAGATATTCTTCACGCAGATTTTTACTGTATTTTTAATAGTAATTTATCGGTGGGAAGAGTGGTACATCAAGTGGATTTTTGTAAGTGCATGTGTATTTTGAGATAGAGTGGGTAGGAAAAGGATGGCAGCATGCAAATATTAAAAGGTCTTCCAAGTTTGTCCAGAAAATAAATTCTGACCATTTGAGTTGCCAAAATCAGGTATTGCTGTCAGTAAAATTGCACAGGTGTTAAAGCAGGACTTGCAATTTTTCTTTGTTTTACTTGGGCTTTATTTAGCTCCTCATTGTTGAGGTTTCATATGCTGGAGAGATCTGTTACGTTTGTGCTTGGTTCCTACTTCGTTGGCCGGGGGGGTGGTGAGTGGTGACCACCACCCACCTGTGGCACCACAGTAGGAATTTCCCCATGGTAAACCAAGGCTCTCATTTCTCCTTCTCACCTGAAAAATGAAGTGGTAAACATGGAAGTGATCATACTTAAGTGTCTGTGGTGGTGCTTAGGTGGGAAATCAGCAAGCCAGTAATGGGGAGAGGTCATTAAGGTGAACTGGGGTGCTGGGACTGACGAGGTGGGAGAGTATACCATGGAGTGTGAAATAATACGCTTTCTTATCACTTACAGGGCAACTGGCAAGGTAGGTTTACCTGCTGGTCTGTGTTATGCCTTGGTCAGGAGGATCCTATGATTCAGTGATCAGTAGAAGGCAATTAGAGGTATGATTCCTGTTTGGATGGTAGTGACTCTAAGTCCTACAGCTATAGGTGTCCTAAAAATGAACCAAAACCAAATCCCTCTGTGGTGTACAACGTTGTTGATGCTGTGCTGGTTCGGGTGGGTTTTTTCTTTTTCCTTTCTTGGTTCATTAATACAGTGGTTTATGTGTGGGATATGGGCATCCCTTTGCAGCTGCCTTTGCTATGTTCATTCCACTTGTTGTCACACAGGGCTCCCAAGGTGGTAGTGGCACTCTTCTTTCCATCTCTCTCTGTCCCACCATCTAGTTCTTGTAACTCCATCATGCAGTCCTCTTCTCCTTACCCAACTCACATGAGCAATTTAGCCAGTGCTCCTTCCTCCTTTCCTCCTGTCTCAGTACGGCCAGGTTGACTGTCTCCTTCTCCCTTAGTACCAGGAGTCACCAGGTGGTGCTATTTCCCAAATAAATGCCCTCCCTTGCATTGCAGCACAGTCCAGCCCTTGTAGAAGGGTGTTATGGTGTTTGGTTTTGTGATGGAGCTTTCTTTGGTGGGCAGCTGTGTCAGGTAGTGAGGGGTCTTGCTTCCCACCACGTGTTCAGTCTTGGGTCAGTTTTTTTGAAGCAAAGTTGTTCTCTGTGACTTAAATCAGCCAGTGCCTTGTATGATGTTGAGGTCCCCAAAAGGACGGACTGCTTCTACACAGCTTGTGACCACACTGTTGTACTCAAAAGCTGCTTTACTGTAGTGTAAAGCACGAGCAAGTCTCACTAAGGATGGTCTCAGGCTTTGCACTGTTGGGCTCCCCCGTCCAGTGGGAGGGGTTTTTGCTCATTCATTGGCATGTGCTGTGACTCCAAAGGAGATTGTGTGTGTGTGTGTGATTACTCCCTTGAAAAGTGCTCCTCTTGTTCCTCCTTTCATCCTTTCATCTTATTAAGTCAGCTAGTTTGATACCACCTTATTTGCAGCTGCTTTTTATATCATGCTCTTTCCTGAAACTGTAGAGGCAGTTCAAAACAAGGAGTTCAGCGTCTTAAGTGAACAGCCAATGCCCCCAAAAGCCACAACTTGAGATGAAGGAATGCGAATAAACTCCAAGTTCCCGTCTTCCTTTTCACCAGGCTAAGCAGTTCTTCCTCCACAGCCATCCATACCACATGCTGTCAAGGGCATAAGAAATTGATTGATTGAGATTCTGCTCTTTGATTTCAATTTAAAATCCTCCATTTCTCTCGGCGGTTCAGCTACTGTTCTAAATTTGGTAACTTGTCTGGAGAGGGGAAGGAAATGTGTAAGAAAAGACACAGAGAATTAGCTGGAAATTTGATGTGGGGAAGCAGTTTCTAAATAATAATGATTGAAGGCTGTTATCTTTGCTGTCCACACCCATGCTAGCATGGCGGTGTGGTTAGCTTGCACTTTGTACAGTAAGATGCAGTGATTAAGCATATATATTTGAATTAGAGTATGGGTTTGGGTGGTTTTTTTACTGAAATATATGAGCTTTAAAAATTTGCTAAGTTGGACATTCCAGAGCTAGGTTGGCTGCAGTGTTAATTTGTTGTTACCATTTTTTAATATATTTGACAGTGTTGCTGTTCTTGAGTCATGTTGCAGGTAGCTGGAGTACTGACCCACAGGCTATGTTTTCTTCATCAATTGCATTTCTGTTTTGCCTTGTTTTATTTATTTATTTTTATTCTATTGGAGTTACTTTAAAGAATAGCTTTGAAGGAAGCTTCTTTGTTCTCCCTTTCCCTCTGCAGCCCCCTGTCTCATAAACAAAGATCTCTTTATATTCCCACGCCAACTTCACACACAAAAGAGTGGGCAGGTTGCGGAGGAGCGACATGGTTTGTAAGCACTGGGTGAGTAAACATACAGCAGCCACGTGGGCCACTTTGTGTTTTCTTGGGTAGTAGATAGTTTAAGTGACCGCTAGTCCTGCCACCCACTGCTAGTGTGGTATAGAACAAGGATTTGTTCCTTACTGCTGATTTAATGCCATGTCAGTCACTGGACTATGTACAAAGGAAAGATAGCTCCCTTTCTGATTAGGTCATCTTTCCAGCACCATCTCATGCCTTCTTTCAAGGTAATAATGTTCCTTCTCTGGAGTCCACACATTTGGAGAAACCTTTCCACACTTGGAGTCAAATCTTCAGCTGAAGTTAGTGAAATGCCTACTAGCTGCCAAATGAGGGAGAGTACTTTGGGCGAATCCTTTTGAAAACCAAGTGTTGGGGGAAGAAAGAGGAGGGAAGATAGGGCTGGTCCACTCATCTTGAAGTTCTTCAGTCTGTAGTTGTGATTCTCCATGCCTTCAACTCAGCATGAAGAGCTTGCTATTGGATCCCTAGTTATGATAGCAGGATAATGCCAGATATCTTGAAAACACTCTAGGAGAGACTTTGGTTTCATATAGTATTACATATAGAAACATATGACTGTCTCTAGGAAAGTGAATTTATTGCTAACATTAGTTACTATACAGATATTAGCTGCTCTTCAGTCTCTCTCATTTTGCACATTGCCTTGATAGGATGATAAAGTGCTTTTGGCCATCTACGCTTGCTTTTGTACTTTATAGTTTGATGAGGCCATGGTGTAGTTTGGAGTCTCTGGCCGTATCTCTGAAAAAAAGTAAATAGCTTGAGAGATGATAACTAATATTGCAGTCCAGGGGTGGGGGAGGGCTGGAAATATTCTTTTTTTGTCTGTAAGAGAGGAAACGATGCAGCAAATTATTCAAGAAAGTGTATTTGAAACTTGGGCGTTTGTCTCTAAAAGATTACTGGGCTGGGATCTGGTGGAGAGCAATGGACCTGTCACAGTGAATACAGAGAAACTTATTAACTCCAAAGAAGCCTATAAAAATGACAGGACAAGTAGGACTGCATTCCTTGGCTCCAAGTATGGCAGATATCAGAGCAGCTATGCATGCCTGAGTTTAATTCCACAGGAGGATGTGTGCAGGATGTGTGTGAAAGGAAACCACATGCTGAATAATCACACTCGTAAGGGAGCCAAAACCTGGCAGCAAGCGTTTGGCTTTAGTGGCTGGTTGGGAACAGGAGGGGTGGACAGGGCTGCAGATGCATCCAGCTCGGAGGCGAAGCAGATGAGCAGTCACTGTACATGTTTTGCTAACCGATGTGGACTAAAGGAAAACAAATGGAGAGAAGGGATCAAATGATAAGTCATACATTCAGAGGTGTATTGGGTTTGCATGGCAAGGTTTTGGTAGTGGGGGGCTACAGCAGCGGCTTCTGTGAGAAGCTGCTAGAAGCTTTCCCCCATGTCCGACAGAGCCAGCGCCAGCCGGCTCCAAGACGGACCTGCTGCTGGCTAAGGCTGAGCCCATCAGTGACGGCGGTAGCGCCTCTGGGAGAACGGATTTAAGAAGGGAAAAAAGAAAATGGCACAACAGCAACTGCAGCTGGAGAGGGGAATGAGAATATGTGAGAAACAACCCTGCAGACACCAAGGTCAGTGAAGAAGGAGGGGGAGGAGATGCTCCAGGCACCGGAGCAGAGATTCCCCTGCAGCCCATGGGGAAGACCATGGTGAGGCAGGCTGTCCCCCTGTGGCCTGTGGAGGTCCACGGTGGAGCAGATATCCACCTGCAGCCCGTGGAGGACCCCATGCTGGAGCAGGTGGATGCCCAAAGGAGGCTGTGACCCTGTGGGTAACCCACGCTGGAGCAAGCTCCTGGCAGGATCTGTGGCCCTATGGAAAGAGGAGCCCGCACTGGAGCATGTTTTCTGGCAGGGCTTGTGACCCTGCAGGGGGACCCACAGTGGAGCAGTCTGTGCCTGAAGGACTGCAGCCCATGGAAGGGAAGCCTGCAGGAGCAGTTCATGAAGAACTGCAGCCCATGGGAAGGACCCACATTGGAGAAGTTCGTGGAGGACTGTCTCCCGTGGGAGGGACCCCACGCTGGAGCAGAGGAAGAGTGTGATGAGTCCTGCCCCTGAAGAGGATGAAGCGGCAGAGACAATGTGTGATGAACTGACCCTAACCCCCATTCCCCATCATCCTGTGGTGCTGAGGGGCAAGGAGGTGGAGAAAATCAGGAGTAAAGCTAAGCCTGGGGAGGAGGGAGGGGTAGGGGGAAGGTGTTTTGAGATTTGGGTTTATTTCTCATTACCCTACTCTGATTTGATTGGCAATAAACTAAATTAATTTTCCCAAAGTGAAGTCTGTTTTGGCCATGGCAGTAATTGCTGAATGATCTCCTCCTGTCCTTATCTCAACCCATAAGCCTTTTGTTATATTTTCTCTCCCCTGCCCAGCTGAGGAGGGGAGTGATAGAACAGCTTTGGTGGGCACTTGGCCTCCAGCCAGGGTCAACCCACCACAAGAGGCCAGATAGCATTAAGCCCTGGCCAGCAGATATTTTTCTGTTTTAAAATGTTGATTAGAAATGTACAGATGGTATTGAAAATGCATATAAATACCAAACAAACTCAGCACTTGACGTATCTCTTAAGACGCTTAAATGGTTCTTTGTCACTCTACTGCCTGAACGCTTTAGAACTATCACTGATTTAAATCCCCATAATGCTGCTACAAGGTAAAATCAAGTAATGATTGTTTTCATTTAACAGCTAGTGAGCTGAGAACGATAGGGCCAAGAATTTCCGTACCAAATGCAGTCCTTTCAGCAGTAGGAGGAAGGACTGTATTCTGAAATAACAGGGCTGACCTGGTTGGGGGTAGAAAAATGTCTCTGAGAACAAGCGTAGCACTTCCTACGTATAGAGGGAATTAGACTTAATCTAATTCTAATGCGCACCAGAGGAAAAAGCCTTATTCTGTAGCTAATTTGTGCTTTACAACACCAGCATTGGCCTGAAATTACACTAGCAATTAGAAATGATGTGTAGGGTGTTTTACTGTGGGAGGATTGACACAGACTATCCTAACTTTATGGGAGTAATATACTGACTGACTTAAAATATACCGATATTACCACATATTACGAGTTTAAAGAAGGGCATGCAACAAACAGGAATGCAGACAGGGATGTTCTTGTAAGGTTCACACATGGACAGATGACCAAAAGAACTGTGGTGGTTCCTACTGAAGAAGTGAGACACTGCAGAATAATCCTCCCCCTCAAAACACAGTTGCATCGAGATCCATGTGTTTGTGTTGGGATCTTGGGGAACTCTGTTCCAATATTCAGTGGGAGCGTTGCTGTTCATTTGGTGAGTACCCTTCACTCAGGAAAGTGCATGATAGCACACTGACACTCCTGAAGGCCAACTCTGGTTCCAGTTTTTCCCTTTCAAAAATTTGCTTTGTAACTGAGTACCCTCGAGACCTTTGCAGAAACTCCTTGTAGATCATTGGTAGTGTAAGGCCATGCCTGATGTTGTCTGGAGCTCTTGTTGCAGAAGTACATTGCCAAGCTCGGTAATGAAGAAAGTCAAACAATTAAAGGTGGTGGTGATGGTGTAGAGGGGAAAAACACAACAGGCGTCTTGTTTGGTAGAGGGCCTGTCAAGGAGCTGAAAAATTGTAGTGCCACTTTGGGAAGCAGGTGTGCCCCTGGGCCTGTTCTGTAGCTCTGGAAGAGGGATCCCAGCAAATCAACAGGAAAAGGATCTTCTCCAAGAATCATGTTGCTCACAAGGCAAATAATCTATATCTCGTTGTAGAAGGCTGTAACGAAAATTGGAATTTACAAAAATTACTTGTGTCCTGAATGAGATGCGTGTTCTTTTGAGGGCAGAAGTGAGGCTTCAGAGCACCTCCCCCTGGTTCAGGCTGGAGCCTCAGGCAGTTTTCTGTCCGTGAAGCGGCTGAGAGCCAATGTGTCAGTCTGAGAGCTGCTCTTGTATTTGCATCTGTGCGCTTATGTGGTGGTGGGATTTGCTCACTTGATACATCTTGCAGATGGAAAAATTGAATACAGCGAGAAGCTATTTGCACTTCTTCCTAGACACCACTCCGCAGTGCATGGCTGCATTTTTGCTGGGACAAGCCTGATGCTTGGCAGGTTCAGTTCAGTCCCACGGGTGTCTCTGAACCCAGGTCTCCTGAAAGGTATTTCTCCTTACAGCAGTGTTTTCAGACAAGTAAGTGATACCCAAGTCCAGGGAAGGACAAAGGATGTGTTTACGGCTAGCAAAGAGTTTATTGAGTAGAGCAATTCTTAGATGAAAATACTGCCCTTGGAAACTGTGATCAGGAGTCTGTTGTGCATAACTCTTCCTTGTATGTTCATATGGTTGATAAAAATCCAGAGCCAGTTTCAGATGCTTTTCAAGCTGACTGCCACAGCCTTCCAGAGCAGCTGTAACTGAATTAGTAAGACATGGAAAGTATTGCAATGCTGCCTGCATCTGATCGTCTGAGTAATGATTAAAATTTTAATGGCAGGCATAGAGGACTAAAGCAGGCTGCAAATTGCAATGCTGTATTTTGTTGTTCAGCTTGTTGCTTTTTTACCTCCATTGGTATTTAAAAGACAGCTGTAATCCTGTACTCAGCCTTACCACATCACATGCCTTTGGGTTAAGGACTGGCATCTCCAAAAGCATCGAAGCTGCAGGTCAGATATCTCAGTGCTGCATGCCGGACCTTGCCCGAGGAGTGACATTCCTCCTAGATACCAGGCTTGACCAGAGCTGAGAATGCATTTCTGCAAAAGCCCAGCAATACTTTACGGTACAGGCCTAGTGATTTGTTTGATGATAGGTAATAAAATGCTAACCATCTAGCAGTGCTGTGGTGTAATTACACTGCTGTGAATTTTCAAATTCCATCAAAGCCCTGCTGAGGATAATGGGAATGGGCCAGGGGGATTCAACTATAAATCAAAAACTAAAGCATGGCCAATTCTGACAGTGGAAAGAATGGCTATTTTAATGTGCAGAAGCTGAACTGCCAAGTCAAAACCAGCTGCGCTTTACAGAGCTACTAGAATGAAAGGTCTCTCTGCATTTGCATTTTTTGTAAGACTCATTGATTATTTTTCTTCCCCTAAAGTTTAAACCATGTCTTTCTATCTCATACTTGCCTGGCCAGCTGCAGAGGTTTTGAGTGCCTTTTTTTGGTATTTAAAATATTAAATGCATTGATGATAAATGACAGTTTTCTCCTTTCTGGCAACTTCATAGCAATTCAAATGTTTTCATCTGTACGTCTTACTTACTCCAACAATGATAGTTCTGCACTGGGCAAGGCAAAGACCTCTCCTTCTTTGCTGTAGCACTGGCAGGAGTCAAACTGGTGTAACAAAGAGGAGAATTTAGCTTGGGAAATCTTCAGCATAAACTGGCTCCTCTGTTACTTTTCAGTTAGTAATGAACTGGCCAAGAAGTTTGTCCGGTGGCATGAATATGTGACAGGGAGCCAGGAACTGTTGCTTCTCTTAATCATGAGGAGCAGCCAGCTTCCTCTCTGAGCAGATCCTTTTCCAGGAGAGTGGGACAGCTTTTTGACTGTACCCTTGTTCTGTATGTTCGATCAAGCCTCCCCCCCGTCCCTGCTGTCCCGTATCTGAAGGATGACACAAGGCAGCATTATCTCACTGGAAGGTGCGCTGAGAAGATCATGAGTGACCCAAATTTGACCATGGTTGTTTCTGGTGCGTGCACTTAGTGCACATCTTGATGCTAATCTGTCTTGAGAAAGCTTCAAAACAGCTTGCAGGTAGGGTCCAGTCTTGCCTTCTGCCTGGAACCCAGGTTTTCATTGGTGTGAGCAGCTTTGTAATTCCAGCCGTATGCCTGAGGAAGCAGCTATGCACAAGGTGCTGCTGGGGGCTTACACTAAATCAACCCTGACTGCATCGGTTGCACTTTTTTTCCTCTTGATCAGAGGTCCTCAGAGGAAGGGCTGAGCTGCCAAATGCTTGTGATGCCTTTGCAGTTAGGGCGGTTAGGAGGTCAGCTTTTGGGGAGCCCCAGTGCAAGCGGGCTCTGAGGGGCAGATGCATTCCCACTGTGAGGTGCGGGGGAGTCCTGCTGAGTTTGGTGGAAGCCACATGAGCCATGAGATCGGTTTCTTGCTTATGCGAAAGGATAAAGACTTGTCATTTCCAAATGTTTCTCATATTATTGTTGAAATAACACCTGCTTGACTGGCTTTTTTCGAGCACTTGGTATTAATACCCTCCAGGTTGCTAGGGCGTGATCATTCTTCTGATATGTACGACTTAACGCATGTTAAAGCCAGTCAATTTTAATGAGACCTCTGCCTCTAGATCATGTCTCAGTGAATCTTGGTTATTATGAGAAATGCTTTGGAGAGACAGACATTTTTAATTTGTAAAAAATTTACACAAATTGAAATACCATGGATTAAATCCTGGCTTTGTCTAACCTGATGGGAAAACTTACGTCCTTCTGAAGGAGCCGTGTGTTGGATCCCTGTTTTATGGAGATCGGTTCTCTGTTACTTCTCAATGCAGATTTTTGTGGCACCCATCTCCAGGGTATCTCAACCCTCTTTTAAAGCTGAAACGGGAAGTTAGTCATGAGATCTGTGGTGGTTACAAGCCAGATGTTTTGGGTTTTTTCCTTATTTTGCAAGTGGGAGGACAGAAGGCAGTTTCTTCAGTATGTTAATTCTTAGTGTGCCATTTCCTCGTGTAAAGTGCCATCTAGTATTCTTGTTTTATTTGTGTTTCCAAAATCCTAGAGTCATAAAAGGATTTTTGTGTGGTTTATCTAATCTTCCATATATTTAAAAAGCCCTATGTGTTAACATAGCACAGAAAGATTCTGCGTAGTTAAGAAGAAAAAAGCTCTTGCAGCAGTGTGCATAATTATGGGGCTGCTGTTTAGTCATCAGTCACAATATGTGTGCATTTTTTTGTCAATTCAACATTTATTCCCTTTCGGATGTAAAAAGAATTTACATGAAGAGTTTAGTTTGCTCAGCACAATAGGGCTTGACCCATCTGAATCTATTAAAAAGCTATTGTAATATCATGGCTAAAGACTAACATCCTAATCAGGGATGTGTTTACAGGGTAGTAGAGTTCCCTTCAGTTTGGAAAAGTGCTTGGAGGACTGGACCCTATGGTTGTGCAAAGACATAAAGGAGACATCCAGATTTAAATTAAAGAGATAAATTTTTCTGCATTAGTTTTTTTCTGCCAGGATAAACGGATCTGGAACAATGGACAGAAGAATATACCAACTGCCTGTTTATAATGGGAAAATGGTTTTCTTTTTTAATATATTGCTCATATTGAACTTCTGCTTTCTTTTTTTTTTTTTAATCTTCCTCTATGCTGCTGCAAATCAGCCAGAAGAAATCGGCAGCTCAGTTGTTTTTTGCCTGTAAATGAGTTGCCAGCATCCTGTAATTCTGCTGGCTTGAAATACAGCCTCATCTCCTTTACAGTAATGTGAGCTGAGAAGAGCCAAGTGGGGTGGTTCTCTGCGAGCAGGAGTGTGGGTGGAAACACTGTTTTTTGTGGCATGCTGCTCTCCATTCTGGTGCTCTTAAAATTCTCATTTCTAAATCTGTGGGTAAGGGATTTTAGAAGAATAGAGAATGTCTTTTCAAGGTTAAAGGGTAAAAATCAGGAATTAGTCATGCTTGCATTGGTTCCTTGTATTTATCAGAAACATCTGATATGGCTTCAGTTTCCATATCCATTTTGCTGACCAGCGGGAGATTCTGAAGTTGCAGCTACTTCTTCTGGTGAACTAATAGTGGTTCATTTACTGTGGATTACATTGCTACTCCTTTCCTTCCTCCCTACCCCTTTTGCTTATCTCAGTACAATGCAGTTTATAACTGATATTTTGTCAGTGTGCTACAAGGCTTATGAGAAGAAAGGAGAAAAGCAAAACATGCAGTTGGTCCCGTGAGTGACTCATCAAATGCATCATGAACACCTTGATTCAAAAGAGTTATTTTATATTTATTCCTTTCTTGCCATTCCTCTCGTGGAGTGGTACGCTTTTGATTGTGGTGAGTCAATTAGTGTAGTGCTGAAACCCTTGGATTTCCCATGGATAAGGATTTTTCTGAAGAATTGCAGGACCTGCTCCTTAAAGTGCGACATAACTCCTGAGGACATGTTCTCAGTTTCTGAAACTTATCCAATCCACTCAGCTCAATACTGTTGTGACCTTTCACATAAGCCAAAATATTATTCCTTGGTGTATGTTTGATGTTATATGTACACCAACATGGAGTAAAAACAAAAAAGAAAAAGGGATTAGAGGGTATAAAAAGCTGGGAAAAAGCAGAACTTTAAGAACTGAAAAAATAAGTCATCTGCATGCCTGAATGTTACCCAGGCATGTGGCTCAACCTTTGAAGAAAAAGGAACAAAGCGAGGATGATCATCCCCATCAGATGTTAGAAAAATGGATGTATGCAGAGGAAGACCATATAGCAAAGGACAAAGCAGATGGTTGCAGGAAAGCTTTGTACAGCCTTAGCAAGGAGGTTTAATTTCAATGCATTGCTGAGAAGTGAATGGCTTTTCTACTTCTTTGAAGCAACCATGCTTTCCTTGACTTCTGCGAGATTGACCTGATAGTTCCCTATTGTCGGTAGAAGATAAGGTCTGATTAGCAGTAGAAGATTTCTACTAAGTTTTCAAGTTGTGGTGTAATGTTCATGCACCATGATTTGCTTTGCTTTCAAGCAGGTGAGCATCTTGTTTGATGGGTGTGAGTATGGTGACATGGACGGAAATCTGTTTAAGTAGTTTTAAATCACATGATGAAATGATAATCACTGCTTTAAGTAGGAAGCTCTTTCTTTTTTATTTCCCTCCACTCCGTGTTCTAATTATACTCCGGTAGCCGGCTGTTTGTATCCTCCAGGCAACAAAACAGAAGCGGGGAGTGCTTGTTTCAGCTGAAGACTTTGGTTCCAGGCATTAAATTGCCTGTCTCCTGGAAAGCACTGGCAGCTGGCTGCAGCCGTGGTCATCCTAAAGACAGGTTCATTTGTGGTTCAAGTCCGTTGGTTTCACTGGAGTTATACCGGGGTAAATTCGGCCCTCTTGGTAGTCCAAGCAACCTCAGGAGCAAAGTATAAGAATGCCTTTAAGCTTCTTGAGGGCTATTGGTGTGCCTGGCGTATGCTTAAGTTCAGTCGTGCTTGTTGCAAGAGATGCGAATAGAGCAATAGAAACTTTTAAAGTTCCTTTAACATTAGCGTGAAACGTGAAAGCCACGAACTGAAAGATGAAGAGGTAGGAACTTCCAGGAAAACGAGCTAAGCTTTAATCCATGCTTGTGGATGTCATGTCCCTGCCAGAGACGGGGCTCCTCTTGCTCAGGAGCTGTAATTGCAGTTGCCCTTTTGAGTGACCTGTCAAGGGAGCTGAAGGAAGTACACGGAACTAAACCAACATGGGAGTCGATGTCTTGTTTCGAACATGGTGGCAGAAACTCTGTCCCTGCAAGAGGGAAATGTAATTCCTCACACCCAGTGGGTGGTAATTCTGGTTTCTCCACAGCATTTAAAATCTGGAATAATAATTAGATCCACAGAGGACTTTTTTTTTTTTTTTTTTTTAATGTGTTCTGCCATCCTGGTCTAGTAATTATACAGAGATGTCAGCTGGAGTTGATAATGAAGGCAAAATTTGGGAATAGCAACAGGGTGTGTGGCTGCAGTTGATCAAAGGCTATGGGCCTGGTTTTAAACACGGCTCCTCTCTTTGATCTTTTTTTTCTAATTGATTGAACACAGTAGATAAACAACCGTCTGTGTAGCATGAGCATTTATTATGGCTTTTAAACTGACTGAGGACAGCTTTGAATTAAATATGAGAGTTTAAATGATGTTTTTCTAATAAGTGTTGTCTATAAAGACTTCGCTTGCAGTGGCAATATAGTTTCACTTAAGCATGGTGAAAAGGCAGCTAAATACAGGCATTCTTTTTCTTTCATATTCAAAAAGGAGATGAAATTTTGCAAAATTGATTACATGAAAGACAAAGGCTTTTTTTATATGTAGTTATGTGTGGGCAAAGGCTGCTTTTTTTCTTTTTTTAATATGTAGTTATTGGTGTAGTGCTCTCAACTAACTGTATTCTCTTGCTTGGGCACTTTTTGAGAAGTTTGTCTAGTCAAGTGTGTTAAAATGTGGATACAAATGGAACTACCAGGTGCAATCTGGTAGTTCTGTGGTCATTTCCAATGAAATTAATAGAAAACTTTCCACTGACTTTTTAATGAGTTATATTGGACCCTGGGCTGTCATTGTTAACGTCTTGCAAAGGTCAACATCTATTTCCTGACATCCCTTTTGTCTCCAAGGATGCTCTTTGCAGTTCTATGGGAGACATAGTAATATTGCTATTCCTCTTCCTTGATGATTCTCTGTATAATTTAAGTTGATCTACCATGCAAGGCTTTGTGGAATAACAGAGACAAACTGAAAAATGCTGCATTTTGGGGAAGTTATTCATATCTGAAATGCCTAAAATAGTATTTCTGCATAATGTCAAGCTTTCCCCTGCTCTCACCCAGGTTATTCTGATTTTTATTCCAGTACTGTACTGCTGTTATTTTTCCTTATTGATTGGGGGGGATAAAATAAAAGACTATTCCTGCAAGCGAAAGCAGCCTGCCACATTGCAGTGCAGAGAGCAAGTTTCATTGCCTTTAACGTAGTGCTGTTTCACCACAGTCCAGTAGCACAATCTGCACAGGGATAGCTGCACATCTCTGGGGATCCAAATCTTTGGATTCCTGCCTTTTCAAAACCACCTGAAGCCTCTGCAAAGTTTCCACCCAGCAGCCTCATTTGTCTTGCCATGAAAAGGTTAGTTCCACTAAGTTAGTGCTGTCAGTTTACTAAAAGGTTGGTCTGAGTAATCTGTTTTGGAGGCATGCTTGGTTTGCCCTTGCGACAGGCCTGAATGAAATAGTTTCTCTGGCTTAGCTGGGTAACACACCATGTGTCTGAAAGCACAGGATTTTCTCGTACAAGTGGCTATGCTTGAAGTACTGCAGTCCTTGCAACAGGAATATAAAATCCACCCAAAAAAATACAAGGCTTGGAGAGAAGGGAGTGTTGGGAAGAGGACCAGGGAGTTCCATTCACAGTGCTGACTTTTGAAAAGGATAATCCATGTGCTTGCTTTTCTTTTGAAATGTTTAGCCTGCCCCACTTGTCACTAGAGAGGATTTAATTTCACAAATTAATATTTGGCTGTTTCTTCAGGTGAAGTATTGATATGTAGGGTCTCCGGAACTCACTGTCATGCTTTCCTTTATTTTCAGGATACTGGGGTTGGGAAATCAAGCATCGTTTGTCGATTTGTCCAGGACCACTTTGATCACAATATTAGTCCTACCATTGGGTAAGTACCATGCATAATATCTTTTTTTTCCTTCTATGTATTTTTTAGCTTGCTGCCTTCTGCTGAGCTCTTTTCTTTTCCTTACTTTCAAGGCTCAGAATACTGTATTTATCTTTTTTTTTTTTTTCTCCCACTCACCAATCTCACTCAACTCTACTCTAATTTAATGGCTTTCAGCTCATGTTACATGTTTAGAGAATTTAGGGCAGCCACAGAATCTCCCACTGGTCAGCAGTCTGGGGCTGCCCCAAACCAGATCTGCTTTGCTCTCCCCGTGGGAATACAGAGGGGCCCTAAATTTACTATATTTCAGCATACCCTATTATGGAGAGGCTGGCAGAGCTCTGCTATTCTCCTCCTGGGAATGGTGTCTCTTGAAATAGCCGCTTTCCTGAGGCTGTCCAGAGCCATGCTGTATTGACTTGTGTTGTGCATGGCCATGACTTCCAGCTGTTCTGTTTTGTTTTTCTTCACTCATCTTACATCAAGACATTCTTAGATGTCTTACTCAGCTGGTGTCCTTTTGTTTTTGTCTTGTCAAGAGCTTCCCACTTTAGACTTTGTTTTGGTCATAGGACCTTAGGATTAAAATCCCTTTAGTTCCCACTGGTCAATGCGGTATCAGATCTGATCCTTGGAGCTTAAAGAACCGAAACCCCACAATCCAAGCAGCTGTGATCTACACAATGACCAGGGCACCCCATAGCTGCGTAATGGCAGGAGGACCATGGGGAGCCCTTAACGTACCTACGTTGTATATCCTGCCAGGCTGGGCTGGAATGTGGGACTGTCTGTTCCCAGGTATGGACATGTTCTCATCTAGGTTTAGGACACGTCACGTTATCCTGCCTTTCTTGAAATAGGAACAGTGCAATTTAAAGTATGTATAATTAATTCATACGTGTTCTTTTAAAAACTGCCAAGCTTCCATGTGTCAGACCATCAGAAGCCTGTAAGTCCTGTAGTTGATTTTAATTCCAAATTTTTTTCTTTTAACATCTTAGGGACAAATCTGCCAAGTCCAGTGTTACCTGGAAAATTTTGAAAATTCTTGATCTCTTATGGGAAAGGAAGCTAATATGTACTATTCACAGAGGAGTAATTTGGGTGGGAAAGGCTGATCTGGCTTGTGTGTTAGAGCTGTTTTAAATCACCTGTGAAGGATTGATTGCTGTGTGTTGTTCAGAGGGTTAAATGGTATCTTCCAAAACTCTGCCTTTCAATGCATGAAGGAGTGTTAGGTGGAAGTTGCACATTTAAGTTCCAGGACAGTTTTGGGTGCTCCTAGAAGTAGTGACTGGAGAAAAATGGACAGAGAGAAAGCAAGCATG
The DNA here is from genome assembly GCF_000737465.1 of Haliaeetus leucocephalus. Lineage (NCBI taxonomy): Eukaryota > Metazoa > Chordata > Aves > Accipitriformes > Accipitridae > Haliaeetus > Haliaeetus leucocephalus. The sequence goes on along the minus strand of NW_010973443.1, from coordinate 720,097 downwards.
TAATGAATAACATTGCTGACTGAAGGGCACTTGTTTGCAGTGAAGGAATTGATGGGAACTTGAGTGGTTCTTTACTTCTAAATCGGCAGCAGCCTTTTTCCACAAGTAGCTGCTGTTGCTAAGTAGGTGTCTTCTGCTCAAATGGAAAGAAAAAAAATCCCTTTAATTTTTGTAATTATGATACCAGAGGGAAAATATTTTTCTATTTGAAGATTAAAACGTGAAGGCTAGCTTGCATGCAGGTGATATTACTTGTCTATATAGATAAGGTTTGTATTTTTATTTTCTTCCAAATTAATCAAATGTTTTAAATATACATTCCTTGCAACCTACAGTAGCTGCTGTGGCTCTAAAGTTCCTGGTTTTGAAGCTGTAAAGTCTTGCTAAATCCTTTCAGAAGGAGAGTGACAACTGAAAGCACACACCCTGAAAACAACCAAAGAAAATGCTGCGCTTTTTTGCCTTACTTAATATTTTTATAAGCAATGCGGCATTGTTAAATTAGAGCAATTTGCAGGTGGCTATAGAGGAGAATTCTGGTATATCGTTCTCAGGAAAAGTTTTGATCAATCATATGTCATTTGATGTCATTCAGTGCTTTTGTAATAACAGTGCATGGTATCAAATCCATCTTTATGAGCCAGGAAAAAAGTTATCACAACAGAAATTGTTCAGCAGTGTCCAGATAGGATGGGGGAAGCAAAGAAAATGTACCAGAGTTTGGCAGTCTCTCCTAGCCAGCTTTCAAGTGAATGCTGTAATGTAGAAAAAGCCTATAAATTTGTAACCCTCTTTCCTGAAAGAAGAAAAATCACACTGTGAAAACATAGACAAATCACATTTCCTACAAAAAATACAAGAAGACACAAAGACTTCTTCATCTGAATTGAGAGGGGGAAGAACTTTTTTCCATTTGTTCACCATGTGCATTTTAGCAGGTGCCTTTTCTGTTCCCTGGTGATCCAGTCTCCTAAGTTTAACTGAAAAGTTGCACATTTGTTGCCTGGTATGATGCTGGCTGATGCCTTTTCTCAGGTCCATATCATCAAGAAGATGGAGCTAGCTAGCAGCAGAAGCATCTGTGTTCCTGAACATCAGAGGCTTTTCCCTTCTTCTAGAATACGTATATAGGTATCATATATTTTATCTAAGAAAAGGGAGACTTTCACTAATCTAGGCATTTTATCGAGGTTTTGGAGTTTCCCCACGTGCAGCCTAACCCAGCAGAATTGGCTAAGCTCTATAGGTTGTGTATTCAGAGTGTTGGTCATGTCACAAATTTCTGCTGCTTCCTTCTTTTCAGAGCATCCTTCATGACTAAAACCGTGCCTTGTGGGAATGAGCTTCACAAATTTCTGATCTGGGACACAGCTGGTCAGGAGCGAGTGAGTATTACTTTGCAATATGTCTTTGTTATCCCACTGTCTTTTAACGTGTTGGCATACTTTTTCTAAACCTTTCATCTTCAGAAGACTTTGTAGGTATAAACCTACTGAATCTTTGCAAGGCTCTGCGAAGCAGATGGTCAGCAGTCACCAAGTATATAGGTTCCGATTTCACGGGTGGGGAAAATACAGAGGCAGGCTGACCATGCCACTTACCTAAAAAAAAAAAAAGCCTAGTGTGAATTGGCAGCCACTTTCCTCAAAACAGCTCGAGTAGTGCCCAGGCAGTCTCCAGCTCCCCTCTGGTTTCATCAGATTTACATGTGGCAGCTTTTGTTGGCGTTGGAAAGCACTTGACTTCCAGTGTGTGGGCTGGTGAGTGGTCTGAGCTTAGGTGGTGACTCTGGGATTGTTCTGAGTTGGGACATTGAATATGGGCATGGGTTGTGTCTGCTATTATTTTGAAAATTAGCACTGGCAACCTGAACCACTTAGGGTTTTCGTCTTGATTTTTCAAGTGTGTGAAGTGAATTGCTCAAGTTAAGTAGCTTTTCCTTTGGCTTTTCAATAAAGCCATGACGGAGTTTGTGGCACGAGTTCATGTTGACTGTATGTAAGCCTGGTTGGTCATTTGTTTCTTTTAATAACCTCAATGGCAGTAGTATGCAGTAATAGGCTGTAGAATGGTAGAGTTCTCTTAATATATACCCACATTTATCTTGAAGTTTGAAAGAAATTGAAAGGCCCATGCACATGTTTTAAGTATCTTTAATCTTTCTTGTGAAATGGCACTGTTCCTGTTCATAGAAAAATGTAGCTATGCTCATGTTAGGTTGGGGTAAAATGAGATGCTTATACAGGCTGTAACATCAGTCCTGATACATCCCACTGTATTCTCCATACCTTGTATGTGAATTGCAGGCAATGAATATTTTTGCTCTTAAGTGCAGGAAATGCTTGTGCTTTTATTTACAATGCACAGCATGATGTAAAGTGGCCCTGATGAAATCTGTTGACTCTTAGCAATTCAGCATGTTATTTATGATGGGAAAATGGATCTTAAAAAACATATTTGAAGTGTAGCATAATTCCTTCCCTTGAATCTTGTTTGCTCCAGAGCATGCAGAAACGGAACTGATAACTGGCTAATTATTGCAAGAGGTAGCAAAGGTTCCATGTTCTTTCCCATGGTTTGAGTTTCCTTGCTTATTCTCTCTCTTTTCCCTCTGCTGCCCTGCTGGTTTTTTTTTCTTTTAGCTTTTTAGCACACAAAACTTAGTTCTTGACATTTAGATGTAATTATGAATCTATTTTCCCACATAGTCTTAAGACTTGCAAAGCTTTTTTTTTAAAGTAGGTGAATATTAATAAAGTCATATTTACTGAACTAAATGATGCCTCGTTTGGGGCAGGAAGTCTGTGACTAAGTTCTGACTCTTGGACACAAAATCCATCCTTCCCATCTAGTGCCTTATGTTTCCTCTCAATTTTTTTGTTAAGCTTGTCATTTTTCAAACATCTGCTTTCCTTTTTCTTGTGTCTAACAATGATGAGCAGTGACTGCCACAAACCTTGTTAAATTGCTCAGAATCTATGACACATAAGTATGTTACAGTTTTTCATGTGTAATCATGAATTATAACCTCTTTAGGCCAGGGACCATCTTTTTCTTCTTCTGTGTTTGCACAGTGTATTCCTGATCCTTCAGTAGGAGTCTAGGAAACTGGGGTGATACAGTAAACAAAGTTGATGGGTGTTGAGTGCTAGCTACTGAGGCATGCAAGCTTCCCAAGGTGAGGTCCATAGTGTTCCAGGTTGTTCTCTGTGCTAGAACATCCCCATTTTACAGCTAAACACCTGATGCTTCTCAATAGCTTATTCTCTTTAATTTGTATCTAGGATTTTGGTTACTTTGTCTTGTGTTGCTCCTTCTGATCTGCTATTCAAGAACAAATGTCTCCCCCTGTTAATTTCTTTCTTGTTATCCTCTGAACAACAGTGATGACCCAAAGCTTCCAGCCTACCTCAGCCTCTGGGTCTATTGCCGTTTTTCATAGTGTACTAATAAATGTCTTCCGAGTGGTGTTTCTGCTTTGAGAGCTGTTGTCCTTCCCTTGTTCTTTGTGATTTTTTTTGTTGGGGCTCTATGTTCCACTGCTGAAGTCCGGAGGTTTCATCAATGCCCCTATTGTCTATACTGCTGATAACAGTGTTTAGCACTTCCTGCTCTTTCAACATTGCCTTCGTTTGGCTTCGTTCTCCTAAACACAAGGCCAAGTGTAGGACTTGCATGTGCTTATTCTGGAGTCGGGGCACTCGGTGCTTCCCCAGGTGTGCCAGCTGTTGCTGTGTCTGCGTGCTGATGTGGAGCCTTCACAGCAGAAGAGCCCCGGGTGAGATTTAACTGAAGCCTTACACCATGAAAGTTAAGCTCAAACCTTAACCATGGTAGAGCGGGCGGGCAGAAACAACAGCAGCAGCACTTCTGTGCTCTGTGTTCATGAGTTTCTCTGGGCAACAAACTGGGAAACTGCCAGCGTGGAGAGTGTAGAGAAACCACTCTTAAATATCTTGGTCTCAAGCCCCTATTTAATCAATGCTCCGTGAGAACCAGCATGCCTCCTGGCTGCCTTCAGTCAGTGGAGAGAAACTGGAAAGTCAGGTGGCTGCTTCTGAGAAGGAGCTGTGTCCTGGGTGCTGTGAGAAGCCAGCTGGAAGCACTCAGCACCCCCTTGAGGCCTTAAATCAGCTTTCAGATAGCCACTTGTAACGGTGTAAGCCTTCTGAAATGCTAGTTCTTGTTGGGTTTAAAAGCTTGTAGGAACACCTGAGTTCTTCTGATTCATATGGATAATAGAGATAATATTTTATTTCTTTTGTGCCAGGAAACTTGGAATTGTAGGCAGAGTAGAGAAGGGACCAGAATTGCCATTTTGTGGGAAATACTGAGCAAACATCACTTCTGCAGAATGACCGTAATGCAGCAGAAAATGGAAATCAAAAGCATTTCTGTCATAGCCTTGGTGGGAGCGAATGCTCAGCATGCTTCCTGGAGGAGACCCTGGAGACGGGTACGTGGCTCTCCAGCAGCTCTCACTGGGGAAAATTTGCACTGTACTTGATTACAAAAGGAGAGAGCTTCTTAATCCTTTTATCTTGTTTTTTCTTTTCCCTTTTTTTGGGTAGGGAGAACCTTAAACTGGCAGCACACTTAACAAAATCCCCTGACTTTTCTGTGCCTAAGTACTAGTCTCTGCAGACCCAGTTGCTTTGTGTTGGTGCGCTATCAGACAACCTCACTTCATTCTGTTTCTCAGAGTCACTTTCTCTCCATCCCACTATTTTCCAAATGTCTCCTTTTTTCCTTATCTCACTTTTTCCCCATCAGCTTTAAATTGTTGCCGTGGACTTCAGGACTTAAATGCATGACAATTATGTTATTGTTAGCAAGGATTCCCTCCCCTAAGAAGAGTCTCTTCACAAGTTAGTTAATGATGTTTTTATTAGCATATATTTTTGTTCATGGTGCCCTAAGTAGCTTCTAATTACAATGCTTTGTGTGAATACCTTGGGTGTCTGCCAGCTTTCCATTTCGCTAGCTGGGGAGTATTGTAGCACATAGTTAGGAAGCCTGAGGGCCATGTTTCTAGGCCAGGAAAATTTATCTGTCCTTTTTAAATTTACTGTGTTGAACTCTGGGATTTTTAATTTTGTTTAATAGAAGGACCCTCAATTACTTGAGCCCAATTTAAACCTTGATAGGAATTACCCTGAGCTGTGGGCTTTTTTTTTTTCCTAACTGCTCCATTTCCAGGAAAAGGCTGACTGATGAGATATCTACAGTGCTTTATAGCCCCCTCTTTTCTGAGTGACAGTTGTCCTGGTGATTCAGAGACAGTGTCACAAGGTAGGGGGTGAAAATGCTCCTTGAGAGGAGGACTTGTCCTTGCTGCAGTCTTAACTGGGACGTTTCCCCCTAAGCTGAGCAACTTAATCACGGAGCTTATGGGTGCTTCCTCTGAAACCAGACTATTCTGAGAGGAGTTAACACCAACTATCAGTGACTTGAATTACTTCTGTAGTCAAGACGTGGCCTGAATTTTGCTCTACAGTTTTATATAGGTGACTGTGATGGTAGCCCACAGCTCAGTCAGTGTGGAGGTGGTTCCTTGTATGTGGTGTAAGGACGTCCCTGCAGTGAGCTGCTGCTTGCATGCTGCAATGGTCTGCAGGTGATTTGGTAGTATGTGTGTTTGTGAGAGCACAAGTGCCATTAGAGCTAGTAAGTGAATATGTTGTTTTTAGTGAGTGTAAAGCATGGTAAGTCATTTAAGAGATACATGTAGATGTGTGTGGAAGCTTAAAAAAAAACAAACCTTGCAGCATGTGTAGCTTGACAGTGGGCCACAGTTTAGGTGTAGGGTCTTCTGCATCCTTTGTTTAATGACTGTAAACTTTAGAAGGGCTAAGCACAGGTCACTTATGTGATGTTGCAAAAGTTTGTTTTCTGCTTATTTAAAATAACTTCAAAAGATTATCCTAAAATGTTGGAATTTTTCCCTCTTTAAGAATTCTTACATATTTGAGAAAAATGCTCATTCTTAGATATCTATCTTCTTCAATTTAACTTGCAAACAATACTTGTAGTTCGGAGACAGACAGATCTTTCCTGATTTATTCAGCTTGCAAATCCTGAGAACTGGAATCTCAGCCTTCAATCATATAGGGAAAACTACTCAAGGTTATAAAATGCTAAATGGTATCTGATAGTGGCTTTCGTGCATAATGTTTTTCCATTCGCTCTTTGCCAGCTGAGAATGTCAGGAATTTTGTATCCCTCCCTGTGCTGCTTCTTGTGCAAGAAGCTTATGTGTCAGGATAATGTTTGATGCTTCTGGTTTTTGCCTTTGCTTCTTTCTGCACCCCAATTTTCTGTTTGTTGGCAGCTGCTGCCTCAGAGGTGGCAGGAACGGGGCATGTAAATGCCCAGATTTGGGCAAGCAGAGGCTCCCAAGCTGTGGAATAGGTACTGTTCATGGTGCACAGACCGCTTCAATGAGCTCGTGCAACGCAGATGCAGTGGTGGCAACCTCTGGTTCTTCCCCTGTGGGTGCTTACCTGATCCACGGAAGCAGTTAAGGCAGCTCTCCTAAACAGGCTGGTAGTAACGTGTTTCTGGCACTGGTCTACCATGCTCTTCACCACGAACACCTCAGTGGTTCAGGTTGTAGGTATGGGGGCCAAAGCATGAGGAGGAATGTGCTTCAGGTGGGTTTGGGAACAGGACTGAGGGGGTTTGCTTGTGGGGGTGGTGTGGCAGGAAGGGCCAAGGACAGGAGAAACAGGACACCCAAAATCACCTGCAGAAGGGCTGGGCATGGACTGCTGAGTGAGGGGACTGAGGTGCATGAAGGTCCTAGCCTAGAAAGGTGAGTGTGCGTAATAGGAAGGCGAAGGAAGTTGCAGAGCTATGTCACTGCCCACACATGTAAGCGGTTAGCAGAGAGCCAGAAGCTGTGGCTGTCCTTACCATTAATGGCACCCAGATAAGGAAAGGGGTAGGGATCTCTGACCTTGAGAGGAGCCAAGTGGTTTGGTCTTGGCCACTCAGATGCAACGTACGTAGTCAGAGAGCAGCTTCTCAAGAAGGGGAATGAAATCTAGTCAAATGATTACAGCTGTCAGGAAGCAAATCTTGTGCTGCTATGCACCTGAAGATGCTTGAAAAGGCACCATGTGGAAAAATCTTGGCTGAATTCAGCCCTTAACGCGAGAAGGTGTGCAACACTTGCTGAGCACTGGTCTGATTCTGCTTACTCTGTGCATCCTTACCCTTTCCAGCCATGCTTATAGGCAGAATTATAATCCTTTTGCTGCAAGAACAAGTGATGTTCTTCACAGTCTAGGATAGTAAAAGCAACCCAATAGAGGCGTTGTGGGGGTTTTTTTTGTTGTTGGTTTTGGTTTTTTTTTCTCTTGCCTGTGGAGTTTGGAAGAGACGGCCCCGCTGTGGCAATAAGCCAGTGCTGTGGTGTAGCACTGCAGGATGGTGCAAAGAGCTGCTGACATGAATTAATGTTCCCTGGTGTGCCTGGCAGATTGAATGAATCCAGACTGTCTTCAGTAGCATTTGTCAGCCTCTATATAAATAGGCAGGAGTGGTAGTTTTTTATTTCTGTATTTATTTGGCCTCTCTTTTGCTTTCTACACCAACATTACGTAAGACATGGTTATGAGACTTTCACTACCACAGCTCGGGTGTGATTTGTCTTGTGTTCCCTTGAATTTGTTTTTCTATTCTAAGTATTGCGATATGGCTACTCTGTGGGTTTTTCTTCTTCCTCATTCTGTACTGTTAGTACAGAGGAAATATGAAAAGCATCACCTACGACCAAATATACCCCTCCGTGATGACATTCACAGGAAGCAGAAAGCGAAATACTACAGAGCTGCTAAATAGGTGGTAAATTCCTTAAAGGCTGGTTGGTTCCATTCTTCTGCCCTTTGCAAGGGCAAAGCTTCTGTTGACTTAAGAGAGATGGCCAGATGAGGGGTTGCAGAATCCCAAAATACTTCTGGAATCAGCAAGAGCAACTCTAGTTAGGCTGAACTTGCATTTGCACCACCTAAGACTGAATTTGTCCTCTGTGCTGCAGGGCTGTACAACTGTAAAGGTTGGGCAGCTTCTAGTCGGATCCTGAGAGAAAAAGGGGACCTGCTTTCAGCGGAAATTTCATAATTCACTTGTGGCCTCACTTCTTCCTTAATGGCGGAGATGATGAACTGCAAGTACAAAGTGGGTGTGTTGGTAAAGGAGCCCGAGTACAAAGGTGCTCTGAACCCACTTAGCATTGCACCAGTACTTAGGCGACTGTGTAGGTATGTAGCATGCTGTGTGGTGTGTTCTAAGGAAGAGAGTCTTAAAAGTCTGCATGAAGCTACACAAGTCATTCTGGGTTTTAGCATGTTTTTGGTAAAATAAGTTTCTTATTTGTATTTCGAATGGCCCTTTCAGCCTGGATGTAGCTGTTGAGTTGGAGAATGTCCCCTTACAACTTAACTGTTGCATTGCATGGTTTAGTGACCTCAGCCTTACAAGTTGTTATCAATCCCTACAAAAGCAGAACAGGCCTAATGAGTGATGAAGTGGGTCAGTATTTGCAAATAGGCAAACTTTTTGTGGATGCTGAATACGACGCACAGAACTTCTAAACTTCCACAGTAGGTAAGCTGCTAAGGATGGTTTAATCATTATACAAAGATGGGAGGTATTCCCAGTGCCTAGAAGGACATGGTGGAAAATGGAGGGAAATGGTGGGGATGAAATTCAGTAGTATAAGTAGCAAGTCCCTGTACCTTTTGACTCCCAACAAAAATGTATGCTGTAAAGTTGTAGGTGATTTATTTGGAAACAGGGGAAGAAAGCCACCTGTGAGTGTATTTGCTGGTTAAAGGATGATCATGTGTGTATGATGCAGCCGTGAGAAATGTGTTGCATGTTAGGGGAAGTGCAGTTAAGGCTGTTTTATGTCTAGAGTGCTGCATACAAACCTGGTCACCAGCAGTCCGGAAAGATGAACTGAAGCTGTACAAGGTGCAGAGAAATGTGCTTAGACCCTGCTTTCTCCCCATTACCTTACCTTCAGACTAGAAGAGCCTGGTTTAGTGGACTGGCAAAGTTAAGACTGCAAGACTGCTCTATATTCATGCTTGAATTTTAGTAAGTCAAGGTGCAACTAAATTACAAGTAATTTAATAACCAGGAATTCAGAATTTTTTTTAATCATCAAAACAATATGATGCCTGTAGAAGTATCATGGAAAAAAAAACCGAATGATTTTAGGATGGACCTTGATCAGCTTTTGAAACGGGTTAGGAGTGTGGTTATTTGTGATGGTGGGAGTTGATAGAGGAACTGTTTCAGGTCTGTGTTTCCCTGTTAGCCCAGCGTGATGTGAGCTGCTGCTGGCTGCAGGTAGGGGTGATGTCTGCCAGAGTGCTGCTCTCAGCTGCAGGTTACAGAGGGGCTGACTCACCAGCAAGTTGGGATTGCGACCTGGGTGACTGTGTAGAGGAGCTGGGGGTGGCTGCCCGAGCGTTTTAGGTGGCCCTTCTCAAGAAGCAGAGTTGTTCTCCTGCCAGATCCCAAACTGTTCCTGTTTCTCCTAATTTTCTTGGAAATTAATGGATACAGAAATACTGAGCTATAAAATCAAGGTTATAGACACTGTAATTTATAATACAGAACGTACTCCCGTGAGATGTAATTTTGTGAGCTGATTTTTTTTGTGTGTCACTTGTTTTGGGCATCTGTCCCATATTTGGTCCTTGACAGGTGAAAAATGTGCGTGTTGGTATTTTGTATGCATTTAATTAATTTTGCGTGACTCTTTTTCCAGGTAATTAGGCCAGGAAAAGGTTCAAGAGGACTTTGCTTTTGGGCACTGATTTAAAAGAAAAAAAAAAAGAAGAAAAAAAAAGCATCAAATAAACATAATTATTTGCATAATATTTTTACAGTATGCTTGTGATATTGGAAAAATCCATGCTCATAAAACACATTAGTTAATAATCTATTATTAGATCATTAAAATTCCTCAGAGTTACAGTTGTTCAACCCCTCTTGATTCATTCAGTGTTGCAAAGAGTCTTTTCCTGTTTTCTTGTGGACAACAGTGATTTCTTATGACTAGGACATAGTGTGTCATCATGTTTGTTTATTAGACTATACAAAAAATTGACAATGGGGTTTTAATTTTGGTTTTATTTGGTATTCTGTACTGCGATAACTGATAATAGTTGTTACTACTGTGCTTTCAGTGTTATTAAACAATTTCAGGGTACTTCTTTTCCCTCACAGACTGCAGGAAATTGCATTAAGATGCATTGTAATCCCATTTTGGTCACCTTGTCCAATGTAAAATACGAAATTTCGAGTGTCAGGTTCATTGAAATAGGAATAGAAACTTACATGCCAGATGAAATCTATCACTCGATATTAAAAAAACCCAAATCCTGAAACTCCATGCCCAAATATGGACAAAATGTCTTCTCCTCTTAAAAGGCCTTAGAGCTAAAATATTACTATAGAATCATGAAAGAAGAAATAACTATCCTGTCAGCTGAGCAAGTAAATAGATTTTCAGTATAGTAGAGTAGGGGGGTCATACTTACTTGTTAACAACAACTACTAAACCCGAGTGCCTTTCAAAGGCAGTTGCCTTTCTGAGCCTAGCTTGCTGTGTTCTTGCCCTCCCTCTTTCCAAGCTTGTGAGGAGTTGGAATATTTAAGTAGATTATTTTGTTTTACATAGCAGAGGAACTGCATTCCTACCACATGCTGCGCCTCTGATCGCCACTTTTTATGTTTCTTGACACAAGTAGCAAGTCATAGTTTGACATCATTTGGCATTTCTGTTACTGAAAGGCAACATGCTGTTGAAGTGATTAATTAATCTCCAAAAATGTTTCAAAAGAAGTTTTCTTTGTTTCTGCATATTACCTGCACTGATTTTAAATGATTATTGCTTCCATTATAGGGGAAAAAAAAAGTAAAACTGCCAGTAGCAGTAGACTGTACCAGCAGAGATGTGCACAAAGTAGTTCTGCAAGTGCAGAGCTATTTGAATGTGGTCTAAATTGATGTGAATCTGGCTTCTAGTGGTCCTGTCCTTCCTTTCTCTCAGCCATGCTTTCCCACCCCTTCCTTTCAGCTGAGCCTGGGGCTTTTCTAATGCACAACAAGCTGGTTTGGGAATCCAGCTAAAAATTAATCCTACCCCAAAAATGGTAGTTTGCATCCTGGTTCCAGTTTGCATCTGGTTCTACTTGTCCAGGATCTAGTGAGAGAGGTCTGCTTTTTTGTTTGTTTTTTAAATTATTAATATTTTTATTTTTACTTCCATGCCCTAACACTGGCAATACTCTTCAGGAAACAGCTATTATGGAAAGTGTTCTTGTCACCTGGTCAAAAGAAAAGGGAGAGAAATTCCCAAGATGATGTACATGTTCTCAGTGTGCTTTCTGGGCCAGTATTGAAGGAATTTGAAGCATGTGAGTTTAACTGCATGGCTCCTGTGAAGTGTGATTACTGTTATTTGAGAGCTCTTTGTAAATTCATGAATACCATGTAATCTAGATTAAAACCAAACCATCATGTGTGTAGGGTATGTTGTAGGTTTTTTTCCAGGAGTTCACAGACTGGGAGGAGTGTGCATACACCATGAAAGGTCAGATCTACCCTCCACAATTAAGATCCCTGATTTTCAGGCTACTTTAACACAACACACGTGTTGATGAGCAGGTCTTGGAAATTCTTGAAGTTTGTAGGAGATAACTTCTTGTCACAGGTACTCAGTGAGCCAACTAGGAAAGATGCCCTCCTAGACTTGCGATTTGTGAATAGAGAAGGACTTGTGGGGGATGTGATGGTAGGTGGCTGCCTTGGCCACAGTGATCATGAAATGGTTGAGAGTAATGAGAAAAAAGGACAGCAGAGTTGCTACCCTGGACTTCAGGAGAGCAAGCTTCAACCTATTCAGGGAGCTATTTAGCAGAGTGCCTTGGGAATCTGTTTTTGAGGGCTTAGAAGTCCACAAGTGCTGGTCAGTCTTTAAGAACCACCTTTTAAGCACAGGAACAGGCAATTCCACTGTGTCTAAGTCAAGCAAGAAGGGCAGAAGACCAGCTTGGCTGAACAGGGAACTCCTCGTGGAGCTCAAGAGGAAAAAGGAACTGTATGATCTCTGGAAGTGAGGTCAGGCTTCGCAGGAAGAGTACAAAGCTGTGGTTTGTTTATGCAGGGAGAAGACACAAAAGGCCAAAGCTCAATTAGAGTTGAAACTGGACAGTGTTGTTTCAGGTAACAAAAAGGGCTTTTTAAAGTATGTTAATAGCAAGAGGAGGTCTAAAAAAAAACATTGGACTGATACTTGTTGAAGATAGTCATCTGATTAATAGGGATGAAGAAGAAGTGGAGGCATTCAATGCGGTTTTTGCCTTAGTCTTTAGTAATACTGATAGACCTTGGGCTGCCCAGTCCCCTGAGTTGGAAGACCATGAGTGTGGGAACAGTGACTTTCCATTTGTGGACACTGAAATTATAAGGGACCAGCTGTATCAGTTGAATGTTCACGAGCCCATGGGGCCTGATGGGTTTCATCCCAGACTTCTGAAGGAGCTAGCGGATGTTATGGCAGGACCCCTCTTTATCATCTAGCAAAGGTCTTGGGAGTCTGGGGAGGTCCCTGCTGACTGGAAGCTGGCCAGTGTTATTCCAGTTTACAAGAAGGGTGTGAGGGAAGACCCAGGGAACTACAGACTTGTTAGTCTAACCTCAGTTCCTGGAAAAATTATGAAGATTATACTGGGTACTGTTGAAAGGCATTTATGCAATCATCAGGCACAGTCAACGTGGGTTTGCAAGGGGAAAGCCGTGTTTAACTAATTTGATACCCTTCTATGATAAGGTCACCTGCCTAGTGGATGAAAGGGAGGAGGTGGATGTAGTTTTTCTGGATGTTAGTAAGGCTTTTGATAACTGTCCGTCACAGCATCCTTCTGGACAAGTTGTCCAACTGTGGGATGAGGTGGTTTACGGTGCGCTGGGTGAAGAACTGGCTGAAGGGCAGAGCTCAAAGGGTTGTTTGTAGTGAATGGGGCTGCATCTGGCTGGTGACCGGTCACCAGCAGCGCTCCTCAGGGCTCAGTTCTAGGGCCAGTCTTGTTCAGTATATTTATCAACGATCTGGATGCAGGAGTTGAATGGATCTTTAGCAAGTTTGCTGGTGATACCAAACTGGGAGGTGCTGTTGACTCTCTTGAGGGACAAGATGCCTTGCAGAGGGATCTAGATAGATTGGAGCATTAGGCAGTGATTAATGGGATGAAATTTCACAAGTGGAAATGCTGGATTCTGCACCTAGGATGGATTAATGGCAGGTGCAAGTATAAACTGGGAGACCAGTGGCTGGAGAACAGCCCTGCAGAAAGGGATCTGGGGGTGGTGGTTGGGAGCAGTGAGCCTTGATAGCCAAGAAGGCAAACCGCACCCTGGGGTGCATCAAACACAGCATGAGCAGCCGGTCAAAAGAGGGGATCATCCCGCTGTATTCAGCATTGGTGCGGCCTCATCTTGAGCACTGTGCACAGTGCTGGGCACCACCATTTTAGAAGGATGTGAAGGTCGTTGAGCGCGTCCAGAGGAGGACAACCAAGCCGGTGAGCGGGCTGGAAGGCATGTCCTCTGAGGAGCGGCTGAGGACTTTGGGCTCGTCTCGTCTGGAGAGAAGGAGGCTGAGGGGAGACCTCATTGCTCTCTGCAGCTTCCTGAGGAGGGGAGGTGGGGAGGGAGGTGCTGAGCTCTTGTCCCTGGGATCCAGGGACAGGATGCGTGGGAATGGTTCAGTGCTGCAGCAAGGAGAGGTTCAGATTGGATGTCTGGAAGCATTTCTTTACCGAGAGGGTGGTCAAACCCTGGGACGGGCTTCCTAGAGAGGTGGTTGATGCCCCAAGCCTGTCAGTGTTTAAGAGGCATTTGGACAATACCCTTATGTCATAGTTTAACCCCAGCCAGTAACTAAGCACTCTGCAGCTGCTTACTCCCTGCCCACCTCCACAGTGGGATGGCGGAGAGAATTGGAGGGGAGGCGGGGGAAGTAAAACTTGTGGGTTGAGATAAGAACAGTTTAATAGAACAGAAAGGAAGAAAATAATAATGATAATAATAACAATATTAAAATGACAATAATAAAATAATTGGAATATACAAAACAAGTGATGCACAATGCAATTGCTCACCACTTGACAACTGATGCCCAGTTAGTTCTTGAGCAGCGATCCCCCCAGGCCAGCTCCCCCCAGTTTGTATACTGGGCGTGATGTCACATGGTCTGGAATACCCCTTTGGCCAGTTTGGGTCAGCTGCCCTGGCTGTGTCCCTTCCCAACTTCTTATGCCCCTCCAGCCTTCTTGCTGGCTGGGCATGAGAAGCTGAAAAATTCTTGACTTAGTATAAACACTACTTTAGCAGCAACTGAAAACATCAGTGTGTTATCAACATTCTTCTCATGCTGAACCCAAAACATAGCACTATACCAGCTACTAGGAAGGCAATTAACTCTATCCCAGCTGAAACCAGGATACCTTAACAACATGCTTTAACTTTTGGTCAGCCCTGAAATGGTCAGGCAATTGGACTAGATGATTGTCGTAGGTCCCTTCCAACTGAAATAGTCTAGTCTATTCTAAAACACTGGAAATTTCTGGAAATTTCATGATCTGGAAGCCTTAAAAATTCTGGAAAGCATTTATTGCAAGTAATAAAGCCACACACTAAAAGCCTGGAAAGCACTCTTCTACCCAACTCCCTGAGGATGTTAGCTGATCCCTTTTCTTCAGACCATGCTTCTTGACTGAATCTTCTTCTTTTCTCATCCTCCTTCCTGCTGTTTTCTCCTATTAATGAGCTCTCCCACCTGCCTTGCTCTCCAAAACACTTCAGCACTTGACCATCTGTCACTGCTGCTGTGCATCCTTACTGTCATAAGAGAAAGTATTGACCTTGAGCTGGAGTGTGTGATCTGTGATAAATAGCTTACAAACTGGCAAATGAACCAATATTAAAAATAACTTGCTTTATACATTGTATGTGAAACAGCAAGAAATGTGAAGGCTGCTAGGTCTAAATGCTCAGTCTGTAAGTACAGTTCTGAGAAAAAGAAGTGTCCAGTAAATCTGCAGAGGTTTGCAACATAACACATGGATCCGTGTATGTTCACTGGGCAGTGAGATTCATACCCTGCCCTAATAATGCGTTTGATTTAGGAGTTGACCTCAGTTATTAGCTGCAGCTTTATATGAAGCTTTTGCAGATCACTTTGCAAATGAAAATTTGTAAAATGGCTGCGCGAGTGCAGTGAGACTAAATGTATTTTCCAAGAAAGATTATTTTTGGTTTGCTTAAGACTAGGTTTAGTTGAATCAGCAGAAGGGCTTTTTGACTTCCTTTCTCTGTGTAATTATAAGCTGAAATTCTAAATCAGCTGCTTAGTCATGGTAAATTATGAAAATTATGCTGTTCATTGGCAAGCTGTTGTTATAATAAACGTATTTATTGCTTGGATTTTTTTCCTTAAAGGATGTTTCCTTTGAAACAAAAAGCTGAAGAGTAACTTAAACTGCAAGAACCCATGTTTTTCAAAATATCTGTCATAGTATAGGATAAGTAAACAGGACGGGTGTTTAGAGTTTTCTGACAAGTTAATTTTATCCAAGTAATTTGCAATGTTTTATAAAACTCAAACTCAAGCTGAATCCAGTCTTTTAAAACTACAAAGCAAAATGTTGCAGTTTGCCAGGGGAAGGGGTCTGTATGCTACCAGGTTAGGCCTCCAAGTGTAGGTCATCTTCGTGTCCAAACTTGTCCTAAGAGTCCATGTCCTGTAATGGAAAAGACGCATTGAACCAGTAAGTGCTGATTGTGTAAATCCAGTGGGACGAAGAACAGCAGGAGATAAGGGAGCTCTGCCTCCTTGTCATTTAAGGAAAATGAGAGGTGGGTGACCACTGAAGAGGTCTGTTCTGTATGGCATGAAAGAAAGTCAGAGGTCCTGCCATGGCAAGTCTTTGTGACCTGACGAAGTGTGTGATAATTCTGATTTATTAATGATATTTTTTGTTGTGGGGATTATGTTTTAACAGTTTCATTCCTTGGCTCCAATGTACTACCGAGGTTCAGCAGCAGCCGTGATAGTTTATGATATCACCAAACAGGTAAGACCTTCTGTACACTTTTCGTCTGTGTTAAATCCTCTGCTTGGGCCAGAGTTGGAGTTAAAACCCCAGAAGTATTTGTATGTTAGTCCCTGTTCACATCAGTGGGGTTTATATGCTTTGGTAGTTTGTGTAGATTTGGATGGAGGCATCCAACTGCCTTAAAAAATTAAATATAAAGTCCTGCTTCTGTGTTATTTCAATGTCATCTAGACAAAAGGTTGGAGGCTACATTTTGTCAAAGTTTCTTTGGATTTCCTCTGGCTAACTAGATAGGATAATATCCTGCAGTACCCCGTCCCACCACCACTACCACCTATGTTCTCTGTACAGAATTGAATTTTTACTGCAAAGAGCAGCTGGCTGCTTTATCAACTGAACAGAAATGCAGTTGTTCACATATTACTGATTTTAACACTAATTATTTTTAACTAAGCATATCTTCTCATGTTTGCATTGCAGGACTCATTTCTTAACTTTGAAACCAGTGATGAAATAATAAGTCTCTGACCTTTGTCTCGACATTCTTCATTTGGAATCAAAATTGTTTGTTCAGATCCTAAACTGCTCTTGCTCATTTCTCAGGCAGAGGTGGCTAGGAGGTTCTAGCTGAATGCCTCTTCCACTGCTTTTGAAAGAAATCCCTGCTGATAAAGCTGAGTTAGAGGAGGTGTTAATGGATGGATGATCATGACAGTTCACTAGCTTTTTATTCCTTTCCTGCCAACTGAATTATTTACTACTAGGTTGAGAGAGCTGGGTTGGTTCTCCAATGCATTAGTGTAATGATCTGTGGCTGATGATGGTGGCCACTGTTGCACAGTGGTACTGTTCTCCTTTGCTAGTTTGCCAAAAAAAGATGAGAAAGAGTGGGTTGATACTTATTTTTAATTTAAATATCTTACAGTTGATCTTGTAATGCATTGTAAGAGTAGAATTTTGTTTTGCCAACCTTTCTTCAAGCTTATGTGGAGCAGCTCTCAGAATAAAGAGGGGAAAATAGCAGAGGAATGTGTATTTCACTTTCTGATGCTTAATATTCAGTGTTGATCATTAAAGCAGAATGGATGGTTTTTTCCCAAATGACAGATAGTGCTCTCCCTTCAGTGATACTGATACAGCCATTGCTGATTTAGACACAACTCTTATGTGCATTTCTGAAGGGGAAAAAAATGATTTATAATGTATTTGAGAGCTCACTTTGAGTTTCAGTAATGATTTCAATCATGCATTATAATTAGAATCTCTAGGAACAAAAGTGATTTTAATGCTATTAGTTCATTAGTGTAAAGAAATAGAAAATTTACTATTAAAAGGTAAGTAGCATCAAAAAGTGTTTGAATTTTGTATTTGGAGGGAAAAAGCCAAGTGAATTGGTACCTGTCTCTGGTTTCATAATGAGTAAATCGCAGTTTACCAGATCACAGATTCAGAAACGCTGGCGGGAGGGGGTCACAGTGAAAGCTCCCCTGGATCTTACCAAAAATATGACAGTGGTTGAGATGGTAATCCACTGGGCAGAAGTTGAAATTGGACAAATGAAGCTCACATTGAAAGTGAAGGAACTTAGCTACTAGCCAAGCTTAAAAGAGCTGTGGTTGTTTCTTCATCGCTGAGAATTTAAAAAAAAACATTCAGTGCTGCTTTGGAGGAGGGCCAAAGGGGAAGTGTCCAAGTTCAAGAATTAATTTGAGGGAGTCTTCTGACCTGAAGTTTGAAAAGCAGATTACACAGATATAGTGATCTTCTTTTGGTCTTATGATCTATAAAATTATTATTGCATTAATACTGTCAAAGCTGTGTTCCTCTAACTTCAAAAAATAAGCAAATACATCAACAGAGGCTAGGGTGTTAGTATATTTGTTATTTCTCTGACTTAGGATTCATTTCATACTTTGAAGAAATGGGTGAAAGAACTAAAGGAACATGGTCCTGAAAACATTGTAATGGCCATCGCTGGAAACAAATGTGATCTTTCTGATATCAGGTAATATATCCATTTTCATTGTTGCTTTTATTGCAGTAACTATAGTGTTTCCTTCTTTCAGGTAACCAATTTGTTTGATTGTTATAATAGTATTTAGTTTTGGTCAGCTGTATTGAGTCTTTCCTAACACCAGTGGTTCTACCAATGTACAACCTCACCAGCAGCAGCACAACTTGAATTATGTACTTTTTTTAACCTCTCTTTTACTGCCCTTCCTGTGTATTTGTACAATCTACACCCTTTAGCTGCTGAATCATTGGGAATGGAAAAGTATACTCTTTGTTTTCCTTCCATTCATGTTAAAAGGTGCAGAATGTATTAAAGCAATGAGCAAAACCAGCAATGCAAAGCTAGAAGGATGGGCCCGAGGTAGAATAATGTTATTCGTAGAGAAGCTTTGAGAACTCATGCTTTGTGCTTTGCAACAACTGAAACTGTTCCATAATACTGGATGTAGAAAGTGTATATTTGGTGTTTTAAGAGCATAACCTCAAGTAAAACTTGCATCACCTGTGTGAAGCAAAGAACCTCCTGGGTATAAGAGGAGAGGGTTGAATCTGCCCTCCTGCAGAAGAGCCAAGATGATGCTATTTGAGATGAGAGTGAAGCTAGAGTCACTTTTCTGCTTGCTAGCTCTCTTTTGGCTTTGCACTTATCTGTTCTGCAAGTGGAAGCGCATTTTGCTGTACAGTAGCAATCCTTTGTGTCAGTCCATCACTGTTATTTCTTCAACTAAGAGTACAGACTCAATGGCTGTATTTGATGCTTTCCTCTTAGAACCTCATAGGCTCTCATGGTTGTTTAAAGATATCCCCCTGTTGTTTTATAATCATTACTTTGGCCCAGGTTCACCAGAGCCCTGAAGCACATGTGTAACTTCAAGTAAGTGATGCAGTGCTTTATTGCATCAAGGCATATACAAGGATTGGACCTGTGTGGTTTTGGTTTTTTTTTTTGTGTGTGTGTGTGAGTCAGCCATGAACCAACATAAAACTGTGAGTCACTGCTTCCTCTAAGACCTGAACAAGCCCTGATGCTAGAAGACTCCTGGTTTCTGTTGGGCTAAGAATCAGGGACACAGATAGTATATTGGCAGTCTCCTATATGATGATGTGATATGCTTGTCAACATGGTGAAACTAAGTCCTATAAGACAAAACTAAACATTTCCAAATATGAAGTAGAAAAAAAGAGGAAAGGATGATTATAAAAATAAAACCAAAAACCACTTAGCACAAATGGGAGTTTTCAGTTGCTCTGAGAGTCACTTTAAATTTATTGCTTAAGTGTTCCCAGCAATACAATTGCCTGATTAAATCAAGGGTACTAAGTTGGAGATTGTAACAAATGGCACCAATTACAAATGAATCCATAACCAGCCCTCCCCCTGCTTTTGGTAGTATTTGCCATGGCAGCAAGCTTTTAAATGCTGTTCCACTAGAGGCAGGTTAACTTGGGGACACAAAGAAGAACCTGGACGCCAGAAATGTTGTGAGAATACTGAGGTTCCTCACAGACCAACTGTGATCTTCCCACCATGTTATTCTCAAACACTACCTGTTGTTTACAGATTGCTGATTATCTGTTTCTTGCTCCTGTTCAGCCAGTACAACTCTTCTGTACACAAAATGTTCTGGTGTTTGCATGGTCCTCATTGTCCATTAGCTAATGTCTCTTTTTTGGGGGGGGGGGCAGACACGATGACTTTTTTCTCCCCATAATTATGAATAGTTTTGAGAATTATTTTTTTCATGCCATTATTCTTTCTGCATCCC
This sequence comes from Haliaeetus leucocephalus, assembly GCF_000737465.1. Lineage (NCBI taxonomy): Eukaryota > Metazoa > Chordata > Aves > Accipitriformes > Accipitridae > Haliaeetus > Haliaeetus leucocephalus. Next base: position 700,179 of record NW_010973443.1, on the reverse strand, counting down.
CCAGCTTTTTTTGTTTCTGAAGTCATCCAGTGATGTCCAGCTAAAGAGATTTTGGTGGAAAAACAGAGAGCAGACTATCTTGCATGTGATATGTTTTCACAGTTCTTCCAGAAATCTGATTGTTTATGCAATACATACAGCTGTATGCATTCTCTGGCTGCTTTGTGTCTTCAATTTTACTTCAGTAAAAATGATTTCGGGTGAAATGTGTCACCAATTTATCAGATTGTTTCCAATGGGTAGAAAATACACATGCCTTTGGGCACAGAGAATTTAAAAATAAGATGATGCAAACACACAGGAACAAGCTGCTGTTTGTATGCATTTTTGGCATCTGTCTTTGGTTTTGTAGAACTTTTCACAGATGTTTTGCTGGATATCAGAGGGACGGCCGCTTTTAAGACCAATGTGAATAGATGCAAAAGAGGACAAGCTGACCCGTTTCAAGTTGATTTGATTCTGCCATCTCTATGACTGTAGGAGATAATGTAAGGAAGGAATGAATGGAAGCAATAAGAACTGATTATCTTCCTTTGGGAAGGGACTGGCACTATTTCTCATAATCACTGACCATGTTATCCTTCTCATTTAGCATCTAAAATTTGGTTTTGAGCTGCCAAGATGGATTCGGGATGCGCAGGAATCATGCTTCTTTTCTTAGTGTTATTAATAGGTTACCAGCAATTTTTGGCACTCTGTTGAAGTAAATTTCTTCTCCACTTTGAAGGAATTTCTACAGGTAGACAGGGAATTTTGTTTAGTATAAATCCTCATCTTTGTTACAGTACTGTCAACTCTAGTACTGTTGAGTGTTTGGCAAACTTTTAAGTAATAGTAATAGACTTTTCGTTCTGATATGTGTCCTGTCCTTCTGACAGGTCATTAAAAAGTAGTTTCAAAGACAGGAGCTGAGACTTCAATGTTAAAATGTTGTAAGTGACCAAAATATTTTTTGAGCATTATAGAAGTCAGTAGTCATAACAGCAACAAAGAAGTGTTTACTTCCCTGAAAACATGGTGCACCTTCTTAACAAATCATGTTCACTGGAAATTGCCAGATTCTTGGTTAAGAGAATGCAGCAGAATTTCATGCTCAAACCTTCCCTCTATGCATCCAGAATACCTCTTTATTCAGTAATTATTCAGAAAGTCTCAAGGGAGACTGAATCAATAGAATGATTTGGAAAGGATAAAATGAAATATTTGACATCTTTCAGAATAGGAATCCCTCTAACTTTCCCCGTAGCCCTGGAATAACACTTTCTCAGCACTCCATTGATGGTTCTTGACTTCTTCCCTCTTCACCCCCATCTTGTGTGTGTTCACCTCTCAGCTTAGAGTTCAAGCATTTGTGCTTTTTATTTTTGACAAGGTAGCATCTGAGCAATGTTGACATCCAGATTATAACTCCACTTGATGTATGCAGCCATGTATGCGGCCTTCTCGGTGCCAGCAGCACTGGATGGCATGATGCTTATTGTCCACGTGCTGTGGACTTTTATAGGCTTCCTTTAGAAATGTTATCAGAGAAGGCTAAGAAGTATTGTGACGCTTCCTTGGAATTGTCACTTGCTGCTGTTTTACCTTTCCCTTGATTCCTGAAGCTTGCTTTCTCACCTAAATTACAGCAAGTTGAAAGTTCTCATTACATAGCCCTATGCTCTCAAATTTCTTTCTTTACTGTTGTTTGAATATTATGTTACGTAGTTTTAAGTTCCTTTTTTCTTATCTGCGGGGCCATCTGCAGATGGTGGTACCTTTCATAATAAAGGCCAGCGTGCCATTTCGGAAATAGTAAGGGGAATGCTGCCTTTTCTGCATCTTCCGCGACAAAAAGACATGTAATACAAAGAAGCACATAATGGAAACAAGCTCTGAATCCAGATGCTGGAATTGCAAGCTAATTTTTTGAAAACCATTTGTAGTAAATCAGGCAATTATTTTGCCTCTCTGCATGTTTCCCATAAGCAGCAGATCTGATTTATTTAAAATATATACCTCCATAAACTAATTGTGAAAATGCATTGCTCTGCTCCCACCTAGGTCCCTTCTGTTAAAGTCCAAGGCACTCATACTAGGAGGAAATTGTACTAGGAGTCTCTGGATTGGTTCCTCGGAGCTGTGGGGTGAAGGAGTTGGTGCAAATTCTGCATGAGCAACAGACAGCTATAAAGCCATACAAAATACACCAGTTGACATTTTGAACAACTGGAAGAAAAATAGGGCTGGCAGCCTGGTGTTCCAACATATTCCAACGTCCCCTGATTGGGTGTACCTTGGGTGCCTCTTAGCGTTTTCAGTCTCTGATTCTGAGCTGTTGCTCAAAAATCAGGAATAGCAATGGTTACAGACAGCAGCGGACGCAGGCAGATTCAGCTTTGCCACCTGGCTCAGGCAGATACAAGGTCAGTGTGGGGCTTGCTTTGTGTCTGAAGCAGAGGTCTTTTGCATGTTGTAAACTGCATTTACCAGCTTTTGGCATATGAAGTATTGGCTACAAAATGAGGATGTTCTACCAGTGATTTTAAGATGGTGTCACTTTGGTGACATGGCACAGAATGCTGGTCTTTCCCCAGTGAATCTGGCACTCCCAGATTGCTCTTGCCAATGTGCTCAGAGTCTGTGGCTTTCATATCTCTTTCAGAATCTCTCTTGTTTTCTTGCTGCTTGCAAACACTTAGACATACGATGCTCTTATCATTTTCTTCCACAACAGCCATATGCTATCTTGTTTGAACACTTGGTGTGGACAATGCTGGCTGCTGCCTGGATCAGCAGAGTTGTATGGCTTTTCTCTAGTGTTTTAATGCTTTTCTTATTGGGATTGAGTTTAAAAAATCAAACAAATGGGGTTGTCGTTTAAATTATCTTCCTTTTATCCATGAAGGCATGGATTCAGCAGCAAGTCCAAGAAATCTGCAGACCGATCATTGGTGAAATTTTGATATTTTGAATATGATGATCTAAATGCCGTAATAAGAAGAAAGACAGTACTACTTTAGCAGGGGAAAAAGAGCATACTAATGCTTTTCTGATTAAGCTGTGTCTGAGGTCTTTTTTTTTCTTGTGTTTTTTTTTGTTTTGGGACTTTTTTTTATCCAAAATTAATTTTTTTTTTTAAATTTGGTTTCTTTTATTTGTAAATTTTTTTTTCTTTTTTTTAGAGAGGTTCCTATGAAGGATGCCAAAGAATATGCAGAATCTATAGGTGCAATTGTTGTTGAAACCAGTGCAAAGAATGCTGTTAACATTGAAGAACTTTTTCAAGGAATAAGTAAGTAAATGCTCCCTTTATTTATTTATTTAATTATGACTGTTTGGAGGTCTTCTGAAAATAGCTGTCCGTTTTGGGTCTAAAAACTTCTTTCCGAAGGATATCAAGAAATCCACTGGGCCAGTAGTATGGTTGCTGTTTTTGCAGCTGTAAACTAAGAATGACATTGAATACACCAGAGCAGAACACAGTAGACAGTAGATATGGGGTAAGCCTATTCCCTCTAAATCTGTATATAAATCCTGACCAGGGTCACATCTCCTGTTTCAGACCAAGCCTGCTGTAGAGGTAATACTGTTGATCTTATCATCATGTTGATAAAAACTTAAATGTTGAGAAATGCGCCTGGAAGGCTATGATAAGTAGAAAATAGTCATTGCAGTGGAATCCGTTTAAAAAAAAAAATTTTGTCTCCAGGTCTTTTAAACAAGATGAGGCTGTCATTCCTCGTGAGGAGAAGAAAAAACGTCTTGTTCAGTTTGCCTAGCGCTAGGGGTTGCAGTTTTGGTCTCTGGCTGCAAGTGGGAAGGACCTTGCGGGCTGGAGGGGACCTCAGGAGACCTTCAGTCCAACCTCCTGCTCAGAGCAGACTTGATAGTGAATTCCGACCAGGTTGTTCAGGCCATTGTCTGGCTGGGCCCGAGAGCAGAGGTTCCACAGCCTCCCTCTGGGCAGCCGAGTCCAGTGTTTGAGTAGTCCTCACAGTGGCATCCCCCCAGGCATATCAAGTCAGAACCTCTCCTGATTCAGTTCACGGCCACCATCGCTCATTGTCCTGGATGCACATTGGCAAAGAGCCTGGCTCCCTCGTCTCAGCGGCCCTCCCCATAGGCACTGACGGGCGGCTTTGCGGTCCCCCAGAGCCCTCTCTTCTCAGGCTGAACAGGCCCCATTTCCTCAGCCTCTCCTCGCAGGGCAGGTGCTCCAGCCCCCTGACTGCCTTGGTGGCCCTCCTCTGGACTCGTGCCAGTTTGTCGACGTTTTCTTGTATCGTGGGGCCCAAAACCGGACGCGTTGCCCAGCTGTGTTAGACTGTATCTAGATGGGGATAACCGCTTCGCCTGATCTGCTGGCTTGGCTCTTGTTGGTATGACTTAGGATGCTGCTGACCGTCTCTGCTGCCAGGGCAGGCTGCTGGCTGGTGCTCAGCTTGCTGTCCTCAGGTCCTTTTTAGCAGAGCTGCTTCCCGGGCAGCCAGTCCCCAGCCTGTCTCATAGCCAGGGGCTCTTCCTTCCCACAGGCAGGGCTTGGCATTTGTCCTTTCTGAGCCACATAAGGCTCCTGTTGGCCCGTTCCTCCCTCTAGCCTAAGGCCCTCTGGACAGCAGCCCTGCACTCAAGGGTATTGAATGCACCTCTGAGCTGGGTATCATCTGAGGGTTGAAGGGGGTGCGTATTTTTTCCTCCTTCAGGCCACTGATAAAAGGTGTTAAGCAAGGTACTCCACTTGTAACTGGCCTACAGGTAGATACATACTGTTAACCACTGGCCTTTAAGTCTGATGATCCAGCCAATTTTTCACACAGCTAACAGTCTGCCTATCTAGGCTATAACATCCCAGCTTGGATGTACCAGGATGCTGTAGGAGAAAGTATCTAAAGCCTTACTAAAGTCAAGGTAGACAACATCCAATGCTCTCCCTCAATCACAGAACCAGTCATACTGTCATTTAGGGCAACCAGGTTGGCTGGACATGGTTTACCCTTGGTAAGTCCATGCTGACTGGTCCTGATCACCTTCTTCACCTTCGTGTGCTCAGAAGCAGCTTCGGAGAGAATGTTGCCCTGTGGTTTTTCCAGGAAGCAGAGTGAGGCTAACCAGCCTGTAGATCCATGGCTTGTTATTGCCCTTTTTGAAGTCAGGTATAACAATCACCTTTCTTCAGTCATAGGGCACCTCCCTCATTCTCCACAACCTTTCAAAAAGGAGAGGAATGATAAAGAACAGCCTTGCAGTGATATTGGCTTCCTCCCTCTGCATCCTCAGGCTTGTACGGGTTGAGACTTCTTAAGAGCTCCATGACTTGATTCTCTTCCACTACTGGTGGTTCCTCCTCTCCCTGAATCCTGTTTTGGGGTGGAGAGGCCTAGGAGACAGCACATCCAGAAACTCAACTTTGTTTCCCTAAAGTATTTTATTTTATTTCACACATTCATAATCAACTCATATTATCTACCACACTTTGCCTGAGACAGGACCTGTTCAAGTGTTTGCTTCACTTGCATGGGATGTATTTGGAATGGTTACTGAGAACTGATATTCCTAGAATACGCTACCTTTCTTTTACCTCCTTTAAAAAAAGGAGGAGTGTGTAAAATGGCTGGCTGGAGGAACCAGTTCTTCCTTGTGATAGTTTACTTGATTGTCTGCGTCTGATTGTGAATGTTCTCGAGGAGGAACTCATCCTTGCCACATAATTAGATAATTAGTTTCTGTCTTTGATAGTTAATGCTGCAGCTGGCAGCGTATACTGTCCCTAATAATGGATATAATAGACGAGGAAAATCAGCTAAATTAAGTTTAGTATGAACTAGATACCCAGGCAAGTGCACTTAATTCCACAGGAAATTATTTCTATATATAGAAATATTTGGTCTCGGTGGATGTACTCGTGACCTTATCAAGTACTCAGCAGAGAGAAAGGAGAGAGTTGGTAGTGTATGTTTATAGAAATATAGTGGAAACCAAGTGAAAAATGCTTAATTAGCAGGAGAATTAATTAGTATGATTGTGACTGGGCAGAGAGTATGGATAACTTTCTGATGTTTTACACCACTTCAGTCTTTGTGCAATTTCCAAAAAAGGTCTGTCTATGCCCAAGTTGCATGGCAGCATTTCTGCCTTTTCAGTGTATGAAGTCCCTCTGTGGCCGTGTTTCCTACCCTGTTGTCCAATTTTATTTGTGTGGTGCCCTAGAAGTCATGCTGCAGCTTCAGTTTTGCTTTCACACTGCCCAAGAGTTCGCACCCTTCTCTTGGTGCTGCTGTAGAAGGGCATGGTGCAGCACTCCAGCCTCTGATGAGGGAAACAGCAACTTCTGTTTACATTGGATTTTGTAGGTAAACTGTATGTGTTGTCTATTTTACAGTCTGGATTCGGAATCATAGTCCAACATGTGTAGAGAATTTCTCCATTAAAAACCTTGAAATTGATACCCCAAACAGAAAGGGTAGACTACATTTTAATTTAGCCAAAAAATTTACCTCCTGCTTGCTTATGCTTTTCATTTCCCAGGGGTATTTTAACATAATAATTTTTGCTTCCTAAGGTGTCTAACAACTGTCTCTTTTCCAGGGAAAATGTTGTGAACAGAGTGAAATAGTATAATGGGAAAAAATTACTCAACATAATGATAGAAAGAAGGCAGAAAATAAAAGGGGAACTGGGATGTTTTGCTGATAGCCAGATAAATCTTGGAAAAATTATAGAGATTATAGACAGATCACTTCATTTGTAAGCTTATTATATTACAGTATTTTTAAAAGATTTTTTTAAAATAAGTTTCTCTTAGGATTTGAGGATTTGACTGCTTTGAGGAATGTCTTAATAACACAGTCCCAACACAAATCCATTGTCCTTAATTCTTCTCAAGAAAATACAAGATGTGAAAGACTAGAATTGGTAAAAGTTTCTGATTTTTAGAAGATGGGGCAAATCTGGCAGGAGGCTGAGGATGAAGTCTGAGCACAAGAGTCATCAAAGCCAGTGTTCTCTGCACTGGAGAGTTTTCACTGAGCTGTGTAATGGGATGCAGCTCCTGGCTGTCTGTTGAACCCCTGTGATTTCAGGTGGCAAGCCACTACACCTACCCTGGTTACATTTAGCAGTGCCTGACTGAAGGCTTGCTGTGATTGTGAAACATCACATGGCTGTTTTATTTCTCTGCAAACAAGACAAGAATATTTTTAGTACAGTTGTATATTCTCCACTTGGGCTAAATTTTTCCCAATATCTTTCTTAAAAGGTTTTTGACATAAAAAGGGCTTAAGATTTTAGTGGTTTTTCATGTGTTTCAGTAGTTCTTTTTTAATAGCTGAGTGTCTATAGGATCAAATGTTATTAATTTTTTATTCCCAGCCTTAGAAGAATCGTACGCACAGCGGCTCCTTGTTGCTGGTTTATACTTCAGCAGCAGCAAAAATGCCAGGAATGTATTATACGATAGCAGTATAATAGAGTATAAAGTTGTGCCTGTGCAGGGGTTGTACCAGTTCTCTATTGCCCCTTCTTGGTTGTGGGGCTTTAGTCCACTGACTGCTGCTTGTGCCTGAGAAGGCAGCTTACCTATTAAAACTGGCTGGTTTTCAATGACAGGTGCCCCAAGTGTACTGTCATTTAGTAGTGGTCACATCCTTGCTTTCACACCGTTCATTGAACGTTTAGTAGCAATCACACCATTCATTTAACAACTCAAGCCTTCGTTACCTTATTCAAATCTAGTACATGCCCAGCTGTTTCTCTTCAGCCTGCGTGTATTGCCTGTTACCTTAGCATGAAGGTGCCCCAGATACAAAAGAGAAGGTTACATAGAAGCCATCCTCTATAAACGATAGAGCTGAGACTGTACCTCCCAGGTTAATACCAGTCTGCATCAGTAGGTCCAAAGGTAAACAGGCAGTGGGATGAGTAAACTGCTGAAGAATAGCTAGCCAAGTGAAATACGAAATAAACCTGTGCTTAAGCAAAAAAAAAAAAAAAAGATGGGCATGCATTACTTTTTTGGAGTCTGGCAAATGTTGGAGGTTGGTGTACTACCAAAGGGGGCAAGATTGAAGCATTTCAGCATCTTCTGTCGAGGGTGAGAGGAAAGTGAGGAATAAGGTTATCAGAATTGCTCTACAGAAAGTGTGTAAAGGGTCGTTAGCACGCTCAGTCTTACTGATGCTAGCACTACGAGAAGGAGAGACAGGCTGGTGTTTAAAAATCCAGATTAGGATGTTCTCCCTAGATGAGACTTCCTAATTAGAGGAGATAGTTTTTGTCTCAGTATACAGCCTTTCATGTGGTAAATGCTCAGTTATAAATGTGTGAAGCTATTGATTTTCTGATGCCTTGCCAGCAGCTCGTATATTGAATATTTAATGTAACCCAAATACTTGTTTCCTAGAAATACTGGGAGATTAAAAAAAAAACCAAACCCAACCTCTAGAGTTTACAGTTTAACCAGTTGTATACTGGACAAACTAGAGAGGGATGTGTGAAATGTCTCTCTCTGGAAGGGGGAGGGATCCTTTCCAGTGGACATTCGATGTTTGCACTGACTCGAATGGACTTGGATGGGTGGAATTGCAGATGGACAATTTTTGAGCTTTGTGGAAGACAAGTTTGGTGTTTTTCATCCTGTTACCTGCTGACGTGCAGATATCTGTGAACTACTGTGAAGAGGTCTATGAAAGACATTTTAAGAAAAGCAAGCATGTTTATGTTGCAAAGCAATTCATACATGCCATTTTTAAGGCAGCCTAAGCTCATAACTGAATTTTTGTAGAGGGTATTCACCTACTATGAAAGGATGGAAAAACCTTGTCCTAACTTACAAGTATTTGAGATTATATTCTTTACAGTTTATGCTCCCTGTATTTCTAGGATTAGTTGTCCTCTTGCTTTCAAATTTTAATAAATGAAGGAAAACTTACTAGCCTTTGGACTAGTCTTAAACTTGTGAGGTCCTGGATTTCTTTCCAACCATAGGAGAGCTCTTCAACGTAAGCTAGTAAATAAACCAAAACAGCCCAAAGTTAATTACAGCAGGACCTCAAATCAAGGTTGGATCTCTTAGTAATTAAAGTAATTAGGAATTCTGTTGTTTACTTTGATGCATGTAAGATTTAAATCTTGGTGGGTTTTTTCCTACAGATTTTAATTAAATGGGCAAAATTTAGTTGTATTGCTGCTTCCCTAGCAAGAACTTCAGTGTAAGCCATCTATGCAATATTCTTTAAAAAAAAAAAAAAAGCTGCGGTTTTTTTCTTGCATGGAGATGCTATTAGATATGCTACTAGAAGTATTTAAATAATTGCGACTTAACTGTGTTTAGTTATGCAATATCCTTTATTGTAAATATGTGCTATCTTGCATGAAAACTTACAACTTGAAGTATACAGCAGTCATCTCTGTCAGTTGGGGAGATCCTGCTTCACTGCAAGTATGGGAGAGAAAAAGAAAATAGAGACTGACTAGTGGGCCAAGCTTTATAAACTGCATGAGAGAGATGGGGAACTTCTAAAATATCAATGAAACTGGTTTCAAAGGATGAAAGGATTTCGGGAGATAAGAAGTGTGACTGTTGTAAGTCCTACAGGTGCAGAATGCCAAAACTGTTGAATAAGACGAGCCTGCCTCATTCTGCCATGCCTTCACAGATCGCTGTGATTTATTGATGTGATTTGCAGAGAGCAATGCTTTGCAGGGGCTTACCTTGCTGTGATACAGCCAGCAATTTTACGAGGAGGTTCTGGCCATTGTATAGCTGTTGTACCACTACTTGAAGAAGTCTGCCTTTTCTCAGGCAAGCCACAGTAGTCACATCCTCAGGATGCTGCGGTGGCTGTCAGGCTGCTGCTCTGGAGCCAAATGAAATGGATTTCACATCCAGCACTAGCAAAAATCTCCCCTTCCTTCAGTCCCCTAAAAAAAATTCAGTTGTACGTGATTTTCAGACAGAGAACAGATGGGACCAGTGTGCAGAAAGCCACTGTGCAGTACTGTGATGTCTGGCCTCTTACCCTTAGCAGAACTGTTGTAGTTGTGTTACGTGTTAGGACTGTGCTTCTTTGGGACTTGGACTTCATCATCTGGATGTGCCAGCTCAGGTCGATCACATCTGTTTTCCTTTCCACTACACACTGAATGAGTATCTGTTCAATCCAATGTTGTGGTTGTCCCTTTATCAGCACGGTAACCAGTTGGGTTTTTCTGTTACACTCAACTTTAAGGCTGTTTCCAACTTTTCACGCAGTCTTGTACAGGTCAATAATGAAACTAGTTTAATGTTAAAAAAGCAAACAAAATTAAAAATCCCAACTCCAAGCCTGATTTTTCTGAGCTAATGGATGTTACAGCTTATAACTGGAGCATTGCGTTCAAAAAGGAACAAAGCAGATTTTATTACTGTGATGATGTGTCCTGCTTCTAGCTGCAGCAGAGCAATCTCCATCTGCCTGCCTTCAAGTTCTGCTCGCAGAGCTGTCACCCAGTCCCTGTTGTCTCTCTTGCTTCCCTGCTCCAGTCTTCATTTTTCTCCCTTCCCATTTTGTTTACCTTGTCCCAGCCTCCCATTTCCCAATCTCTTTGCCTCTGGCACTCTCAGAACCGCAACTCTCAGGGTGCCAATTAATCTCTTTAACAAGTCTCAGATTCAATAGCTGGAGTTGGAACTCTTAGCAGGCCTTGGAGAAGACTCTGACCTTCATCCTGGACTGCCTCAGCCCAACTCAACTGTGCTAGAAAGGAGGAGATGCAATTGATTTAGTGCTTCCCACCTGTTAACCTGGATGGTTCACTTCAGAACCATGACAATTTCTGTAACCTTACATTTGAGCAGTCTCTTGTGACACTTATTATTTTTACACACCGTGGTGTGTTTGCTGGAATGAGATCATGGAGGACAGCAAGACTTCTGGAGGAATCTGTAGAGGTGCATGTTTACAAACAGTTTTGGTGCACAAAATCTGTGAAACATGGTCTAAACATTAGTGAAATGAAACCAAAATATATAATCAGATATTTAATTAAAGTGAAAAATCTAATTTTTAAATTGCAGTCAGTAGACCTCACTCCATAGAAATATCAGCAATGGGAACCATATGGAACTTTTATACTGTCTCAGTAATAATATATCCCCAAGTTCTTCATTTCACCAGTTCAGCTGCAGAGTTCTTAGATAAATGTATGTGCATCTGTTTTTCTCTGTGCGATTGACCGTTTCAGTTGGAATCCTAAGATGTGCTGTTGGTGGTCTTTGGCAAGCTGGCTAGTTGTGTCTTGCTCTGCAAAATGGAGAAAAGACTCTATTTATGGTCTAGTTTGTCATCTTTAAGTTAAGCAACAGAAGATTTCAATCTCTCATGGACCGTTGGAGCTGACTCTGTCTTAACAGAGCTGTCTTTGGTTTGAAGAGGAATTGTCTTAATCTTTGTTACTACTTCAGCGGGAGAATTGCAGGGCTGGATGTCAGAGCACTACTGCTCCTTTCTGGCATCAACTGCATGAAAGAAATAGCATAAACAATGTTGTAGGTTATCTAATACAGGGGGATTTTTTTATTGCTCTGGAACAGAGATTATGTATGCCAGTGAGATATACATTTTAAATGAGTAGATACTTTCTAAAATTAATTCAGTTTATGACCTCTGTTGATCCTGACTCAGTGCTAGCTGTATTTTAGTTGGTGTCAGCAATATGATGCCATATTTATCATGAGCTGAATGACAAGATGAGATGATCGCAGTGCTTTTAGGTAGGAATAGTGATTGAGCTGGTTTAGAAGCAGGAAGTGTAGATGCAGGCTCAGCATCTTACTGCTCATCCTTAGTGTTCTGCTGCTACTTAAAGCTTTCTCTGTTACAGTGTCTGCTGTGAGACTAGCTGTCAAGGAGGCCCAGGGAGAGACCATTGGTCAAGTAGATTTCTGACTGATTATTTTTATTCAATTCCCCTGGCTGTTGGTAACAAATCACTGTAGTATTTGCTGTGGAGCTTGTTCTCAGGTGTTGGTGACTGAGTTTTATGCTCCAAGAGAGTTACTCCTGTCAGCTGCGCATCAGGTGGTAAAAGCTGCTTCAGTGGGGATAAATCTTGTTACTAAAACTAAAATGATTTAACTTGATGGTTTAATAAATCTGGTAATAAGAGAAATAATAAGTGAGAGAAACTCACCTACTAAAAGAAGATATTCTCAAACTTGACTGTTCAAAGGTTTATTTCCTTGCGTTGAATTTGGAGGGGGGCGGGGAGTGGTGGGTGGTATCCAAACAGCAGAAACATGGCTAGTAAATGACAAACACTACTTAAGTTTAAAGGCCAGAATAACTAATCAGCAGATATTATGTCTAGAGACTTTTTCTCTTTATTATTTGTCATTATCTGTGTGGTTTTTATCATCTTGAGAAATTAAATAAATCAATGTGATTCTTAACAACATATATTGTGTCCTGGTCTGAACTGGACAAAGTGCTTGCTGACCTTGAAGCCTGCAATGTTTTTGCTCTAAAGATAAGTTTGCCTGCTTCTTTGCATATACATCAAGAGTACTGTAGAAAAGACTTGAAGCTCATAAGAAATATGGAACGCTGATGAAAAAACAAATAGAGGTAACATGATTGTTTAATGCGGACTTCTAAAATCAAAGTTAAGGTAGTTTGCATGTTAAAACTCTCTTCCAAACTTGCTGTTAGAAGAACCAAACATTTAGAGAGTATTTGCCTAATGGTATCTTATGGAAACTGTGCCTGTAGATTCCAATTCTTTTAGCTACATCGTGGTCTGAGTCAGGTTGACAGGGCTTTGTTTCAGCTGGCACTGAGTTGAAAGCACTTCGGAAATAGTAAGTACCTAATGCAGAAGTTCTCTGCAGGTCTCTACAATGACAGTGTTACCTTCTTGGAAAGCCTCTCACAGATACTACATTCTTCATATTCTCTAGAGTTTTAAGAATTAGTGGATTCTCTTTGTCTCCAAACAAAGCCAATGGAACTGATACAAGTAACAGCTGTGTCTACAACTACCTATTCTGCTTTTTATTTTACTTTGAAAGGGCACTTACAAACATGAAGTCCAAACAGAACATAAGCAGAGTGTGAAGTTAATATTTTAGTGACCTGAATCGAGTGCAGCATTGTAATGTCAGTGCTTACACATGCTTCAGCCTTCAAGATACCCATTTCTCACTCTGTTGGACCAATTACAGTATCTTTAGCTTAGTAATGTGAGGAATTTCCCCCCTCTTAGTCAGTTGTACAAACACCCAAGATTATCTGCTTCACAAGTAACACTTTTGTTGTATAACATACCTGTTCAGAATTGACTGACTTAAGAGAGGTGAGATTTTGATGGGCTTGACCAAAGGTAATTTAGGGACAAGTTTTACAGATTAAATTTTGCTGTTTGATTTCATTATGATTGGGTTTTACCCGAATGCTTTTAACTTGGCCTCCCACAACCATTCCCCCAAGTAATTTGTAGGACTTGGGCTTCAACATAGGTACATAATTCATAGAACATTTGGCAAGAGAGAGCTGTGAATAAATGCAGCAAAGGGTGGGGAAATCTAAACTGTAAAATCCACCTGGATTATGATGAGCTGTTCACAGGAACTTTATGCTCTCTGAAAGTGGCATAAACAAACGTTAAATATTTTAACTCTGTTATTTAACATGGGTAATAGTAAAACCAGGAGCAATTCATAGAAAGTAGATTCAGCTTCAGAAAAAAATTCCAGGAAATCCACAAGGTAATGAGAAAGTATGTTACCATGACTGTGAGCTCTCTGAGATACTGATGGAGGGATCGTGCAGTGGGTTTAAAGGAAAAGCCAGGCCCACACCAGAGACAGAGGATAGATGGGACCTGGGAGGACCTTGTTTTTCCATTTATAATTCTAATTATTAAGCACATTGTATGTAGTCCATGAGCAGGAAGCCAGTTAGACAAAAGATGCAGCAGTACTGAAAGTGCACACAGGGGAGGGAGTTGGAGCAGTGCCTTCTGCCCCTGGGAGAGATCTCCTGTGATGGCTGAAATTCTTTCAACACTTAAAAGTAATCACCCCATAAGATGATTAAAAGGTCAGGAGAGTTTGGGGGGGGGGGGGGTGTTAAGCAATCAGAGCTGTCAACTGGAAAGACACGGGTACCCCTCAAAGAAGGGAGGGATTCAATGAAAAGAACAGATTTGTTTTGCAAGTATAGGCAGCATGTGTTTAGTTACAGTGCTTTGTAAAACTCTAGTGTACAAGGACTAAATGCCATGCAGATTTAGGACAGGCAAGATCTCATTAAACTAGCACCTTTCACATTTAAGTGGAATTAGGAGAAAGCCAAGGATTTTCTCGTAGTTGTAAGGTGCTCAGTAAGATAACTTTTTTTAATACATGGATAACATAATTTCAGTGTACTTCATGCATTCTCAATAGCCATATTTCATAAATTTTTTAAAATGTGAAAATCTTCTTTCATAAGCAGGATGCAAGAAAAACGATTCAAGGTACACAGGAGACAGTTGTTTTCTGGTGAATTTTCACAGATGTAATTCTTATGCAAGCTAAATCATTCTGTTACCTGCATGTGTTGTTTACTACATTATGAAAATTGAATTCACTGTCTCCTTGTGTGTTTCAGGTCGGCAAATTCCACCCTTAGATCCTCATGAAAACAGTAACAATGGAGCAATCAAACTTGGAAAGCAGACTTCACAAACGGGTAGGCGATGCTGCTGACCCAACTTGGTCTTTTTAGATTTACTTGAAAAACAGCACCATTTGCTCTTTTCACTGGGAAAGGACTTCATGATCTCAGCGACATCACTCCTTATCTTGAAAGCAGTAATTTCAATACTTCCCATGAGCAATAATGCAAGGACCAGAAGCAGAAAGCTTTACTTCAAAGGGATTTTGCAAAACCTAGTTGGAAAATCCTCTCTAATATCCTGTCAAAATTACAATGATGAAGTACTCTGATTCTCTGTTTAAACCAATGACTGTTTTTTTGGTTTGGTTTTTTTTTTAATAAAAAGATCCTTTTATATATAAAATTTAGATTTGCTGCAAAAACTTCTTTTACATTGCAAAGTGGACTTGGCATGTTTTTTAGAGTTCTCTCTGTAATAATAGGGTGAAAAAAACCCATAAAGCCTGAATTTTTGCTTACAGTTTCTCTGCCATCTTTCTAGCTGGACTCTGCTTTGGTATTTTTCTAAATCTATAGCTTCATCTCGTACTTTCAGTAAACATCAAGAAATGGACTCAATTTGCTAACCAGAAAAAAATGGATCCAAAGGATGAGCGAGTGCAATTTTTACAGGCCAGAAGTCAAAATCTGTGTCAGGAGGTGCTGTGTATGTGAAAGGAGGAGTTGTCATGAAGGAGACTGCTGGACCCCATGCAGTTCCAGTCTGCTCCAGAAAGAAGCGAAGATGCAGCTGCTGTGCTTTGCCTGAATTGATTCCCTTTCCAGGGTGTAGGCTTCATTAATTACTAAAATCGTAAAAAGAATATAAATACCAGCTTAATCTCCATTGCTTACCAGGTTTCCTCCAACTCTCTGCCCCACACCAAAGTTGTCTCTGCTCAAAGATGCCGCTTCCTTGGTTTCTAAAAGAGGGTGCCACAGTGCCCCACTCCTTATGGTCCCACTGCTGCACTCCAAGAAGTCTTCAAGTTGGATGAATGATACTTCTGTACAAAAACAGTTTAAGAGAGCACAATACAATTTGGGGTTAAAGGCTGGAATCTAATAAAACAAACCAGAATGTTTCTTTACAAATGTAATTCCGTGAATTTGTGGAGTAGTCTCCTCACTTGTGTGGGGATGCAGTATGGAAGACCCACTGCATGATACCTTTGAAGCTTGATGCACTTGAAAGTATAGTGTAGGAAAAAAGAATCCCAATAGGTGGTTATGAACTAGAAATAATGTAAAACTGTATGCGTTCTTCATTTCCATCTTTTATGAATGTGCGTGACTGAGATGATAGAATCCAAATTTATCATCTTCATCAATTTCACTGGAAATCGGAACTAGGGTAAGAAATGCAGGCTTCAAAACCAAAGCCTAGCCTGCATTCCACAACATTAATTTGCTCTCTTAGGAGGAAAGTTAACCTCACTGCACCTTTGTTGGGGGACTTATGAAAAGCGAACAAAATGGAAAAACAACTTTCCATAATAAATCATGAACAGGCAGGCTAGAGCTGGGTTTCCATGTTTATACATAAAAACCAGACCTTATTGCCTGGTTGTGAGATTGCTTTGATAAAATGACAGTAATTATTAGGGCTTGGAACAGAGCCAGATTAAATCAATGGGAACATTTCTTTGTCTTCAGAAGGCTTGAAGTAGTTTTAGGTGGGAAATGTCCCACTGGATTTTATCTAAGAATCTAAACTGCATTGTTTTTTTCACATATAATCCATTTCTCAGATATTTTGGACTCCTTTGAAAGTACTCATACTTGAAAATACCCCCTGGGATAATACACAGACTCAGATAGCTACCATGAGAAAGGATATTTTGGGTAAACTTTTGTCGCCTGTGCTAAGATATGATCTGTGCTGCTGCTTCATTGCAGCAACTATTTTACAGATAGTCCAGGGTTATTTAAGTGAAAATTCAGCAATCGTCATTGCTGGTAGTTGGGGAGTGGGACAGGCTCCTTTAGGGAACATTTCATCCCATCCTAGTACAAGCAAGTCTGCCAGGGGTGCCTGTCTCTTTCACCTGGCTGGGGAGGGAGAAATTAACCTGGCCTTCAGCACTAAAGAAATATCAAACTTATCAACATAACAGATTCATATAATTCATGGGATCTATGACCCAATGCTGCAAGAGATGTGGTTCTTCCTAAATAAAACCCAGTAAAAGGCTAGACCTATTACCAAGAAAACAAGGTGAGATCAAACCCATGTTTTTAAAGGTGTCATAAATTTTAGTTCAACCTATAATAGTTATGCATAACTGATTTTTAAGCTTTCATAAATTTTTGCAGCATGTTTTTTTTTTTAATGTGACATCTCAAAACTCATTAAACCCTACGTGAGATGCCTGAAAGCTTTGTAAGACAATTCTGCAAATACCTTGTACACTAATTTATGCTAGAACTGGCAATTGATGCTGATCTGTTTGGGATATTGTCCTGAACAGCCAGCTCTCACAGCTGCCCTTGAGCTGTATGTGAATCAGAACAGGTTTATGAGTTACATGTTAAAATAGTTTAAAATTGGAAGTTGTTACAGTGGATCTCTGGCAGATTTTAAAATTCAAATGCTGGCTAAGTAGGCTCAAAGATTTTTTTGCATTTGGTGGCCCAAATCAAAATTACCTTATTCTGCTTTTAGTCAAGAAAAAGATTTAAATGAATAAGGATTCTGATTGTATAAGTTCTTGAGCTTTGGGTTACAGTGAGCTTCAGTAGGGATGGATCTCTGAAGTCACAGGTGAAAAAAATAACAGGCCACTGTGCTGTGCAGAGCAGCTCGCATTTTTGAAGACAAGGCTCGCCTTCGATGATGGGGTTGCCTCTCTGCTATTTGTCAAAGCTGAAGTGCAGCTTGAGCATGCCTCTTAAATGGGGGAAAAATTGTGATTTTCAAATGTAAAATTCATGATTTCTGCTTCCTTTTGTTGCCTGTGTTGCTTGGAAAGTACCACCACCCTTCACAAACAGCCATAAGAATGACATACAAAAAAACCCCAAATGTGGAGTCAAAAGTTTCAGCAGCAATCGGAATTCCTCTTACAGTTAATGGCTTGTGAAGAGCTAAATTACTGTACAGGAGCACCTGACTGTAGCTGATTTACTATAATAATAATAATGATTAATAATAATAATGCTGCAGTTCTAGGTTGGCCAGCTGGTGCTGGATTTGTCCAAGATTTGTTTTCTCAAGAGAGCTGGCAGCAGGACTGAGGCACAGGCTGCACTGCCAAGGATGTTTGGTGGAGCTTGTTTGCACCGTGACTCAAGACTGTGACTGTCCAGTTGTGGGTGACTTGCTTTTATGGCTTGTCATGAACTATTTTAAAAACAAGGTTATGAAGGAACTAGTTTTCATATATGCTCTGCATATGTGTGTATATATAAGTACAGTTTTATATTGTTATGCTGACATGTAGTGTTTTTTCACTATGTCTGGTTCTCATATACTGCACGTTGTATTCTGTAAGTCTATTTTTTTGTTAATGATCATTTCAACTTTATGAACTTAAAGTTACAGATCAAAGGTAGCAAGAAGATGGAGACATGCATAGGTACAATTGTTGATTTGCCATTCTTATGCATGAAAATGGCATATTGTAGAAAAAGTTTGTCTTGCAGACTGAGAAATCTAAAAAAGGCCACTATTATCCAAGAATTGGGACTCAGAAGTAATAAACTGACACTCCAAAGGATAAAAAAAAAGAAAAGAAAACAAAAAAAAGTCAATTATTTTTGTTCGTGGTACAGCAGGTCTACCTAAAGTGCTGCAGTGTAACATGGGAATGTATCAACACCTAGAAAAGTCACCTGTCATCCCTTCTCTTCACTAATCCTTCACGGCACGTGGTAATACGCGTGACTAGAAAGACTAGACATGTGAGCACTCTGACTACAATCAGACCTTTTCAGTACAATGATGATACGTTTTACTATCCTACCCTTAATTATTTAAACCAGAGTCAGTGATAAATTGTCAATTTAAAACCACCTGCTAAGTACTCTTCCTCTGTTTTGTTTATATAAGGGCTTTGACTGGGCTGGACCCACTCGCTTCATGTATGGGATGCTGCAATCTGTTAATACTTTACCTTCTGTTTTACATATTAATTGTATCATACCTAATAATATTTTTTCCCTAAAATGTAGGTTTTGTGTTTTATTTAACCTACAATGATTAATGCTAATAAATGTTTTAAATAACTCTGATTTGGGGATGTCTCTGGTTTCAATAAAGCAGAACAAAATAGGTCCCATTTTTCACGTCAGTTGCTCTTGAAAAAGGGCTGTCTGCAGTCTGTGGATTGCTTACCTGGGATTTAAATGCTGCATGAAACGTGTGTGGCTGGCCTTTTAGCAGAAACTGAATGTGTTCCTGAGGGATCCTGCAGTGCAGTTGAACTTTCAAAAATCAGAAAAATATGATCTGAAAATCCCTTTGCTAAGTTATTTGATTTATCCATTAGAAGAGAGGTACCTGAGTGGCCAGTTACCAGCTTGGAAATTCAGAATAGTAGCTGTCAGTAAAAAGTGCGCTTGCAGTTAACCACTTGCTTTGAATAGCAACCATGACTAGGCTCATAAGACACTTTCTCTTTTGTATGTTTTTGTTTCGGCGGTACATTTAATTTTTTTTTTCCTACTTTATGTCCCTCAAACTTGTCTTTAGGAGTTAAGAATTAACATTCCGTTAAGAAGCATGCAGTATTTCATACCTCTTGGTGCTGTTGTTTCAAGAGGTCTTTAAACTCGCCAGAAGTTTTTTGCACTGGCTGGCTCGTATTTTCAAAGTTGTTATCACAACTATGAGGACTATGAATAAAGGGTTGGGTTTTTAAGGAAAAACGGGTTTTTAAGGAAAAACAGGTTTTTGGAGTAAGGCTTTTCTGACTACTATGATAAATTCAACACACACCAGTACACAGGAAGCACAGTAACTCAAATAACAGCACAGAACACCATCTCTTTAAGGAGATGTAAGGAGAAACCAGTATTTCAAAGGGGATTACACAGGTTCTGAGTTTAGTTACTGCTTGAAGATACCTGGCAGGATCTGTTCCCTGCTTTAAAGCTTTTATAATCACATTAAAAAAAATCATGTATCTTATCTCCAGCTATGCATAAACAAAACTGAACCCAGGTGCCTAACCGTAAACTGGAAAAGGTGATGTATTTAATTCAAGGAAAGCCTAAGTAAGCCCCTCTTCACTATTATCAGTGTGTTGGAAAATCAGAAGTGAACGCTGTTTGTCCTTTCAGTCTGGAAAGAGTTGTGCCCCTTGATGGATCAGTCCTTGTGTTGTCAGTGGGGTGTTTCACATGCCTTGAAAGCATGTTCCTGTAGTGCCTGAGGTTAGTTTAGAGTAGAATTTAGCAATGAGAGGGGAGCAGTACAACTGCCTGGAAAATAAACCTCCTCTGCTTTTCTTTTAAAGACTGACGGTTGTGTCTCGGGGTACTTAAGGAAAAGTATTTGACATTTTGGCCTTCAAAATCTTCACGACTGTGGCTTCAGTCTTTCTGCAAAGAGCATCATAGGACACCCTGCTGTGATCTCCTGAGTGCTGTTCTGAAATCAGGACAGCAAGGCTGATGAAATAGTCCGTGTATCCACTCCGTACCTCCACCCCCTCACCTAATCTGCAAAAGTGTTTAGGCTACTACCAGGTTTGTGAAATGCCTCCCTTCCCTGACGGGAGAACAATAAACTGCAGGTTTTTGGTTTGTTGGGTTTGGGGTTTTTTTTACCCCTTGATGTTGTTTTACACAAGACTACAGAGTAATTTCCTTAAAAGCATTAAAACACTCATGGGAGGATAGACTGGCTAAAATTATTTGTACAAATGTCTCTGTTAATTGGCGCAGGTTACTCCCTAAGGACTCTGTGTCAACGATAGGATGCATTCATGTGTAATGGGGTTCTTGACCATTAATAAGGTCCACTTTTGATTACATCTATTTTTTAACAGCTGGACCAGGGGTAAATTCATTTCTTGATGTAAATGCTTTCTCACTGTCCAAAAGTAAAACTCTTCACTCAAAACTGTAAAATCAATGGTTGACCGCATTTAGCAGGTTAGATGAGAAGGAATAATTAATAGCATAATGTAGCATAATGCAGCCTTTTTGGTGTCTGAAAAATCTATTTCAGATGGGTTTCTTCTCTTTCAATTAAGAAAAGTCCTTATTGGAAAATGTCTGTATTTCTGATACTACCAAGTGGGTCTTGATGCAGGTTAGCTACATTATCACTTGTCACTGCTGTGTATGTTGTGGGAACGTGAGGACAGGCTTGTGCTACTAGCATTCATAATCACTGTGTTTTCAGTAGATATGGTGTAGAAGTGTTACTGAAATTGTTTTGTAACACAGTTATGAAAACTTGAAGACAGTACACTGGCAGAACTTGAAGTGTAAGAGACCTGTACTAACTTGCATTTAGTGTCACACCAATTAACAAGTTTTTAATAAGTTGTCATTACTCAGTGCAGAAAAGTGTAGCACTAGGGTGGAAGAGAATTTTGAGGCTGCTGGTTAGGTATTAAACATTTATCAGCTTGGGAAGGATTTCTTTTTTCTGGCTTTTAAATTACTCCAGCCAGAAATCATTTTTATCCCTCAGGCTCCCTGAAGTATTTAAAAAAAAAAAAAAGCTTTCTTTGAAAAGTACTGACCTTGTTTTCTCAAAACCTCCCTGAGAACCTGAGCTTTATCTTTCCCATCATCTGTCAGAAGTTCTTTGAGACAGACCTTATTTATGATAAAACACTCAACCTTTCTGATTGCCACACTCTGGGAATTTTAGAAAACAAAAATGCATTTTCCCTGAAGTCCATTTAATTCAAATTTATTTTACCTAGTCAGTGCCATTCCTGCTCCCTCCATGGCAGTAAAATACATGTTTAAATTAGAAGATAAATACCTAACAACTAAATCCCTGTTCCCCTACAGCAAGTAGGGTACTCTGGGGAAATGATCTGTTACAGACTAAGAGAGAGACAATCCCTACGGTTCTGATTACATATTGAGAAGTACCAATCAATAAGGAAGTCAGCTTCCACATCTAGGAGATGCCCTTGAGGAAAATGAACATCACGTTCCTTCCTCTTTGTCAATATAACATGACTTGGGGGCTAAGCGATAGCGTTGCTGTTACTGACTTAAAATAAATAAAAAAATGAATAAGAGGATAGTAACAGTTTCTCTTCACTTGTTTAATAGGGTTGAAATGTAGGTTAAGCACCTTATAAAAAGAAATCCCTGCTTCTTGTCATCTTCAAAGGATCTGGCTGCTTTGCTGACAAATATATGTCGGGAGTTTTCATTGCTAAACAGAGGCTAAACAGCAAGAAAGAGCAACCTGGATGACACAGTGCATTTCAAAATCTCTTTCCAATATTCTAGCTCTGCAAAAACAGAAGTCATCAGCAAACCTAGAATCACTATCAAGTATCCAAGTTCCTGTATGTGTTCATCACTTATCATGTGGGACAATTTTGCACTGTAGATATTTACCAAAAAACCATAAAATGTGTAGTAGGAATCTAATAAGAGCCCTCAGAAAGAAGGACGTTCAAAATAAAGACTTAAATTTTCTGTGCTATTTCTTGAGACCATCAGGAACCCGAGTGAGAATTAAATAGCTTTCCTGGCACCATTCGCTTTAGAGATACCGTTTGTCCTCTGAGTTCCACCACACTCTGTAGGTCATTCCTGGTTCTCGGGGAAAATTTGCTTTCAAGGTGGCAACCTGAACCGCCTGCTGGCACCGGACCAGCTCTCCTCCCACGGCACAGCCTTTGACACCACAATGGTTCTCCCCATAGCCTCCGTAAGGAGGGACAGAAGCCGTATTAGCAGCTGATGTTTCTCATGGAGGTGACTCTGTTTCTTGGCAGTTTTGAACACAAAGGAGGCTTTTGAGATATGCTGGAAATATGAACTCATAATGATCTAGGAAAGGGCTCTCAACAGATAAGCTTGTTTCCCTCGTGACAGAGATACCAGAAAAGGAAACGCTTTTTTTTGTAAGTTTAGAACTTGTCATGCTTTAAGCCCTGCCAGCAACTAGGCACCACACAGCCACTTGCTCACTCCCCACCCACCGCAGTGGGATGGGAAGGAGAATTGGAAAAAAAGTAAAACTCATGGGTTGAGATAAGAATGATTTAATAACTAAAGTAAAATAAAATGTAACACTAACAATAATAATAATAATAAAATATACTACGACTACTAGTAATGAAAAAGAATATTAAAAAAAACACAAACCAACAACCAAGAAGAGACAAGTGATGCACAAGACAATTGCTCACCACCCGCTGACCGATGCCCGAGCAGTGATCCGCCCCTCCCAGCCACCCCCCCCCAGGTTACGTACTGTGCATGATGTTCTATGGTATGGAATATCCCTTTGGGTAGTTCGGATCAGCTGTCCTGGCCATGCTCCCTCCCAGTTTCTTGTGTACCTCCTCACTGGCAGAGCATGGGAAACGGGAAAATCCTTAACTTGGGATAAACGTGACTTAGCAACAACTAAAACATCAGTGTGTTACCAACATTCTTCTCATACTGAATCCAAAACATAACACTATACCAGCTACTAAGAAGAAAATTATCCCAGTCAAAACCAGGACAGAACTGAAAAGAAGGGACAAACAACATGATGATGTCCTACCCTGGAAGATACTTTTCATGGTGGGTCACAACCCCATCGAGGTGATAGAGAAGGAACAAAAGCCATGTCTGAAATAGAAAATTTGGATTTAGCATAAAAAGGATATCACATTATAAATGGTCCAAGAGTGCATATACATGCATTTCATGGCACAGCCATGTTAACACCATTGTTACTTGAGAATCCCAGCTAAAAAATGAGCATAAACAAATAGAAGATTAAGAGTGCATCAGGTGCCTAGACTCCACCTGTAAAAAATGATACCATATCTTTACCTGTGGGTATGCCTGAATTTACATAGTACAAAGTCCACTGAATAAAAGACGATACCCGTTCACGTAATCCATGACACACCAGTTACTGAGTTGGAGCCCTGAACAAAGGGCTTTGGCTAATACATTCCAGTGCACTTACGCAGCCACCCTGCCTGCATGATTCAGCTTTTCATGAAGCTAGATTCTGGCTGAATGATGTCTTGGAATGATGGGTAGTTCTGCATGAAAAGTGCAAATTGTTCCAGAGAAGACAAAGGAAGAAAGAATAAGGTTGTGATAAATGTATCCAAGTAGATTTGCATTGACTGATTTAACCGCAGCATGTAGTATGTACTTAAGTACTTGCTGCTGGGTGTAGAAAGGCTTTACAATAAGACAACATCCATCATCGAAAGATAAAATGGAGAGATTTTTATTTTATTTTTCCCGGGAGGAAATCGATGCCTTAGAAAATCCACAAGACCTGAATCATCAAGTCATCACTGTTAGCAGGCATGTCTTTCAGACACCGCGCCTCATCTTGCTGTGAATCACACACCAGTAAAAGATGCATACCGTGGCAGAAAATTGCACCCTTCCTTGTGTGACAGACACAGTTTAAAAAATGACAGGGCCTGAAGCAGCTACCAGATGAGAAGGAGAGCCTCCGTCTGAGAAGCCTGTTTTGCATCATACCAGTGACAGCGAGGTGAGGATGTCTGGGAGCTACGGGTTTCAAAGCTCTGGGAAAGTGGTTACCGAGCTATTTGGCAAGGTGGGTCAGCCCATGTCTCTGGTCATGCAGGAGAGCCTGCTGTTACTGAGGCTGCCTTCTGACAGGTCTGCTTTTGAAGAAAGCTACCTTTTGTTGGTGAAATGGTGCCCAAATTCCCATGAGAGGTCCCCATTTCCTGAGGCGTTTGAGGAAAGTTCTTGTGTTCCCTGCCATTGTCAACCAGCATTGGTAGTTTTCCTTCCACTTAGCGGGAGCTTGAAGGCGTAACTACATTCTGGATGTGAGATAATTCCAATGTGTATTTTAAACCAGTCAGCCACAGGCAAGAAATGCGAGTTCAGGAAGTTGTGATTTTCTTTTAGTACCTTCAGGTCATGCTGGAAATGTAAGCCATGTTTCAAGCTTGGTGGCCTACCTGACTTCATACCCAACCATGTCACAGAAAGCGTGTGATGAGGTGATACAAAGATTCTCTGTCAAATTTCACAATCATGTGCAATTTTAAACAGAACCATTACTATAATGTCACAGTTGTCATTTACCTACGTCTTTCGTACTCAGAGCTGGTCTATGGAGAGTGAGATTTTGACTGATTATTGACAGAGTATAAATTGCCTCCCTTCTCCCACCAGGGTAAATGCCTCCAGTTTAGGTACCCATCCTCTCTTCAGCTGCCATCCTTCTATGAGGCCATTGAATAAGAGCAATTTTGGGTCAGGGCTTTGAGGCCTTGAGGCTTGAGGTTGCCTCAGCATACATTGAATTACCACACTGTCAGGCCTCCAGGGCAACTCCCTCACTTTCATCAGAACTGGCCTCTGTATTGCCTCATACAAGAGTAGGCTTCATTGGTGGTTTTGTGCATTTCTAAGTTTTCCTGTGAGGCAACGGCAAATATTTCATTTCCTTATGATGTCATCTGGTATCTGCTGATGACACAATGAAGGAAAATAATGTTGAGTTCTATTAGCTACCCAACTCACACAAAGGCAACAAAGACAGTGAAAACCAAAAATGTGCAGAAATCTGTTTAAGCTCATCTTGGGTAAACTCTGTTGTTCTAGTTTCTAGAAAAGGAGTCTGGTAATTGATAGATGTTGCTATGGTCACTCCACCAAGCAAATTACTTCTACTTGTGTTTAAGAATTAATCCATCTATGTTAGCCCAGCTGAAACAATTAGAAGTCAGGTCAGTCATAATGTGGCCAGAAGCCCTCCCATCCTGTCTAGTCTTTTATAAGGAGTCATTACCGAAATTTGTTAGAAATCAGTCAGTGGCCCAAATATGTCATTCAGAAACCTCTATCCAGTTCACCCTTTAAGAGAAAAACATAAGATTTAAAACCTCATTTCATTTTTCAATAAATATAAAGGAAAAATATTGTGAAGAAATATTATGCGTGATGTCACTGGAATACACAAGCTTTCCCAAACGCATGGCAGTTTTTAAGGAAGAGCCCAATTCTCAGATTTAAAATGTGACTTAGTAAAAATGTAATGATGCGGTTCCTTGCTTTGCTGTCCATCAAAGCTATCCAGATCAAGCCTCCTAAGATTTGCTGAAGATTACATGCCAGACTTGCAAACTCGACTTAGAATGTGAATATTGTCTAAAGAGTGATCTTTCTGGCTTAGCCATCCCTAAGATTGAACATCCAATATTTTAACTTGGTTAAAAGTTGTGTTACTGATACATAAGCCAAAATCAAGCTCAGCTGTTTCTGTCACAATTGTATTGTCTCTGAATAGCTAAAAAGAGCAAAATGTAATGATCTCTTTTTTGAGATTATGTGAGTGAAACAGAATTAACCTGGGGACTAGTTTCTGGACAAGAAAGCACAGTTTTTACTAAGCTACTTTGAAAAGCTGAATTTTTTTCTGTTATAGTAATGAAGTGATATGAAATTCTTTCCCTTTCACTGTATGTGTGAGAGAATGTTCATCAGTTAAAGCAAAACACATTTAAATCTTCAGGGTTGAATGCTCCCAAGAATATGACAAAAATTGGTGGAGGTACTCTTGGAGCCATTCATATTCATTCTGAACAAGTACTGGTGCACAGGGGAAATTTCGGATGCCTGGTAAAAAGTAAATGTGGCACACTGTAAAGAATAAATGTGATGGGTTCAGATAATTACCAGCATTACACAGACCCTGGGCAAAATACTAATAAAGACGGATATGGGAAACAAATACAAATTCATTCATAAGTAGTCGCTTATGTAATGTTAATCAATATATTTTTAATGGAAAATAGGTGCATTCAAGCAACAAGACAAGACTAAAAGGCAGTTGCTTAAGGTAGATGTATTGACTTAATACACATGGATTGCTTTAAGTTATTTGATGTTGCCCTGCATGACAATCTGGTAGAAAAATCCCAGTACTATACAAAATCAATTTACCTTGTATCAAATGCTCTGCAAACCAATTAGCAGCTACCTCAGCATGTTTCTACTCTCTTCTAATGGGTTATTTAACAGCTTCAAAGGAGCCAGCGCAGTTCAATGTCTTTATCAGTGATCTGGAAGAAAACATAAACTCTTTGCTGATAACTTTGCAAATGACACCAAAATTGCTGGAAAGGAAAGAAGGAAGAGAACAAAACGATGTAAGGGTATTTAACACCGTGCTTCAGATCTTAAGCCAGTGTTTAAAAATAGGATAAGTCTCAATATGGAAGAGATACTATCCCCTATCTGTCTATGGTGGGACTCTCTGAAGCCTCTGGTGCTGGCCCAGAGAGGGAGGGTGGTGAAATGAATAGAAACTACTCTGTGATCCACTATAGATTCCCATTTTCCTCATTTCTATTATTTGTCTTACTCAGGGAAGGAAAAAATGCAAGGAACGGCCAGGCACAGGAAAAAATCACGTTCCAGGTTTGCAGTGGGTGACTCTGGTTTTCTATTATTTCTATTTCTATTAAATTGCTTTATCTCATACTAGGGACAAATGGGGAGAAAAAACACCTGCCTCATTTGAAGGTGAAAGGAGGGGAAGCTTGCTGTCCTGTCTGTCTGCTAGCCAGTGGGAAGAGAGGGGCAGGAGCAATGTGGATTAGGAGAGAAGGAAGGGAAAAAAACCCCAGCAAAATAGGACAGAAGTAGTTTTGGGGTGATGGAATGGGAGCAGAAGGGTCTCAATGCACTATAGTGCGTTTCCCTCTGAAAAGCAGAACTGAAGCCAGGAAACTTGTGGAATTAAAATAAAGATTGCACAGTTAAAGTCTGTATTAAAAGGCATGCTCACAAAACATTTCAAGCGTTTCACTTCATGAATTTAACAGTGAAACATCTAGTTACGTATTTCTCCGCAACAGGTATGTAGGCACAAGACCAAAGTAGCGGGTGAGTGGGTGCACTCTCCCAACCTTCCCTGTTAGTGCTTGGTGTTGGGGGAGGAAAATGGCAAATATTGACAGTTGTAGGTGGAGAGCCCTGCACAGGGCTGCAGTGCCCTTAGCATCAGCGGGGCCTGCTGACGGGCAGGAGGGACTCGGCTGCCCACAGGGAAGGGGAGCATCGGGAATTGCACACAGCGTGACAGATTGCTGGCCGATAGGCACACACGGGTTGGGAGCAGAAAGGTCCCCCATGGGTTAACACAGGTCAGAGCATCTTTTGCTACATGGGGCTTTCTGCAGGCCTTTTTACCCCTTGCGACTTCAAAAATGCTGTCAGGTATTCCAGCGTTGCCTCTGCAAAGTGTCCATACCTGTTTTAAGGTGACCTACCAAAGTACCAGAACAAAGTCTGAAAGACACGTCCCTGTTCTTGCACAGTGTATCAATTGCTCGTTGCAATCTAACAGGTCCTCACGGGTATCATTTGTACAATTAAGCTATAAATAATTCAGTGTTTGGCAGTCAAAGATTCCATCAATAATAATAAGCAGACTTTTTTTCTTTTTTTTCTTCCCCGAATGCAAAGTAAATAAATATTTCATAACTGATCTCTCAGGTAGAGTGTTCAAGCTTGTGTGAAGACACAGAACACGTCTGCAACAAACAAACTGGAGTGGGGAGATGATTCTAGAAACCTGTGTCTTTCTTCCTAGACATAATGAATTAATCAAGAGCAAAGACCTTTCATGTGTGTATTAGCCCCATATTAGTAACCTTAGCTTCCTGCATCTGTTAGAGGAGCCTTTTGAGCGCTTGCCTGTTTCCTGCCACAAGGCAAGGGTAACAGAGAAAGAATTTCCAGGAGATGCACACAACCCATGGAAGCAGAGTGGCTGCAGATGCCTACAGGAGCCGTGATTTTGCAAACCTGCAAACTCTGAACTTTATGCATATTAGTATTCCTCTGGATTGCATAAATATGTGCAATTGCAGAGGCAGAGCTTTAGCTGGCATAAGTGCTTGTGATTTAATTGATCGTTCAGAGTGGAGGAAAACCTTTATGCTATTTGGTAACAGACTATGGGGGGATGGATAATTCCTCATCAGTCACTATGAAACTGATTGAATCCACTGACAGTCTGAATTTCTCCACATCTCCCCCTCTTTTGCTCTGCCCATTTTCAGGCTCTCAGCTAATTTGATCTTTCAGCAGAGATAAACATTTCATTCTCACGTTCATGATACCTGTTTATTTTTGAAGTGTTGTTAACATAGTTTTTGCTGTCTCTTGCTGTCTTGCCCTGCTTAATTGACGTAAAAAATAGCTGTCTAAAATGTTCTTCCTTGAGAGAAGTTGCTAATATTTCCCCAGAGACCTTATCCTTGTGTCTGTCTTCAGTCAGTTCTGCTCAATTTTGTAAGAAAAATCTAGCACTGCTTGTTCAGCGTGTGTTTATTTTCTCTTGTAACCATTGCAAACTAATGTACCCTGGGAAAAGGAGTTGGATTCTTCTCATTTGCAAATACCATTAACAGAATTGTGGACCGAATTCCATACGCAGCTCCAAATTACACACTCAATTAGGGCCTGATCCAATGCTTATTAAAGTCACTGGAAAAATTCCCCCTGATTTTAATGGACTGTAGCTCAGACCTTGGGGAACGGACATTTCCACTGCAGATGATCAGTTTAATCTTTGAGCATGCTGGAATTTACACAGTGATAGACTCATAGGGCTGGAAAGGACTTCAGAGGTCATATCTCAAGGCAGGATCAGCTAAATTTATGTCTCCCAGCAGCTGTCTAACCTGTTCTTAAAGGTCAGTGACTGGGACTCCATGGATTGCGCTGCCAGGCAATCCTTTTCATTAATTATCCTTACTCTTAAGAAGTTCTTCATATCTGCTCTAAATCAGTTCTTGGACCGATCTACACCTGTTCCTTCCTGTCCTATTAAAAGTAAACGAGAGCAGACTATTTTCTTTCTCTTTGCAATAGTTTTTAATGTATTTGAAGACTACTGCTGAACACGTGAGTCAATCTTGTCATCCTTAGGCTAAACAACCTCGGTATTTCAATCTGTTCTCATGTTTCATTCTGTCTGTTTTCTGGATCTTAGTCATTACAGGTCCTCTCTTCTGGACTCCCTTCAATGATCCCACACCTTTCCTGAAGGATAGTGCCCAAAACCGGTCACAGCACTTCAGTGCAGGTCTTACCAGCGCTTAGTAGAGGGAAAGCACTTCACGTGTCATGCACGGTTTCAGTACAGCGCTTGTCTTTCACACATCAATATGACATTATTTGCTCCTATTTACCTTGTGACCCAATAGAACTCAACCTGGGCATAATTTGAAAATATAATTTGAGGGCTTCCTGGGACCGCTCGGGAGATGCTGAGGGCAGAATTAGCATTGCAGAGCTGCTATGTGTATTAATGGAGCAAATGAAAGGGGAAATCTGAAGCCCCATTGCCAGATGAGTTCTCCAAACTGAGACTGAGAAAGACCATGATGTTGTTTGCAAGAATGTCAAATTGGAAAGGAGATGACCACAGGGCACCATCACGCTGTTTCTGCAGAATTACTTCTCAGGTTAAGACTGCTATCTAAGACAGTTTTTCTTTTCTGGAGGTGAGTTTCAACTACATACTTATGTTTGTATACTTATGACGCATATCTGATTTTTTGCTACATTTTAGCAAAGAGTTTGTGCATTTTTAGAAATGCAACACCAGCAAACAACAACCAACACACACACACACATTCCATATTTTGTATATTGAATTGTCTCATTACATCCCTCATGAATGTATATGAACTCTTAAGAACCAATTCTTGAAAACAGTATTAAAAAATCCATTTCCTTAGTAACTTTGTCTTTTATCAAAGGACTAATGTCTTTCCACACATTTGAAATTGGGTCAGGCATCATTCAGTTCTTTAAATGCTACTTTAAACTACAAAGACAAGATACCATTTTTGTCTTGTTCCTACATAAGTTAATGGTCTAGGGCATTTTTGTGTTCAGCAGAACAGAATAGGCCCAAAATATGAAAAATACATCAAATTTTATGCTATAGCTATTTATGAGAATGCCATTTTGTATTATTGGCTCCTCTCTACTTGAATATTCAACACGCATCGTATGTTTTTATAACAATGTCACTAGGTAAAGAAATACACTGTAGTTGAACAAGCTTGAAGACCTTCAACTAAGATCTACCTTTCCAATCTGTGGCAACATTTCAATAATGCCATAAGTCTTCAATGATAGTGTGGACTGCAGTTTTACCTTTGATTTACAATATAACAAGTGGGCCTAAAATTGTATACAGAACTCACTAGCAGTCAAGTAAATGATGACTAGATCCTGCTGTATGAACAATTTTGTATTTCAGAAGACGAACAGCAGCACCAAAAGGCCAGGCATTTCCTTAAAGAGAAATTAAAACATACTCTTACCTTTATACCTTTGCATTTTGCAACATTCACTGACTTTGCGGTGCAGGACACATGAGACACTTCACTGAGCGAGATCTAGAATTTTCCCATTAACACAACAAGTAACGCGGCACTTGGTTGCTTTTTCTGACAGTCTTAATAATACCAAGAAATTGCAAAGAAGGTCATGATATTGTTTTATTGCAAGACATTTTCAAGTTCAGAATTGGAGGGACTGAATAAACTACCTGCATAATAAACCGTGGAAAACAGTATTATGAAACTGAACCTACTCTGCTACTTCTCAGGTACAGAGAGAGCTTGTTTAATATGTAATAGCAAATAGTTTTGAAAAATGTCAAACCGCCTCCAAACTGAGATTTTATTACAACAATACTGAACTCAGAGCATGACAAACATTAAGATCTACAAACACACAGGACAAATGTTGACCTCAGATTAAGCAAATGTTATCCTTTTGCAAGCAGTGATGAAGATACTAAAGACACTGCTGGAATGACATCATGCTCTCACTGAAATCAGTGAGAGAAGTTCTATTGACTGCAATAGATCCAAGATGTCATTCTTGAGCTGTGCTATGAGGTCTTAAAATGAAATTAATCAGATCTTGGAGAAGGCTGCCAGATACTGCTGATCAACAGCACAGGTGTTGTTTAGTATGAAAAATTATATCAGTCTGGATGAAATAAAAGCATTAGATAAGAAATGACACTAAACACAACAAAACAGATTAATGCATTATTAAGGTTCGCAGTGTGTTCAAACAACAACAAAGACTACACTAAAAAAACATGCTCATACATAATTACCATTAAGCCACCCACTCAGTGTTTATATACCAACTCTGCCATTACTATAACACAAAATGTGCAGGCTGAAGCTGGACAGGCAAGCACTGAGCTGTGCTGCCCGGGGAGGCTGTGAAATCTCTGTCCTCGGAGGTTTTAATGACCCCACAGGACAAAGCCCTGAGTGACCTGGCCTGAATTCAGCTTTGGCCCTGCTCTGAGTTGGAAATTGAACGGCGGCCCTCCTGGGGTCCCCTCCAGCCTCAGTGATGCTCCCTCTGTGAGCCACGGCTTGATGCTGTGCCCTGTCCCTCATTCCCTGCCTCTCCATATGCTGGTGATAGGGATCCTCCCCCAGCCCCTGCACATCCCCTGATGTCAGTTGTATCTATCGTGCAACCATGCCTAAGAAGGTGTTTGCACCGAAAACCACGCATGGAAAAACCTGTAAGACCTGTTGTCATATTAAGGAGAGATCTTAACTTCTGGTTCTCCTCAAATTTTCTTATACAGGGGATGCGTAAAAGAATTAGAAAATAGAGGTATTTCTGTCTTCTAAATCTGCATAGAGGAAGCTTCTTTTGAATTTGTACTCTTGACTGGGTTTTTTTAACCCCATTAAAAGGGGAAAAGACAGAACCTTTTGTGGCATTTACTATTTGGCAGCAGTTCCCCCTGTCTTGATTCTTTGCAAGCCAAGACCCAGTTCTTCTGGTACACAATCACCAGGTAATTCTGGAGCTGAATCACTGTTTCTGAGAAGTGTACCCTATGGCTTAATCTTTGGTGGATTCGTGAACAGAAACAAAGAGTGGAGGTAATAGAGTGTCCATGTTAACAGAAGAAGAAAAAAACATACCAGAACAGAAAAAACCCCTCTGTCTTCCAGTTTATCTTCCAGATCCCAAGGGTAAGAATGCATAAACAGACTGGAATGTTGGTTTTGCTAACAAAGCCCAGCAGACCACCAGACAATAACTTCAAATATTGCACTGTAAATAAAGGAGGTAAATGAAGATGCTGTTTCATGTGTTTCATAAAATAAGTCTGTAGCTGGAAAACTGCAGCCAGAGTAGTTGCAGACCTCTAATGACATTTTCACATATATGCCACGTAACTCCACCTATTGAAGCCAATTCCAATCAGGTAACACTGCTCTGAAGTACTTTTCTAGAGCACTCCTCACTTATTTCTTCTTCAGCCAGTGATGGTATTAAAAGTCACATGGGTGTTTGCTGTTGGCAAGGGAGGCATGGAGGAAAGTGCTAAAGTAGGCAGGTGTGATGGTGGCAGGCCTGGAGGAGGGGCTGGCAGCTGAAATGGAAGGTGAGGGCTCTGCTGGAGCCAAGGCAGAGCCTGAACCTAAATTATTCCTCCCCTGCCGAATGGCCTCAAAACCCTTCCTTTGTGGCTGGGGCTGAGGCATTCACCAAAGAAATGACGTGATCCACAAGTCTTACTATGATGAGGAGCTGCTTTTGAAGGTAAAGCATTTTAGTCATTTCAATGTATTTATTATCAGGACATATTTTTCAAATGGGTTATTATGGCCCTATATGTGTTCTCAGCATACCTACACCAGATTGCAAGACAGGGAAAAGTAAATGTGTTCATCTTTCTGACTTCATTTCTATCACCTGTACTCCAGCCCCCCACGAATACGAATTTACGTATCTTGCAGCCAGATGCTCCAGCAGTAGATTTAGGACACAGGAATCATCAAGGTTCAGACGGATTTGGCTATCTGTTTTTTCTTGTTTGTTTGTTACCGGTGTATTCAAATATCCCAAGATGCACCATCTGCTTGGAAGTATGCTATCAACGAAAAGGCCTGCAGTGAAAACACCGTGTCTGACAAAAGATGCAAGCGAGAAGGGTGGCAAATACGCCGTGTTCCTGCCTACTAATAAATAACGGCTCCTACCTCTCATTCAGCTTTTGCAGGGGCTCAATCTCTCCCAACACCGACTCCCTGGCAACACCCCGAAGCCTTCACCCGACGGGAGTTCTCCCACTCGAGGAGAGTTTTTGGCCGTTCTCCAGGCCTCTTTGAGAGCCGGGCCCCTCCACTCGGCTGCCCGGGAGCTGCTTTTAGGCCCGCCCGCAGCCGGAGCTGCCTCCCACCCCTCAAGCCTCTCCCGTGAGCGGCCCGGGCCCGGGCCAGAGCCGCAGGCGGCCCTGGCGAGCCTGAGACTATTCGCCCAGTTCGCCCCTCTCCCTCTCACCGCCCCGGCTCGCCCTCGTCCTCCAGCTCCGAGGGCAGGGCGGGCCCCGCGGGTGGCCAGGCCGGCGCTTCCTCACAGCCCCGTGAGCCCCGGG